>NC_133649.1:35425730-35747259 GCF_009905375.1 Apium graveolens | reverse complement strand
AGTCCTAGCTAAGAAGCCTGACAAAGCTGATGATGAAGAAAAACAGGAAGAAGACAAGATTAAGTCATCTTCTTCTTCCTACTCTCAACAAACAGAATGGCGAGTCGGATGATTCGCTCTTGCTGGCGGAGAGCTTCCAGCCTTTCCTCCTCCAATCGCTCCAGATGGCGATGGTAGTCCATATAGAAGAACAGGAGGTGTGTTAGTACCTCCTGTGGGACAGAGTCCCATATCTCCTCAGGAATGGCTGTGACATGCCATTCCTGCTGCCAGTCTGCACAGCTTAGCTCCATATTGAAGTTTTGGTAGTTCAAAAACATGTTGTATCAGACCATTGTGTTTTTGAAAGAAAAAGTATGAAGGTAAGTGTGTGAGAAAGAATTTGATGGGAAGGCTGATGTGAAGTGGTTGCATATATAGGCAAGAGAATGCCAGGAGACGCAAAGAAATTGAATGCTGACAGGTAGAATTAATTCTACCTCGTCTCCCTAGACTGTGAAAAAGAATAACATTCATTGGAAAGAGGAAACATGGTTTAAAGCGCACAAGAAACAAGTAACATTGGACTGTTCAGGTACAAAAACCATTAACCCTAACCATAGTGACTATTAATCTTCCACTTCAACATATTCAAGTTCGAACTGAGACTGTTACCAAATTTTATTCACAGATAAGCCAAGTAAAGGATTAGACTGTAATATCAGAACTTAGACTTATATCAGAACTTAACAGTCATCAGAACATAATTTCTTAACTCGAAAAAGGAATGCCCATCTTAGTAAATCCTTCTACAAGTTCTGAGTTATAGACTTCAGAACTTAATCATTAGAATGTGTAACTAGAACTTGTCCTCAGAATTTGTGCAAAATGACACAATGACTGTTTATCTAAAATAACATAGACCTCCACAGAAATTTTCATCATTCAGATGGAGTGATTAGTGTGTGCATTAAGCTAAATAACAGACAAAGAGTAAAGTCTGATTCACTTCAGTACATCTTAGAAATAAGGCATAACTAAAATTTTGCTAAAGAGCTGTCATTGTCCTGAAACCTACTGATGAATGAGTTCATGCTTGAGTTCACCTCAACTGTTTTGTGCTAATTTTATGCATCTTTTGAAATTCTATTTTACAGTGGCTTCTCAGTGTAAGTGAGTCACGACTGCTTATCAGAATTTATGCTATTATCAGAGTATTTCTCCAGTAATCATAGAGTGTGAAAAGTCACCAAGAAAATATTTTGCTTTTCTAATGTAAGTTTACTTAATACCAGCAAAGCACTTGGGTCGTCCCTTCCATATTTTTACTCTAGATCTCAAAGGAGTACCTGATTTTATTTTTTGATCTTTTTGCTTTTTCTTTTGATAAGTGAGGTTTATGAGCACTTAGTACATTCAGCAGTTTTACTAGTATCAGAACTTAACAGATGAGTAGCATTATTCTAATTTGTGACTTAGTAATAAGATATACAAAGTAAACTTAACTAAGCTCAATTATCAGAATTTGCTAGTGTCATAAGATTTCCACTGAAATAATTACTTCTTACATGGAATCATTTGTTTATTGAAGACTACTAGGTCAGTATCTAGCACAGTTATCCTCATATGATTGAATAGGTACTAGAACAGACATATCATCTATCAGAGTTTAGAAACATATATCAGACAACAGTCAGTACTTAAAGACATTTATCAATTAAGCACAGAATACACAATGAGATTAATTCTGTAAATACTGAGCATAAAGTCTGATAAAACAGAACAAGACTAAGCAGATTTAGATATAGAACCTGAAACCATTCCAAGTTCATTTACCAATCTTGTAAAAGTAGCTTCACACAGTGGTTTTGTGAAGATATCCGCTAGTTGTTGATCTGTGGGAACAAAATGCAATTCCACTGTACCTTCATCCACATGTTCCCTGATGAAGTGGTACCTGATGCTGATGTGCTTTGTCATAGAGTGTTGAACTGGATTACCTGGCATAGCAATAGCACTTTGATTATCACAGTAAATAGGGATTTTGAAATATGTTAACCCATAATCTAGTAACTGATTCTTCATCCAAAGAATCTGTGCACAACAGCTTCCTGCAGCAATATACTCTGCTTCTGCAGTTGATGTGGAAATTGACTTTTGTTTCTTGTTGTACCAAGAAACCAATCTGCCTCCAAGAAATTGGCAGCTTCCACTTGTGCTTTTCCTGTCAATTTTGCAACCTGCAAAATCTGCATTTGAGTAACCTATTAGTTTAAAATCTGATTCTCTAGGATACCATAATCTCAGAGCAGCTGTTCCTTTAAGATACTTAAAGATTCTTTTTACAGCTGTTAAGTGAGGTTCTTTTGGATCTGCTTGAAATCTTGCACAAAGACAGGTAGCATACATGATATCAGGTCTACTAGCAGTTAGATAGAGTAGAGAGCCAATCATACCTCTGTAGTCAGTAATATCTACTGATTTACCGGTATCCTTATCCAGTTTTGTTGCAGTGGCCATTGGAGTGGATGCACTTGAACAATCTTGCATTCCAAATTTCTTCAGCAAGTTTCTGGTGTACTTGGTTTGACAAATAAAAGTGCCTTCCTCATTCTGCTTGACTTGAAGGCCCAGAAAATAGCTAAGTTCCCCCATCATACTTATCTGATATCTTGACTGCATTAGTTTGGCAAACTTCTTGCAAAGTTTGTCATTTGTAGATCCAAAAATGATATCATCAACATAAATCTGGACCAGAAGTAAGTCCTTTCCATGGTTGAGGTAGAACAGTGTTTTGTCTATTGTCCCTCTGTTGAATCCACTTTCCAGAAGAAACTGAGCTAAAGTCTCATACCATGCTCTAGGAGCTTGCTTAAGTCCATAAAGTGCTTTATCAAGCCTGTAGACATAATCTGGATGTTTGGTATCTACAAAACCTGGAGGTTGTTCAACATATACCTCCTCCTCCAATTCTCCATTGAGAAAAGCACTTTTCACATCCATTTGAAAGACAGTAAACTTTTTGTGAGCAGCATAAGCCAAGAATATCCTTATGGCTTCTAACCTAGCAACTGGTGCAAATGTTTCATCATAATCAATTCCCTCCTGTTGAGAATATCCTTTTGCAACCAACCTTGCCTTATTCCTTGTAATTATGCCATCACTGTCAGTTTTGTTTCTGGATACCCACTTTGTACCAACAACAGATCTATTCTTTGGTCTTGGCACTAGGGTCCAGACTTTGTTTCTTTCAAATTCATTCAACTCTTCACGCATTGCTTGCACCCAATCAGCATCTTGAAGTGCTTCTTCCACTTTCTTTGGCTCATTCTGAGAGAGAAAAGAATTGTAAAGACATTCATTTGAAGTACCTGTTCTAGTTCTGACACCTGCATCAGGATTTCCAATTATCAAATCAGGTGTATGTGATTTTGTCCTCTTCCTTACAGATGGAAGGTTTTCTCTAGAACTGGATGCTCCCCCATGATCTATGCTATCTTCATTTTCATTTTCTGATGCTCCCCCCTGAAACTATGTTCTCTGAGTTGGATTCTTCAGTATTTAGATTTTCAGCACTATCAGAACTTGGCTTATCAGAACTTGACGAATCAGAATTTGAAGAGCCAGATGTATGTTCTGATGTTTCTTGAGCTGTGGTAGGATCTTGAGTATGCTCCCCCTGCATAGGTGCATCTTGCTTTGACGTAGTCACCACAGTTTCAATAACATCAAAGTTTAATCCATCAGAGTTTACAGTATCAGGACTTAGACTGTTAGGATTTTCAGTATCAGAATTTGAGTCTTCATTTTCAAATCTCAGCTGATCATGGTCAATGAAATCTTCAAGACCAGTAATCTTTTTGTCATCAAAAGAGACATTGATAGATTTCATGACCACTTTTGTTCTCAAATTATAGACTCTGAAGGCTTTTGTGGAAAGTGGATATCCAACAAAGATTCCTTCATCAGCTTTTAGATCAAACTTTGATAGCTGTTCAGGATGAGTCTTGAGAACAAAACACTTGCATCCAAATACATGAAAATATTTCAGATTTGGCTTCTTTTTCTTCACCATCTCATATGGTGTTTTTCCATGCTTGTTAATGAGTGTTGCATTTTGAGTAAAACAAACAGTCTGCACAGCTTCAGCCCAGAAATAGGTTGGAAGCTTTGCTTCTTCAAGCATTGTACGTGCAGCTTCAACGAGAGTTCTATTCTTCCTTTCAACAACTCCATTTTGCTGTGGAGTTGCAGGAGCAGAAAATTCCTGCTTTATTCCATGGCTTTTGCAGAACTCTTCCATTATCAAATTCTTGAACTCAGTGCCATTATCACTCCTTAAAACTTTCACAGAATCTTTGACCATTTTATCCAGATGTTTGATATGATCAATCAAGGTTGATGCAGTTTCACTTTTTGTATGCAAGAAATACACCCATGTGTATCTGGTGAACTCATCCACTATGACCAACGCATACTTCTTCTTTGCAATAGACATGACATTTACTGGACCAAATAGATCAGCATGTAATAGATGATAAGGCTCAAGAATTGATGATTCAGTCTTGCTCTTGAATGAAGATTTCCTTTGTTTGGATTTCTGACATGAATCACAAAGACCATCAGGAGTAAATACTGTGTTTGGCAATCCTCTCACAAGATCTTTCTTGAACAGTTCATTTATATTGTTGAAATTTAAATGAGAGAGTTTCTTATGCCTATTCCAGCTTTCTTCAATTGATGCTCTACTCATCAGACAGATTGCAGAACCATCAGTACTTGTTGAAAGCTTAGCTTCATAAATGTTACCACGCCTGTATCCTTTCAGAACAACTTTGCTTTTAGATTTACTCACAATTTCACAGTGTTCTTCAAAGAAATTAACATGATAACCTCTGTCACAGATTTGACTTATACTCAGTAGGTTGTGTTTAAGTCCTGAGACCAGAGCTACTTATTTAATTATGACATTTCCAAGATTGATATTGCCATATCCCAATGTTTTTCCAATGTTGCCATCTCCATAAGAAACACTTGGGCCAGCTTTCTCCACAAAGTCTTTTAGCAGGGCCTTATTTCCAGTCATATGTCCTGAACATCCACTGTCCAGAACTAGAATATTTTTCCTGTTGCCCTGCAATCACAAAGACCACTAATTATTAGATTTAAGGACCCAGACTTGCTTGGATCCTTTGGCCTTATTAAGTTTGTTAACATTTGCAGCGGATTTAGCATCAGAGTTTATGTTAACATTTTTCTTATCAGAACTTACACTATCAGACTTTGTATCAGAATTTATACTAGAAGGAACAATGGAAACTTTCTTCAAAGAAGGTTTTATTTGATAATAATCATAGTACAAGCTATGATATTCCTTACAAGTATAAATGGAATGCCATAAACTACCACAATGAAAACAAGGATTTTGTGGTTTGTATCTAACAGACTGACTCTTAACTCCTGACTTTAAAGGTAAGGAGTTAATATTCTTATTCTTCCTGCAAAAAGAAGCCAGATGGTTAGAACTTCCACAGTTATGACATGTTTTCCTAAAAGCATCAGGAACAGGTTTATAATTATTGCTTTTATTCACTCCTTCCTTTCCATTCCTATTTTTCCTAGGTGATTTTACCTTGTTTGCATTCTTAACATCTTTCAGCTTATGCTTAAGCTGCTTCTTTGTCATTAAGCCTATGTTCACTTCAGCTGTCTTTTCCTGTTTTAGTTTGTCAGAAGTTAATTTTTTTGTAACTTCTGATTTTTCATTTTCAGACTTTACAGTTACAAACTTAACAGGTTTTAGCCTTGGCTTTTGCTTATCAACAGACTTAATTTCTTCAGTTCCTTTATCTTTCTTATCTTCTCCATAACCTAAGCCCTCTTTCCAGTTTCCACTACTTAGCAAATTTTGAGTTGTTTTGCCAGAGTTAGTCCAAGTCCTGATAATCTCTCTTTCCTTTTCTAACTCAGTTTTTAGAGATTCATTTAATTTTATCACTTCATTCCTAACATAAAAAGCATCATCTCTATCCTTCTGAGTTTGATGGAACATGACTAACTCTTTTTCTAAGAAATCATTTCTTTTCTTAAATGCAAGATTTTCAGAAGTTAATCTTTCACATGTTAAAGTTTGATCTCTATAACTAACAAACATGGTTTTAAGATATCTTCTCAACTCATTAATATCATCAGTATGAAAAGCATAAGTAGTCTGAGGTACCTTTGTTTCAGCAGCTTCAGAACTG
Organism: Apium graveolens; assembly: GCF_009905375.1. NCBI lineage: Eukaryota > Viridiplantae > Streptophyta > Magnoliopsida > Apiales > Apiaceae > Apium > Apium graveolens. Next base: position 35,741,035 of record NC_133649.1, on the reverse strand, counting down.
CTCTCAACACTTTCTTTATCAGCATTTGCCATCAATGCATAGTTTTCCTCACTTTCAGAGTCTGAGGTGTCTGTCCAGCTTTTCTGCTTTGTGACAAAAGCCTTTCCTTTGTCACCCTTTACCTTCTTGCAGTCAGGAGATATGTGGCCTTTCTCACCACAGTTATAGCATTTAACATTGGTGTAATCTCCTCTGTCAGACTTTCCTCCTCTGCCTTCAGATCTTCTGAAATTCTTCTTATCAGAACTTATGCCTTTCCTGGAAAACTTCTTTCCCTTCCTGAACTTCCTGTATGCAATCTTTGTGATTCCTTTCACCATAAGAGCACACAGCTTCATCATCTCCTCATCAGCATCAGTCTCAGGCAAGCTTTCAGAATCTGAGTCATCATCACTCTCAGAACTTGATGACTCAGTATCAGACTTTATGAAAAGAGCTTTACCCTTGTCTTTCTTTGAGGAAGCTGCTTTGGGGAATTCTTCTTCAGCCTTAAGAGCAACTGTCCTTGACTTTCCTCCTTTCCTCTTGCTTCTTTGTTCCATCTCCAGCTCATTAGTCTTGAGCATTCCATAGATTTCGTCAAGAGTTGTTTCATCAAGATTGTAGTTATCTCTTATTGTCGTTGCCTTTAAATCCCAGCATTCAGGAAGAGCTAACAGGAACTTAAGGTTTGAATCTTCAAGATGATACTCTTTATCAACCAATGACAAATCATTCAAAAGTTTGACAAATCTATCATATAAATCATTCAATGACTCATTAGTCTTTGAGTCAAAGTGTTCATACTCTTGAGTGAGTATTGTCTTCCTGTTCTTCTTAATTGTGTCAGTTCCCTGACACCTTGTTTCCAGAGCATCCCATATCTCCTTAGCAGTCTTGCAGTTGATTACCCTGTTTGACATTACATTATCAATGGCACTATGCAGTAAGTGTCGTACCTTAGCATCCTTAGCAATTGATGCTATGTCTTCAGCAGTATAATCACTCTTCTCTTTTGGTACGGTCTTTGCTGCTTCACCTGCAACTGCAACAGCGAGCTTGGTTGGTTTGTGAGGGCCTTCCTTGATTCTATCAAGGTATTCTGGATCTGTTGCTTCCAGGAACATGGTCATCCTTACCTTCCATATGGGATATTCAGATGGTCTCAGTATGGGAACTCTGATGGTCTCATACCGACTCTGAATTTGTGTCTTTGGTGATTCCTCAGTTTTGGTAGGCTTAGTTGGAGTTTCTGTGTCCGACATGATTGTGTTTGGATCTTTAACTGTATGTATGTTAACAGATAGGCTCTGATACCAATTGTTAGGTCACACACACACTGTAGAGGGGGTGAATACAGTGTATAGTACTCTCAAATCGAACTTTAAGAACTTAAGTAACAGAAAACAAACTTTATTGAAACAATAAACTCTGTTACAGTATGGAACTGTTACCTCTCAGTGATGAACAAATATCACGAGAGCTGCTAGGGTTACAATAAATAATCTTCTCTAATATGATAACACTTATAGTGTAAACCCTATGTCTGTGTTTATATACTACACAGTTACAAGATAATCGCTAATTGATATGGAATATAATTCTGCTTCCTAAAATATATCAATCAGATATCTTTTCTTCCAAGTATTCCATTCTTTACAGAATTCCTTCTTCATGCATATCTCTTCTTATATTTATCTTGATCTTCTTTCCTTTAATCAGCTACTGTCCTTATCTGATCGTCCTTCAGCACTTAAGTTCTGATATCTATCTTCTGATGATTATCTCCTGATAACATAAGTACTGATATCCTTAAGTCCTGACTTCCAGTATAAGTACTGATCAACAGTTAAGTACTGATTTATCCTGTTCAAGTAAGATCTGAAAGCTAAACATAAAACATATTAGCCATGACATTATCAAATATATCTAACAATCCTCCGTATAGGGACTGGAATAATCATAAATTTGGTCATTGACGGGTTTCAATCCTTGAATATAAGGCGGCGTATAGCCTTTGCATGGTTAGCGTTGAATTTCGCTTCCTTGGTTATAATCATTGAACCCGTATCTCGAATCATCCATGGTTCGGAAAAGGAGAACATAGGTAGAAAACTGTGTCCTTAGAGACTTGTTAGAGCTCAGGTCTCAACTATCATCTGAAATTGGGGATTCGACTCTCAAACTTGAGGATTCTATCTTTCAAATTTGGGGATCTTGAATTGTCCCTTCAAGTTGTGATCGGGTTATTGTTTAACGCATCTCCAAATTTGTTAAATCTTGTTGATGTGCTCCTCATGAGCAAGAATTCTTTTTCGCAATGGTTTTAGAAATCATCCTTTCACGCCCTCGAGACTGAGAACGTATTCTGATAACGGACTCTTTGTTTGATCGTCTCCTTCGTGGCTTGGTCTTTGTATCAGATGGACGATCATTGTCCTAGGTATTGGGACCAGAGAAATATTAGACTCTTTTACGAATGGGGCACAATCCTTGCAAAACCGGGATGTGTACCCTTAGTTTGGTCGACATTCAAGTTTACTCCAATCAGGTGGGTTAGCGTTTCTCCTAGACGAAAACATAATTATTAACATCTGAAATACGATTGTGGGATTCATTCATTGGTTTTCTAAACCTTGAGATTGGGTATCGGTCCCTTGAACCTGTGTTCGAGTAACAAGGAATTCCATTATTACGAGACCGGCTTCTTGGTTATATGATTGGGAGTTGTGGTACTTTAATGGTGGAAGCGACAACTTAATTTTTGGCCGGTAAATCTTGATTTCTTTATGATTCCAGATCTTTTTGGGGTTTCCGGATGTGTGCTTCAGGAGCACAGATCCTCTTCTTTATGATTTGGGGATTCGTCCCTTCACGTCTTCGAGGCCAAAAATGCCCATTGACAACAAGTTGCTTACTTGGCTACACCCTTCTTGGGGAGATCTCCTCTTCATATGAATAATCACAATATTCGATATAGGGACCACAAAAATTGTAACTTCAACCTTCAACGAGGTTTACCCCTTACAAATAGTGAGGTTCGTACTCCTTATGTACTCGATGTTGCGTTTCTCCTCAAAATTCTACTTCCCATAAGGTGGATGATCATTCACCCTTGATGGAAGCCCAATTATTAACATCTAAAATTTGAGTGTTCGTTAGTGAGATTACCATCTATAATTTGGGACTCTTCCCTTAATTATGCATCCCTTGAGGTTAGAGACTGTTCTTTAAATTCGTAGTTGGGTAATGGGGATCTCTGTCCCCGAGTTATTAGTTCTTCAGATATTAAGGTTTGAGTGTGGTGGTATCTCAACAGTGAATCTGATGATGTTTATCACAACTGGTAGTATCCTGGTGCTTCTTCGTGCTCTTATGGTTGTCGTCTTTTTCCCACAGACGGCGCCAAATGTTATGGATAAAAAACATAGATTTTATTGCACGTATTTAATGTTAGGGTTTGATAGATTTTGAGTTTTAATGATTGCGCTTGTGTTTCGTTGCTTAAATCTGCCCTCACAAGATGCCTTCGAGGACGTAGTGACTTTGATGTCCTTCGAGGACTAAGTCTAAAATATTGTTCCAGGTAATGGCCTCATGGTTTGTAAAATGCTTTTGCGGCTTCATGATGCTTAGAGTTATGCTCTAGTACGTGATTTCATGGTGATGACGTATGAAACTCTTGTCCAAAACGTTTCCCTAAATTTGAAAGGGTAAGACCCTTTATATAGACATCGGGAGTCTAGGTTTTAGGGTATAATTGGGTGACTTGGTGGGTAAGTTTCCACCTCTCATTGGACTTTGGAATCCTAGAAAGTAAGAATTACTTTCCTTCTGAATTTAGGTTGCTTTGAGGCTACTTCTTGTAGAAGTAGTTACTTATTTGAACATATTTATTGGGTTGTTTAATTAGCCCATTTATTAATTACGAAATTAATAAATAATCAGGATTTTGGGCCTCATTAATTGGGCTTTTCTGTTAGAACAAATCAGATTTAATTAATGTTATATTAACTCCACAGTTAAGGTTATTTTTATTACCCATCAATAAATATTAAAGATTTTTCTATTTATGTACCCGAGGGAATATAATAGCGTGAAAATTATAATTTTAGGTCATTTTTATCGGTAAAATTTTTGTGAATGCAGGGGTCCACCACTATTATAAAAAAAAGCCAATTAAAACGCATTAAACTTATAGATTTCCACTCATGGACACATAACTGTAAAAGGGAAATAATAAATATAAATTTTATTATAACGTGGTCAAATTGGTCTATGAGATTGCTGAGACCGGAGTAATTAGGTTTGGGGTGGAGTTAGGCAAAATGGATGGGTTGTAAAAGCGTTTCCCTAAAAATATTATAAAATATAGTGTTCCAAGTAGTTTGGGACATAATTTGCGTACATGATCAACTTCAACAATTTGCCTTATAATTGTGTCATATTATTAAAATAATAATATAATGAATTACAAATGGAAGGAAGAGAATAAACGAGAGAATTGTAAAAAGGAGTGAAATCAATTTTTTATTAATAGAAGTGAAATAAGGCATGCATAATAATGCACTAAAAATTGGATTTGAAGAGGTTGTCCTTGTGACATAAGTCATTAGTAGGACATTATTGGATCTAATTTTTTAATCAAGTGCCTTAAATTTTAATCTACCTCAACATATAAAGCACTTGTTGGACTTGCTATGTGACTGTTAGAATATGTGATGCTCAATCTTCTGTCAAATATAGCTTAGGTGAAGTGTCTTATCTTTTAACTCTTATATATAGAATTTCAAAATGGTTTTGTCTATAAGAAAATTTATTCATGAGCTAATTTATATATATAATGACAGATTTACCTGTTATTTATTAAATTTTAAAAAATTAACATGCACACCTGATTATCATTAATATGCACACCTAATTACCACTATGTCAATTTGTCACATTAGTTCTAAATCATGCAATTATATATGTGTGTATGTGTGTTGGTGAGCCATTTTATTCACGTGACATGACAATCGACTCATATTTTTATTTAATTATAATTATAATATATTATATGTAGGAATTGAACAGTGATATAATAATGAAGCTGCACTCCCTAATACAAGTATACAACCACGTAATTTACCCACACTGGTACTTGTTTGCCCTGGCTTCACCCGGGTTCCTAAATTAAGATAAAATCAAATATAATAGTTTTACTATATGAAAATATGTAAATGAAAAATTATTTATATGTGTGAATATGCTATTTTAACTTATTTTTATATAATATTTTTAGTTTGTATTTGAAAAAAATTATTGTTCTGATAACCTTGATGTGCAATTTATATATTCAAATAACAAAACTCTTGTAATTGTACTTTTTTATTTAAAATTTTAAAAATATAACAACTTGTAAAAGTAGAAACCTGGATCCATTAAAAATAGTACAAATATTAAAAACACCAAATTTTATTAGATTTTACGTTGTTATGTAATCTGTATATTTTAGTACTAAATTATGATCATGGAAGTTTCGAGATCTCCATTCAAAATGTTAAAAATTAGACGATTACAATTAGTATTTTAAAACTTCATTTAAAATTTGATGGTGTTTGAAACTTATATATTATTTCAAACTTGATAACATGATAAATTTTAAGGCAAAACATTATGGCTTTAATTTATTTATTTTTAAGCAATATACATTTCTTTCATATACTTTTTTTCTAAATTATTTAAAAAAAGATAACACTACAAGAAATCTGGCCATTTACGACGGTTTTTTTGAACTGAAATCGTCGTAATTGAGCCATTTACGACGGAAAAAAATCGTCGTTTTTGGTCGAGTAGTAAGTTCGTTTTTTCGTCACAAGATAAAATTGCGTCGCAAATTAGGAAGTTGGGGCCCACATACTCAATAAAATAATAAATCTACTTACGACGGAATTTATCGTCGTAAGATACAATAATACGACGAATAATAACGTCGTAAGTTATGTACTTACGACGGAAAAAACGTCGGATATTACTTTACGAAGCCCACTTTTAATGAGATAAAAACATAAATTTACGACGAAAAAATACGTCGTAAATTAGTAACTTACGACGGAATATGTGATGAACAACCGTCGTAAGTTTGTATTTACAGAATAGCCTGATTTTTCAGTTTCCGGTCATTTTTTAAATTCTTTACAATGCCAAATAAAAAGTAATCAAAACTAGTGAAAGAACACATTTTTTTGGGTAAAGGAGAATGAGTCTCGTAAATACATATAAAATACATATAAAGAGAAAGAATATACAAAGGGAGTCCCTAAATATTTACCTCTTGAAACAAACCTTCAAGAGGAAAACAAATAAGAAAAAAAAAATAAAAGAACAAAACCAACTACAAAAGAACCTAATCTCAATCCAAGCCTCAAAGGCTTAGAATAAAAAACAAAAATAGGCCGAAATAAATTAAAATACCACATTTGGCACCACCAAAAGAGCACCAGCTAATTCCCTCCAATCAAAACAAAATCAAAATAAAAACTAAGAAACCCAGGAAGAAAAGTCCACAACCACCTACTCCAATTGTTGCAGAACCATCTCGACACCTTCACAGGGAAACTAGACAAAACGGAAGCAATCGACTTTTGAAGGATCATAAAAAAATAAATCACAGCCAAATCCTAAGTAAACTCGCACAACCAGGCAACAAGAGAACTCCAACAGCAGAAAACTTGGAAAAAATCTGCACCTCACACGACTAAAAGTCCCTGCAACAATGAAAAGTGAAGAGGGGACATAAGTATGATTGTGCCTAAAACTATATTACCAAGTAAAACCCTGTACGAAAGAATGCAGTAGCTATAAGACATAAGTATGAATTAAGGAAGCAACTTAAAAGACATTATAGCGTAAATCATTAGGAGTGGACTCCAATAGCTTAGCAGTAACAACCTCCCCAACAAACGGTCGAAAAATCACCAATCTAAAACTCACCTGTCAACAACCACAAACACTACATCAAAATCCCACACTCTAATACCAAAACAAACTACACCCATCATCCATAACATTTATATGTTACCGTATAGGTAGATGCACCATCACTCACATCACTTAGAAACACAAACCCTCCGTTAATGGACTGTATATCATAAACAGGTACAACAAGACCCAAATTAGCAACAACCTGTCAGAAACACATTAAACACTTGTACATGAAACGTAAACACAATGGCTCGAACTGAAATTTAAAGATTCAGAATCATCAACATATAATATTTAGGTAAAAGATACTTATCAATGCATTAGATGTTCAAATTACCTCCATTTACAATAAAGTTCATGAGATGGAATACTTTTTGAGTTGTCCAACCATACTCGGGCACTCTGACTTCAATCCTTATCAATTGTATCAGCATATACTTGTAGATTGTAGGTGATAAATACTTGAAACTGATTTAATCAAATAATCAGTCATTACCCCCTTGGATAAGCACTATACCTACCAGCCTATGATGTGCGACACGAATTGTTTCAGTTGCATAATGTTGGGCAAAACCAAGCGTAAAAAGGAAAAAAACGTACTAACTAATTAAAATATTACACTAATAATATACAATAAAATGTGTAATTACATAAACATGAGCATATGGCTAGAGTTGGCTATATTTTAAATACTGCACAAATACAATGTCCAAACAAAAAGTACCAAATATTAACAATTCAACCAAGAAGACATACTTGTAAACTTCCGGACAGGCATTTAATTTAACAATATTTTCATAACAAAATAGCAATCTATATTTAGGAATGCCTAATGAAAAAATGCAATACATTAATGTACTAGGAATATAATGGAACCAGTATAACAAAAGAAGACAGTGTTATAAAAAGAACAAAACAAACCTGCCAGAAGATAAAATTAGAAATAATGGTTTGTGCAACAGCCTCATTTGCCCAGGTGTCCCTGTTAAGCTATACAAACATTCAAAAGACCGCAAGTGAATTCCCTAAAGAAAAAAAAGAGAGGGTTCCATGAATATGAGAAAGAGAGAATGATAGAAACTACAAAATATCAGCCAACAATATTAAAGAAAGAGATAATTAAAGAAAAAAAGAGAGGGTTCCATGAACACAGTAAGCAATTGCAATATTAGACTGTTGCACAAACAATCAAACAGTTGGTCTGCGTTGGAAACCAGTGGCTGGTTGATCACTACTCAGAAAAGTTTGGAAACTAATTACAACTGGGTGCTGAGAGCCACGACGACATCGTTGCTGCATCTCATCAACCGTATCAGAATTCCCGGAGAAGAAGACTTTTATTAGAGGGGAAGGTTTAACAGGGATGTTGCGATTTTTAGTTGGATTATGCTAAAGTTGTATTGGTTTGGGGTCTGATGAGTTGAAGCAGAGGTTAAAGAGAGCTGAGGAAGAAGCGGCCAGATGAAGAAAAACCGGCCAATTAGGTTTATGTTTTATTGAACATGGAAGTAAAATTAAAAGGGGGAATATATAGGGGAAGTGATTTGGATGAAGGAAGTCAACCAAATATTATTATAATAATATTTAAAATAAATATCATTATAAAGATAATGTAACCAAGATTATATATATATATATTAGTAATATATATATATATATATATATTAGTGAAATAACCAAAATTTCATAGTAAGATAATATTATTTGATTAGTCATTTTAACAGTTAAGCATCAATTTTACTGGTACACCTAACTAGTGTTTAATCGTGAATTGGTATTTCGATTATTTTAAAAATATTTTTCAACGATCCAACTGTATGGATGTATATATATATATATATATTAGTGATATAACCAAAATTTCATATCAAAATAATTTTATTCGATTTGTCATTTTAACAGTAAAGCATCAGTTTGACTAGTATAACTAACTAGTGTCTAATCGTGAATTGATGTTTCGATTATTTAAAAATATTTTTCAACGATCCAACCGTATGAATGTCAATAGATATATATAGTAGTGATATAACCAAAATTTTATATCAAAATAAATTTATTTAGTTTGACATTTTAACAGTCAAGCATCAGTTTGAGTATTACAACTAACTAGTGTTTAATCGTGAATTGGTGTTTCAATCATTTTAAAAAAAATCAATGATCCAACCGTATGGATGTCAATATATGTATATATTAGTGATATAACCTAATTTTCATAACAAGATAATTTTATTTGATTTGCCATTTTAACTGTCAAACATCAGTTTGACTCCTACACCTAACTAGTGTTTAATCCTGAATTGGTATTTCGATTATTTTAAAAATAGTTTTCGACGATCCAACCGTATGGATGTCATTAGATATATATATTAGCGATATAACCAAAATTTAATTCTGATTAAAATAATTTTTTATTTATCTGTGATATCAATTTTTTATATTATTATTAAACTCTTTATTTTAAAAAAAATTTAAGTAAATTTTATGAAATGGTTTTATTTATTGAAGTGAATTTTTTGAAGCCTTGCAATTTTTTAGAGAGAAATGATTTATTAAAAAATTCAAGGACAAATAAATATATATAATCAAATCAATTTTTTTAATCAGGTTAATTATAGTCAAATCATTGTTAAGCATCAGTTCTGAATATGTGGAAATTAGTTACTCAACCCCTAAATTATAATTTTTATAAATAATTAAGATTTAAATATTTAAATTAGTTAACTTTTCCCGTACACACTTTATTTTTTAGAATATTCACATCTGTACAGTTGGATTAATTTTATTTGATTTATCATTTTAACAGTCAAGCATCAGTTTGACTTGTAAGGCTAACTAGTGTTTAATCCTGAATTGATGTTTTGATTATTTTAAAAATATTTTTAAATGATCCAACCGTATGGATTTCAATAAATATATATATTAGTGATATTACCAAAATTTCATATCAAAATAATTTTATTTGTTTTGTCATTTTAACAGTCAAAGATCAGTTTCACTAGTACACCTACTAGTGTTTAATCCTGACTTGGTGTTTCGATTATTTTAAAAATTATTTTTCAACAATCCAACTGTATAGATGTCAATAGATATATATATATTAGTGATATAACCAAAATTTCATATCAAAATAATTTTATTTGGTTTGTCATTTTAACAGTCAAGCATCAGCTTGACTTGTACAACTAACTAGTGTTTAATCCTGAATTGTTGTTTCGATTATTTTAAAAATATTTTTCAACGATCCAACCGTATGGATTTCAATAAATATATATATTAGTGATATAATCAAAATTTCATATGAAAATAATTTTATTGGATTTATCATTTTAACAGTCAAACATCAGTTTGACTTGTACAGCTAACTAGTGTTTAATCCTGAATTGGTGTTTCGATTATTTTAAAAATATTTTTCAACATTCCAACCGTATGGATTTCAATTAATATATATATTAGTGATATAACCAAAATTTCATATCAAAATAATTTTATTTTGTTTGCCATTTTAACAGTCAAAGATCAGTTTGACTAGTACAATTAACTAGTGTTTAATCCTGAATTGGTGTTTCGATTATTTTAAAAACTATTTTTCAACAATCCAACCGTATAGATGTCAATAGATATGTATATTAGTGATATAACCAAAATTTCATATCAAAATAATTTTATTTGGTTTGCCATTTTAGTAGTCAAGCATCAGTTTGACTTGTACATCGAACTAGTGTTTAATCATTAATTGGTGTTTCGATTATTTTTAAAAAACAATTCAACAATCCAACCGTATATATGTCAATAGATATATATATTAGTGATATAACCAAATTTTATATCAAAATAATTTTATTTGATTTGCCATTTTAAAAGTCAAGCATCAGTTCGACTTGTACAACTAACTGATAATTAGTTCTGAATTTGTGTTTTGATTATTTAAAAAAAAAATCAGCGATCCAACCGTATGGATGACAATATCTATATATTAGTGATAATCAATGTTTCATATTAAATTATTTTATCAAAATATTTAATTTTTTTTTCTGAAATTCTTGAAATGTCACCCAAACAAATAAATGATAACATTAATATGGTTGGATCATGAAATAATATTTTTTAAAAATTGAAATTATCAAAAAACATGTGCTACTTTATGCCGGAGTCCGTCCTAAATTATTATCTACAAAAAATTGAGAAAAGTCAAATTAACGCCAAAATTTTGGGGAAAAAGTTAAATTTCCCTCTTTAATAACTTACGACGAATTTTAATTTCCGTCGTAAATTAGATGTTCAAATATTTTTTGTCAAAAATATTTCATCGTAAATTTAGATGAAATATATTTTTTGTTTAATTTCAAATTAAAATTTTAATAAAAATATTTAACTTACGACGAAATGTTCAAACCGTCGCAATTTCGAATGATTTTTATTTTCCCACCAAAAATTTGGGGAAAAAGTTAAATTTCCCTCTTTGATAACTTACGACGAATTTTAATTTCCGTCGTAAATTTTAATAAAAATAAATAACTTACGACGAAATGTTTAAATCGTCGCAATTTCAAATAATTTTCATTTTTATTTAATCGTATCGTCAATAATTTTATTAATAAAATACTAAACTTACGACGATTTTGGGTTTCGTCATAAATAATTACGACGTTTTACTTTTTTCCGTCGTAAGTTGGGCGCGCATTTTTTTCCGTCGTAAGTTGACCGTCGTAATTGGCCTAATTTGTTGTAGTGTAATAAGTACTAAATTAGTAAAGAATGATAGTGTATAAAGTTAAACATAAAGTTAGAATTTATACTAATACAAAAAAATTGTATTGTTTAAGTTTAGTTTTTAGTAGTTTTTTTAATATTAATTAATAATTGAAATTAAAATGTATATCTCAATCTATTAAATTCATTTCATATGTTATCATAAGAGTACTTTTTAATTCATGTACAGAAAGATGGTAAAAAAATCTATTGATTTTTTTAGTAATTTTTATTTATTATATATGTGATTGGTCAAAAAAAGAAAATGAGTTTTACACTTTAGAGTAGTTATATTCTAATAATTTTTTTGATGAAATATCTATTAACTAAATATAAGATATTTTTTGGTCATTATATTTGAAATTATTTATTTAATTTGTTTCAAATAGTTAACTTATTAATTAGATATAAAATTAAAATTAAATGTAAATATTTTATATGTAAAGTTACAATATAATGGTAAAAGTAAATGTGATATTATTTAGTTTTGATTTCGATGCGAAATTAGTTAATAGTTGTTATTGAAAAGAAAAATAAAATATCCTCAAGTAAATTTTTTTGTATTTTGTACTAAAATATTAAAATTTGTTGAATATAATATTGTAAAAGAAAGTACTTATTTTCATCTAAATTCAAAAAATGAATGATTGAAATTAAACATTATAATTTTACCATTTAAATAATATTAGTAAAACTAATAAGATATTTGACATTATTTGTTTAATTTGTTTCAAATAGTTAACACATTAATTAGATGAAAAATAAAAGTAAATGTAAATATTGTACATTTAAAGTTACAATAATGGTAGAAGTAAATATTATATTATTTAGTTTTAATTTCGATGCAAAATTAGTCAATAGTTGTTATTGAAAAGAAAATTAAAATATCCTCAAGTAAAATGGTCTGTACTATGTACTAAAATATTATAATTTGTTTCATATAATATAATATTGTAAAAGAAGCTACTTATTTTTATCTAAATTTGAAAAACGAATGATTCAAATTAAACATTATAATTTTACCATTAATTCAAACTTCATAATTATGTTAATCTTGAATTGTTTGATGGTTAATGTAATAGAAAGTTTCTATTCTATCCCGATTTTTCTCATTTTGGAGAGAAAGTTTTGTTATCAAATTCTATCGAACTCCTCCAAAAAAACTCTGAAACACGTGTATGATAGAAAATTTCAATATTTTCTACAAGCATCTCTTCTCTTCTTTCCTTATCTCAATTCCGGAATACGGCGCAAAAGAAAATTTGTCTCGTGCCTATAAGCATTCACTATCATTATTATATCTACTTTTTTTGTTTCTTTTTAATTGTCACTGAATTTTTTTACAAACATTTCTGAGTATCTTGACTGTAAAATAATAATTTTAAAATTTTTCTTTTTATGAACTAAAATTCATAACTTAAATTTTTATTTACAAAAAGATAATTTTAAAAAAGATAATTTTTACCACGCGATCAGTGCATCTTGAAATGTGTGTTGTAAAATCAATCGACAGTTAAAATGAAATAGAGGGAGTACAAAGTTGTATCGATTTTATTATTGACTTTAATACCGACTTTATTGATATGTTTTTTTTATTGATCATTATTTGATTATTTCTTGAATGTGGCACAGATTATTTCAGCACATCATATTTAGTACTCGAACAATGATTGAAAATATTTTGTACATTCCATTTTACATGTAAAAGAAGTGTGAATAAAATCTGCATATAATAAATAAAAATAAAGTCGTGTGTATGAATAACAAAATATGTAAGAAATTATAAGAAATGAAAGAAGGGTATAATCGCGGAGAGTTCTCGAGTATAGTTGAAAAAACTGTCACCTTAAAGTTCTTTCGCTCCTACACTATGCGGGTTACTAAAATTATAGTACTTTGTTGTCATAGGCCACTGAGGTGTTAAGTAGAGGTAACATGATATAATGTGTTGTTATAGACTAAGAATAAAAGAAAATTAAAATTTAAACCAAAAATAAAATATTATTTTTATAAATATTTGATTTGGATAAATAATTCATGGATTTGTCTTGGAAAGTAATATTATATCAAATAATTGACTTATGAACATTTTGTAACAAGTAAAATAGTTTATTTAAATATAAAATTATTTATTAATTATTTTGATAAATTTAAATAATTTTTATTATAAAATTTCTTTTTTAATTATTTATTCTGCTCTAATTAAAACCTCTAGTAGCTTTATATTTTTACAAACTAATTTGTAGCTTTATCGTAATAATTGTAATATGCAGAATTAAAAATATTAAAAATATTTGGATAAAAAAATAAAATAATAACAAAGTAAATGGGATGGGCTGGGTGGAAAATTAAATGGGATGGACTTGGTGAAAAGCTAAATGGGCTTATAAAAGAAAAATATTAAAATTTGGGCGGCCTAATTTTTAATGTATAGGCGGGGAGTGAAATTTAGTGTTAGATATATTTGAGATGTCATGTCTAATATGTTTCATATTTAGTTTTCAGATCTTAACAAACAAGAAATATCAGTACTTACTGGAATCAGTACTTACTGGAAGTCAGAATTTAAGAATTACAGAACTTAGGTTATCAGAAGATAAATATCAGAAGATATATATCAGAACTTAAGTACGGGAGGACTTACAGTTAAGGAAGGAAGCTGATTTACAGGAAAGAAGATCGAGACTAATACAAAAGAAGATATGCATGGAAATAGTTAGAGGACTGAAAGAATTGTATAAGATATCTGATTGATATATTTTAGGAGACAGAATTATATTCCATATCAATTATATTGAATATATCTGTTTACTGTTACTTGTGTTCGAAATCGATTTGATTGTATTAAACACTGTATTCAACCCCCTTCTACAGTGTTGTGTGACCTAACATTTAGGACAAAAAAAGTAAAGGGGGAAACTGTACTAGGCAAAAGTGGGAAAATTTAGGGTTGTCTGAGATGAAGCTTATTTGTGGCAGGGGTAAAATTTTGGAGCACAACTCAGACGCCTTCTCTCTCGCTTACTTTCTCTCTCAGACACACACACACACATTCTCTCTCTCTTACTCTCTCGCACACACTCAATTTTCTGTTTATTTGATGTATATGTTGTGTTTGCTTTGTATGTGATGCTTTGCATGTAGTTTATTTGAGATATATTATGCGATCTTTTGTAATATTCAAGTGGGTTGTTGATAGTTTGTGAGTTTAATTGATTTAGTTTTCTACAGACCAAGGCAAAGGTAGAGTCAAAGGCACAGAGATATCTTAATTGCAGACGCCGATTCAGAGACATTCAAAGAATTTATCACTGCATACAATTTTGCTTCTTTTGTAATAGAATATAGTTTTTACAGAACTTGATTCATCACTTTGTAATAATTTTATTAATTTAGATTGAGTTAGTATAATTATTCTTGGAATATTTTTATTTATATTTTGGAATTAAAATATTATTCTATTTATTAATATATATGTGAAAATAAAAAGAAAACAAGCAAAAACAAACTTTCAAATACGAATATTTTGAAATTATTTATGTGGGCCCCACAGGTAGGCCCCACCAATTTGATAATGTGTTTGATAAATTTTATGATCTTTTGCAACACAGTATATGTGTTACTATAGAGTCCAAAAGATGTTGCTATTGAGATCTATAGTAACAAAGAATGGTATGTTGCAATAAGGTGGGTGTTATGCCGCTATAAATATCCATACTAACTAGATACGAGTCAACATAACTTTGATGTTGGCTTAGCCCTTTTTGAACCTTTAGCAACATTTTTTTTGGTTCTATAGCAACACAGTTTTGGGGTTGTTTAAACCAATCTATGGCGTAGTGCACGTTGTACATGCAGGGCAAGCTCGAAGGTTTCGCAAGCCTCGGAAGCCCACAATTCGTACACCCTGCGCGCCCGCGTAGATAATGGTGCAACACATAATTAACTCAAATGAATACTACAAATGTGTGTTGCCATATAAATCTATCGAAATCTATTTTCCATTTCAACGTAGGACTTAAAAGTCACTAAGTAATTTTGAATAATAATATCTCATTAATTTCTTAGTTATTTTGACTGATTTAAAGTGACTCGAAAGTCTCTCTCGGAGGAGAACGTATTGCAAGTATTACTCGTTACACGCACCCAAGCAATATGTATCCACTCAAATTATGGCTCAAATTAATTTAATAATATAGGACTAAAACTCATAATTTTCCGACAAGAAGTATTTATTGTCATATTATTTCTTTGAACTGATAAACATTTTCCAAATAAACTTACTTTATATTGAAATTCTCTACACGGTAAATGTAAAATTATAACAATTTTATGTTGGTACGTTTGCATAAAACGAAAAATGACATGATGTTAATTTTAAAATAATAAATTTATCAATTATAGCTACATGGAAAATCCGAGTAAAAATAAATAAATTACTAGATCACATTTTGTTAATCTACTGTTATGCCCAAAATTTGGTACAAGCAATATTCGGGTCAAAGTCGGGTCAACATAACTCAATTTGGGCGGATGTCAAGAAAATGGATTTTCGCGGACGGGTTGGCGCAAGCCAAACCCCTTGGAAAGCTTGGTGCGAGCCATACCCCTTGGACATCTTGACATGCCAAAACCCTTGGACAGGTCAGGGCAAGCCCTTACCTTTGGACAAGTTAGGACGAGTTCTAAATATTTGATTGACAGATTCCTTGGACGGATTCCTCGGACATGATTACTCTGACGGATTCATACATTGGCTTTTCTTGAATAGAGTTAAGGAGAGCCCTAACCATTGAATAAGTTAGGGTGCACCCTATAATGTAGAATGATAAAAGAAGAGATCAAATGTTGATGACACAGGGTGGCGCCAACATACAGAAATGTTGGGGCGCACCCTTAGATTCTACTTGGCACGGAATACAACTTTGACATGTTGTTTCGATGAGGACTTTGGATGCTTTAAGGAGGAAGAAGATTATTATTACTAAATATTTTTTGCAGGTACTCTATTGAAGAACTCCTTCCTGTAATGCAATCACAGGAAGGCGGTGTCCGTGGTCAGAGACCTCCAGGGGTATGCCTGGACGGAAGGCCTCCTCCTATAGTCAATGAGTGTCCTCATTGGGGATGTGGGGTAAACTTTGGTGTGTGCTTTGGTAGCTCTGTCTCTGTAGTCAACATGTGTCTTTGTTAGGAGACTTCGGAGTAATCTGCACTTTGCACTCAAAAGTTTGGTATCACTTGTCCTGCAATCTGGTAAGGGCTCCTTATCCGGGGGACAAGAATGTTTCCAACATTTGGGGTGAACCACGGCTATACCAAGAGTCAACGGAGTAGAGAAACAGCTGGTAGCGAAAGGTTATCCTTGGTCAGAGAGATGCCTTATCCGCGAAGTCTCGAATTCGCGGACGAGCCTTGGGCCTTTGTGGTTGGGCCTCATCGGCAGACATTCCTAAAACTAGTAGAAGATGGTTTCCAGTAGGTTTCCTACTGGGGCTCGGGACAAGAAATCTAAGCTCATTAGGTTTCTTGTTCCCCAAGAACTACGTTGACTTGATTCCCTATAAATAAGGATACATAGACAAATTGTAAGGGGTCAGAAGTGAGAGCGCAAAGGAGCCACCACTAACCCTATGCAATCTCAGCCACCCATAATCACCACCACCAAACACTGTTCATAAAATCCGACGAACACTATTCATAAAATCCGACGAACACTATTCACGTTTTCCGACGAATAACCATCATCACATATCTTGTTTCCGGCTGCGAATATCAAATTTTGTTGTTACCAAATTTTTCCATCAACATCTATGATAAAGTCACAAACCAAGTGAAAATTGTCAAAGTAACAAAATTTGATATTGATATAAAATTTTAACCTAGACAAAAAAGATATAAAATTCTAAAATTTGAAGTTGGCGATTCAATCCATAATTTAATTCGTATCAACCCCAAACTAGTATGAAATGTTAAAATCATCATCATAATTCGGGCTTGCCACTCAAATTTCTGGTTTGCTATATATGATGTTTATGATTTTATCAACTACTAACAAAGAACTACTACCTAGGACTTAAAATTGTTTAGGTATTGAAGACTTGAAATTCTACAATACCATGCATTTTTTAATATACCTATTTACGAGTGCTTCAACATGTAGGTACGTTTTAAAGCAAGACTTGTGTATTTCACCTAACATGTATTCGTTATTTGATGACTTCACAAAATGTACTCATTGAATTGACTTGACAATTACCAAAGTAATTATATGCGATGGATAAAAAAACCAAAGTAATTGTATGGACCCGTCTTAAAAATCAAGATTCAACCTCAAGAAAAACCTACCTGAATATCTTTGTCCAGGCATGTATGTAAGTATATGTATAACGAACTGCATATTCTGGGTCCAAGTCTTGATACTTTGTATTTATTTGATCCCAAACTTTTTTCTTTGTTTATTGGTTTGTTTGCTAAAGAGGGGTAGTTGAGCGGTAAACAGTCTATAAACTTTGCACTGTTAAGTCGTTCGTCGTGGTTTTCATACTAACCATACAGTTCTAGAA
Organism: Apium graveolens; assembly: GCF_009905375.1. Classification (NCBI taxonomy): domain Eukaryota; kingdom Viridiplantae; phylum Streptophyta; class Magnoliopsida; order Apiales; family Apiaceae; genus Apium; species Apium graveolens. The sequence continues at coordinate 35,722,775 of NC_133649.1, read as the reverse complement.
ATAGAAAAATCCTTTCGATTTTTGTTATAAGGAGAGAAGAGAAAGAGGAAATTGCATGTATATGTAATATGCAAATGCATAGAAACTGCACTACCATTTTACAAACTCCACAGTCTGTCGACCGCGCCATAAATTATATTTGGATCTTGAAATTTAAAAGTGTATGTCTACATAAGCGTAAACTACAAAATTCTGCAGTAATTTTATTTTTAGCTACTTGATTTAGCAAGATTGATTATGTTAATGCATATCATAATTTTCAGTATTATTTTGTTAAATTGTTTTTTATTAGGATAAAATAAGAAATTTGTCAAAAATACCAATATTTTCAAATTTATTTTCATAAATACGGTAAAAGTTATATATGAGAATACATAACAGATTGTTCAAAATTACATATGAAATTACAAATATTGCATTTCATGTTGCATAAAAGGTTGTATCATATTTTTAAAAATATTTTTATAGCTTTGTTATTTTTTGAAAAGATTCCGATAAAATAAAGAGAATATATAAAACATATTTATATTTTAAAACTTATTTTAAAAAAAAAAAGATAAAGGTTAGAGATAAAAAAATGCAGCCTATGATACACAAAGGAACATGATGTCATAAATGTTGCATAGGTTGAACCGTTCTTTTAGAATATATTTTTTTTAAGTTGGGTACATCTGAAAACCCCGCCAAAACAAAACAATAGAATTATAAAATGAAGTTTGAACAAGTACTCAACAACCGGGTAGTACATGCAATATATATAGTCGGTACAAGTGGGAGACACTTGTTTGAATATTTCTTGCAAATACGTACACAGACATAGACAGTGAAACGCTTCTCCTTTTGTTAAATATCAAATGGATCAGATATATTTTCTTTAAAATCCAGAATTTATTTTTTCAAATATAAAGGGAACTTTTCAACTTAATGAATCTACTATATATATATTTCATAGATGCAATGACAGACGTGTACAAGTTATTTCTCTGGTCTAAGTAAATAGACTTTGCAGCTGGGTTCATACTTAAAAATATATATATATATATATATATATATATATATATCCTTTTAAATAATATCTATCAATGTCTATTTATCAGTTTACAACATGATTTCATTTTTTTTGTCGAGATACATTTTCTGTTTCTCTCGAAGAAAATGTTTTTAGTAATATTACGCGCTTTTCTTATGAATATTTATATTCAATGTTTTTAGTTTTAATATTTAAATTATTAGTTTCAAAAAAAATATTTAAATTATTGAAATTCGCCTAATTTTATCAATCTTTATCTCATTTAAATTCGACCCACCTCACTGGAATGTTGCCCCGTCTTTCTATACATATATTAATTAAAATGCATACACACACGTTTCATCTCTTGATATATGCTTGAATATAACCAATTGACTGTATTTAACTTTATACATTTCCCTTTCATTACTTCAAAATGTAGGTTGAACTCGGAGGCTAATTATAATCTGTCACTGATGAAATCATATGATGATGTAATCGTATTGCTAATCCGCTCCCAGGACTCTCTTCATCTGTACATATCAAACAACACAAATATACACCATGAGAAACAAGTATTTTCCCACTGCTTAATACCGACCGAACCGTATCCGTTTTAATGCGCACAAAAAAACCGACTTCTATATATATATAATGACCGAAATTGCGGTCGATAAAGGTCCTATTACTCGTAGCAATATATATATATATATATATATAGGTTTCTACTACAAAAATATATAAACTACTTGCATTGTTGAATATTAATCTAGCTAGCCCTCCATGTTTTATTTTACATTTTAAATATTCATTGGCTAATTTGTTATTTATAATGAATAATAATAAGTAATTAATTAATATGTTATCTCAAAATGCACACAAGTGAGAAGGAAATTTCCGTGGTTATGTTCTTGACCAACAAGTAACCAAATTAGGTTTACTCATGTATTTTCATTGGGTAACCGTAGTTAAGGTGAACTTACCCTATTATTAATCTCCGTGTTACATACGCGTTGGGAAATGGCATGTATGTGTATATAAATGAGAAAAGATGCAGGGAGTAAACACAAACACACTGGAGTGTTCTTGAAAATCAACCTGTAAGAATTCCAACACCCCCCCCCCCCTACTAGTCTACTGCTACTAGTTCTTCTTTTCCGTTTGTGATTCTATAACCAATTGTGATTATTTATTCCATCAGTTTCTTGATCTGCAGTCTGCCTGCTTTCTGTTATCTTGCGTTCAATTCCTCTATTGTTTAAAATCACTTGTACTGATTATTAGTTAGTAATTACTTTTTAAGTTTTGTGTTCCTTAATTGCATGCATCACAATCTGCATCACATCATTCAACAGTCTGATATTCTATGTATCTCCAATTCCATATAATCAATATGAAATATATAGTTTGTTATTCAATATGCTTTGATTTCCTAGTATTTCATAAATTATTGAGTTATTTATCCGGACAAAGAAAACACTCTCTCTCTCTCTCTCTCTCTCCCTCCCTCTCCCTCCCTCCCTCTCCCTCTCCCTCTCTCTCTCTCCCCCCAAACCAGGGATTTTAATGTATATATATAATGGTTTGTTGACTCGATTAGATCTCCTTCTTAGATCCCATGATCATGTGATCAGGTATGTATATACATTTTGACAAAGATCAGCAGTTCGCATAACAGATACATATATATATATATATAGGTTTGAAGGTAATCATGCATTCTATATATACATATATGTGACCAACTTTAATAACTAGTAATTACTTCAAGTTTCCCGTTCCTTAATTGGTTGCTTCACAATCTGCATCATTCTATATATAGTTTGAGTCTATGCATCTTTAGTTCCATATAAAAAAAATGATTTGGTTATTCATTATAGATTTGTTGATATTTAATTCAAGTTTTAAGTTTATGAACATTTTGTAGTCGACAAAATAGTCTCCCCTTCTGATCAGGTACACACACAAATCCCTCAATCAAGGGATTAATTCTAATATATGGAATATGGAAATATTAGCAAGATCTCCTTAGATCTGTGAAACTAACACAAGTACTGTTATTTAACCATCCATATCAAAAAATTAAGTGGTATATAGAATGTAGAGGCATATGTATGTCGTCAAAATTAGGTGGTATATAGATGCACCTTGATGACAAAAAAAAGGGGGTTCAGATGCATGTTGTCAATATAGTTCTTGGTACATATATAGTCAGCTAGTGAATGCTTAAGTTTCTCTAATTATGCTAAATTCTTATCAATTTACTGCAATATTATATAACCAGGTAACTTATATTTGAACAGTTGACGCAGTGATCGAATTAGGTTTTTAATTAGAGAGATCAAGGTTTCGACTGTGAGAGTGAGTTTTAACTATAAAGAAAACTTATATTTATAGTGCAGTATAATTGTAAATATTGCATATATATATATATACAACTAAATAACCATCACTACTTGTATTAAACTAATATTTTAAAGTATCTCCCGAATAACCATCTATACTCCTGTTTGTCTTGTCTTAGCTTTATTAATTAGGGACATATATAATCACTTCCGAGATTTTGATTAAGCTGGTAATTTAGTTGCTGGGTGAGAGGTGTAATTAATCACCATAAAAATATGAATGTTAAACATTTTCCTTGAAAAGAAAATGGATAATAAAACATGCATCTATAGCCTATAGGAGGGCATCTTGTGTTGTAAATACCAAGTATATATTATATAAGTTGTTTTCTCCATGTTGACCACATAAAAATAATATAATTAGAAAACTTCTGAATAATCATATAGATGTTGGACAACTACTAATAATTAATTACTCGATCTACAACTACAAGTTCTCTTTGATACTAATTTTTTGTTTATGTTTTCTTTGAATAATTTTTTTTTTCTTTTTGTTTATATTTTTTATTTGAGAAATTAAAGGTACCGATTATCACTTAAGAAGTGATTTGAGAAACTGGTGTTTTGATTGGACGAATTAATTATAATCAACTTTTCAGTACAGTGGCTTTCTTGTGGGGCTTATAAAGATAAAGTGATGACTTATAATGTCTTATTTCATGCATGTCTGTTCATTATAGTGCTTCCAATCTAATTGGTTATACATGCAGGCAAATTTGATAAAATGTCGTCGTCGCAAAGGCAAACTGGTAATAGAGAAGCTAATTGTGTTCATTCCAGACAGGATCTGGTGAGAACAGGAGACGTTTTGTTGCGTACATGTAACATATGCAAAGACGCCATATTTGGTGTAGGAACATGTTTGAAGTGCAATGGCTGCAATTACTATTTTCACGAGATTTGTGTTCGACCTCAACCAACTTTACGACACTCATTTTACCCTGCTGTTAGCTTCAATTTCTCTCAAGGCCAGGGCACAGCAGGACAGAGGTGTGTCGCATGTTACCAGCAGATACAGGGGTGTTCATATGTTAGTAACAATGCAATATATATACATCCATTTTGTCTTGTTAATTTGACAGCATCTGCATCAAATTCTACTATCAACTATCACAAGCAACAAATGGGGCAGCTTTTGGAAACTTACAATTCAAATGGTGGTCGAATTGAATTAAGCTTAAAACTTGACTGTCAAATGTCGTTGTCCGCTGGAATGAAATGCATATTCTGCAAGCGAGAAGATACGCGAGATCGTGGATTTGGTTGGGCTTATAAGTACACTTATACAGTCGTCAGGGGAAGTTCAAAGAAATTCGAATGCCATGTAGCATGCCTTAGAGCAAAAGTCAGTCAGTATTGCAAGAACCAAATTATAAACAAGCATGCAGGTAGTACTGACGACCAGCGAACTTATTTCTTGGAACTCAGTAGATCGAGATTGGAAGATTCTGCAAGAGGGGTAGCTGGTTTCGCTTTGCCTGTTGCAATTGCGGGTTTGGATCTCATGATTTCTGCCTTTGTGGGAGCTCCTTTAGTAAGCCTTTCACTTTCTTTTTTCCTTGGCTTGGGAGGTGATCAGGTAATTACAGTACTTTATCCCATATATGTTCACTGAAAATCAGTTTTTTGGGTCCTTGTTGTGGAAAATGTATCTGACTTGAACATAATCAGGTGGAAAGTATGCTTCGTCGTCCCCGGGGTAACTGAAGATGATCAGGTGAAGTCGCTGATGGTGCATGCTTTTATTTAGCTGAGATGGTCATGTGAATTGTTACATCAGTAGATACTTAAGTGGTGATATGGTGTACTCGTGCTTTTTTTGCTTTTTAAATTTTGTTCCTAAACTTTGATGTTGTTTATTCTCAGCTTCTTGATTACTATAAAATTTGCTATTGAAGCTGTGGCCTGCTTTACTTGTGAGGCCTGCTTCAGTACATTATGTTATTATGCTGTGAGAATTTGTACGCAGTTTTTTTTACCCATCATAAAAGAGTTGCAAATTTTTTATTTTAATAATATTTGAATTCTCGACTTTTTATTAAGAAAACAAATAAAGATATCACTATTCAATATGTAACAAGATTTAAGTTTTTAGAATCAAGAAGAGGTTTTGATGCTCAGTGTTAATTGAACACCCTTTGTTTTTATAACCAAGAACAGGTTTCCAAAACAACATACATTTTATAACAAATATAACTTATAACCTTACAAAATAAGTTATATATAAATATAAGTTCTAATTTTCAGATTGTGTCAGGATCGAAATCAAGACAGGAGATCACAGACTCTTGACAATGGACATGATAGAAACAAATTTTACTAAACTTTTTAAGATGTTTATATAACTTGGACTTCTCGCGGCCCAATAATGGAAGGATGTAAGTTATTATCGTTTCATAAAGATATTGGGCTTTGAAAGTAGTGTTGGCGGCTGCCAAAAAGTTCCAACATGTTCTTCTTTTCTGAATATAATAAAGACTTCAACATAGCTATAATTGATCTTCTTTACATTTTAATATCCTTTCCAACTATTGTTCTCCCGGTTTAAGATGTATTCAATTTTCATGAGTAAAATCGTAACAAAAGCTACATCTCATGTAAAATAAAACGCCACAACAACACTTTGAAATGATAAATGTAAATATGAGAGAACATACAATTAAATATGATGAAGGGTTAAACATCATTAATAAATGTTTTAGATCAATTTCTTATTTTGCTACCCTACATGGAGTATTTTTGCAAGCATAAGCATTCTTTGAGATATTAGTAAAGACTTTGATTTCGAGGCATCTAAATTTTAATTTGATCAATTAAATTAAATGAATACTTAATAGGAGAGTAATGGGTTATAGGCATGTGCCCACTAGTAGTCCACCACTCCACCACCATATATATTCCAACCAGTGGCATTTAATTTGTTCTCTCTCTTTCCCCAATACTGTCATTTTCTGCTTTAAATATTTTCTACTTTTGCTGCAATGGAATATAATCAACATATAAATCATCGGTGGTTAATAAAGTTTAGGAGGTTTTAATTTATGAATACATATCAATCATTAAAAGAATATTTGACAAGTTGTTTGCAACAACTGTGTAGTGACATTGCCTTATATATATGAATTATAGCCACATCCCCCCCAGCAGCTTAAACAGTGGAAGAACATGCAACTTATAATTATATGATCCTCCTCTGCTGGTATATATAGTTATTCTTATCTTCCCGACTTTCATTATTCAATGTTTATTATTCAATTTAAATGGTGTATGTAAACTTGAATCAAATCATCTCATATACTTTGCGTGCAAAAATTCTCGTGTTTTCATTTTCTTGTTTAATCAGGTTGATGATCTAGACAAGATGGGAAAATCAGCAGAGAGTGAATTCGAATTTGTACATGGAAGCCACAAGCACACACTACGTGAACATCATGCTCGAGAGCCTTACAAGTGTAACGGTTGTAAGATGCCTGGCTCTAGAACATGTTTCAAGTGTGTTGATGAACTCTGCAATTTTTATCTTCACCTTGATTGCTTTACAGCAGAACAAGTTACCACTCTCCGACACCCTCTCTTGGAAGATTGTGATTTCGATTATCATAAAAGTCCACCTCCAGGCGAAGATGTTCCTTACTGCGATGCATGTGGATTGGACATACTGGGGTTCAGGTATCGGTGTTTTACCAAGTCTCATCTCCATAACCCTCATGACCTGCATCCCACTTGTGCGAATCTTGAGGAAGACATGATCTGGGGAAGATTTAAGCTGAAACTCCTAGATAATGTGGAATCCAGATGCTTGCATTGTGATGAGAAATATCCTACTGAAGATTGCATCCGTTTTACGGGATGGAAATGGGTTGCGGAAAATCACAAGTATTGGGGCTATCCTTTCTGCTTTTCGGGTAAGAAAATTTGTTTTCATGTTAAATGCATGAATGAGATACAGGCTCCTGCCTACAGAAGAAATAAACACTAATAGTTCTTTCGGAGTTTGTATGTATGTTGAATCCTTTTCAATAATTACGTGGCAAAGTGCTGGTTTCGCTCAGCTACGACTCTAGTAATCCTAATACTGTACTCTGTATTCGTATTATTTGTTGCCAATGTCAGGACTTGTGGTAATTCTAAATTAGCCAACTTCTTTATTATGTACAAAGTTAGAAACTACTAACATGTAATTAGGGGAGATCTAGTAAGACGTATCAGGGACACCTTAAATTTTATATTTTTTTATTATTAAAATTTTTAAAAATATATAAAAGTGTCTTTTCAAAATTTAAAAATATAAAAATATTTTAATAAAATTTGTCCGATATTCAAAAATTTCTAGATCCATTTGTACCGGTAGCGGGGTTTGTAGTTTGCACTTATCCACCTACACGAAACATGTGTAAAATTGTTGCCAGCCTAGTTGCATGTGCATAACAGCTCCGCAGAGATGGTGATAGGAGTTTAAAGAGAATAATTTGTTATTCTATTAAAAATAGTATCGATAGAAAAAATAAACATGGGAGTTGCTGAGTTGGGAATATTGGGTGAAGCACAAAATTATTATTAATATAAATAATGTATGTAGGACTGAAGGAGTACGTGGAAGCTGAGAACCTCTAAAACTGTCCACCCAGGTTTCAGTCATGCATCAGTAATTAATTGTGATCTTCTAAGCAGCTAACATCCAATCTTTCAAGCCAAGTTTTTTGTTAATTTGGTCTTAACTTGTGATCTTCTGTGCAAGTCAGCATCAAAATCAATCACACCATAACAAGCCACAATCAACACCCCCAACCCAAGGGGCCAAGCAACCTCAATAAACCACCTCCAAACCAACCTAAAACACCAGTCCACCAACAACCTTTTGGACAAAGTAACAATCAAGAACCCCGCCACGACAACCATCAGTCATATTATATTTATCCGTAAAAAACGATGATAATATCTTAAATTTAAGAATTCTGTTTTATTGTTATTGTTATAATATAGGCCCTATTATTACATTTTTGCTCGGGAATAATAGAAGAAGTGAGACATTACAACATTTTAGAATTCAGCCTGCTAATATATGCCAATATAAACTATACTGGATCAGATTTTAAAATACCGGCATACTAGTTCTCCTGACGAAATATTTAGAGAATGCAATATTTTATTTTCGTTAAGCAACTTATTTAAACTTGAGGTACGGGTCCCAAACACTTGAATGCCAGAATCAAACTTAAACTGTCAGGTTTCTGGGTTAATAATACCATTAAACAATTAAGAATATCATACATCACATTCCTCATGCAGTAGCCAAAGATTTTATATATATATGCAAAACTCAAAGCTTCCTCCAACATAATTGCTAGATAAAAGACAAAATACAAACTCACTTGTGTGCACGAGTTGATCTACATTTACACTCTCTAACTCTATGTTACATATGCTGGTGTGGTACGTCCTTCGAGAGTAAACACCAAGATAATTGCTGATATCACTCTTCTGAGTAATCAATCATCGGTACCAAAGTAACGATCTCCAAACTCCCCCATACCCGGTATTACACGAAACTCTTCATTTAATGCTACATCAATCTCTGAAGTAACTATTTTAAGCATTGGGAACCTCTTGCTGACACAATGTATTCCTTCAGGAGCCTATACGAATCAATGACAAATGAATCAGTGACAAGGGAACTCTAAGGCATAACTGTAAATGCAAACAATTTACTTATAACACTTACAGATATAAGATTAAGAAATATAATATGGGATTCCGGTACTCCCTTCTGTATGAGTAATTCAATCGCCTGGTTGGCTGAGTTGCCTTCAATAAAAGAATGAAGTTTGTTATTTTGTAATAACTTCAGAAAACAAGTGAAAGTAAAAGGAATCCCCCTCCCTCACTCTCTTGATATGCAATAAATATTACCAGTTCCAAGAACTGGATCCAAGAGCAAGACATGTCGTTCTGAGATATCTTTTGGAAGTTTTTCGTTATAAGCTATAAATATACAAATGAATGTTATTCAAAAACCAAGGAGCAAAAAATTCAACAGCAAAAAGTGTTAAACACACTCAAAGAAATAAATTTAGAAATTAGAACACTATACCTGTTTACCATTATCACCATCACGATGGATTAGAATTTTCCCAATCTTTATTCCTTTGCAACAAGCACGCATAGCGTTCTCCATGCTTTCACCACTGTATAGATAAGCACATAAAATATCTACTTAAACAAATACGATATCATAGTACCTGATTTTTGAAATTGCAACTACTAATGGAGAATATTACTATCAGTTGTCAGATTTAGACGGATGCTTGAAGTAGTTAAGAAAGATATGTTACAGATTATGAGCATTTCAATGATTATAAGAGAGCATCATCAGTTGGTAGCATATCTTAAGCATCTTCCGATGCACTCCCAAAAAAATGTAATAATAATTAAAAAAAATTCAGCTAAACAGCGAGATACTAGATGTCATACAAGCGGAAAGAGTGCAGTAGTGAATCCCTTCCCTGCTGGTGTAACATAATATTGGAGTTTCATATATGTTTAAAAGAAGGGAATGCTGAAATATGTAATCAACTCCTTCATAGCATGACTAACAAAACAGAAGTCTTAAACATAATACTCTTTTGTTTTAAAGATTCCTCAGCGCTCACCTTCGAACAATCGAGACTCCACACAATTTCTTGCAGAAATCAACTCCAGCATATACCGATCCTGAAATTATATTACAGAAAACTGAAATATAAATGAAGCAAACAACTTATGAATACAACAGATAAATTGTATCATTTTCAGATCCTGAAAACTGTAGGTAAATGCCTTTTAAAATGTATGCAAGTCAGTAGTGGATATATCTATCCTACATCGGATTAATATGGTGAAAGAAATACCGACTGTCTGATGACACAGGAAATATTTATATTACACAAGTAGAAAGCTCTATATGAAAAGAAAATATCTTGGCACCCTAAAAAAGTGAAAAACTAAATACTTCAAAGTTCAGAGTTCACATCATCTCTCGTGAAACGCCCTGATACTTTATTATAAACAAGTGATGTCCCAAAAGTCTTAGTTTAGACATTTAAAATGACTCCAAATTGCCTTCCCAACAAAATAATCTCGCCACAAATGATTCTTGAATTAGAACAAGTCCAATGTGATACAAATAATTAAAGAAATTATAACATAAATTTATGGTTTTCAGATATATCGACAGCCCCCCCCCCTCTCTCTTTACACATGCAAATAATGTTAAATAATAGAAGCATGCACTGCATAAAACCGCCTAGCCACTTGGATATTTGATAACACATATTTACGCACTTGAGTCAAGTCAAGTTTCATTTATGTTTCTTCATTATATTGCAAGTTGGTGAACTTTTATACAAGCACCACATAACACAATAAACAGTTAATATGCCCCTTGTAAATAAAAGACCTATTTAACTCGGGTGATTACAGACAGTCATAGTCAGAATTTTGCAGCTCCCAATTTAAGCATCAACCAAGAAAAAATGCATTGATCGAACTTGGCACAACTAAAGCATTGGTAGGATACCCCAAGACTAGAGGTAATGTTTAACAGATTACGGACAAACCAAGCAGTACTTAGGGAGGGGATCTAGAGATGAAATTTCGATCTTCTCAGGGACATACCCGTTGGAGTAACCACTTGTTTCTCTGTGAAGGGTAAGTGGCCAAGCCCATGCTCCACGACCTGAGGATTGAGCTAAATAAGGCTGGCATTCATACATGTATAGTTCGAAAGCAGAAAGGTCCGATTAATATAAAATGTTATTAAAAACAGATAGCTAGAGTACCAGGCGGATAAGCCTGTCTGAATAGAATACAAAATCATTTGTTGATATCTTTTGATCTCGAATCAGTGTATGCATACCTCTAATCTGTAGCAGAAATCCAAAAATAACACGAATTTACTTAGAAGTTAGAAGCACATATTGAAAATAAAATAATTAATACATTTAAAAACACACAAAAGGCACATATGTGAGCATCCATGTGTATGCAAACCTGCACAAGTATGACATATATACAAGACTATTTTTTAAAAAAAAATTGCACATTACAAAGTAGTTCTGAAGTACAAGGACATAATTTTGTAAGTTAAAAAGGTTTTGAATGCAAACATTTGAACAAAAGAATTACTTGACCACCTTGCTATTTATTTCAGTTGGTTTCTTGTAACCTTTTGTTGCTTGCTATAGCAATTAACCTAAAAAGACTAAATGTGTAGTATGAGCAAAAATTATGGAATTGGGAGCAACAAGACATTTGAGAGATTGCAAGTAATTCAAATATATGTGTATCATTATTTTCAACAACAAACGCAAGGCCTATACTACCAAAAAATTACTGAGTTATAAAACAAATAACAAAAGAGCATACCTGGAATGTTGACTGAATTACATATACATTGGGATAAATTTTGCAAAGTTCATGTTGGCCAAGCTTTGTGCGGATATGTTGTACGATCAAATCAATGGCAACATGATTATCACCTCCACGGGGTATAATAACATCAGCATACTTTTTTGATGGCAGAATAAAATCGTCAAAAGCAGGCTTCACAAATTTTGCATACTGCGCAATCAACAATATAAATGCAAATTCAACAACATAAATACAAATTGAGACTTTGCTAAACTAGCTATATTGATATCAAAATTAAATATGGACTAAATTGGTTATAATGACAAGTGACTAACATATCATCATATGATAACAGAATACATGACATGTTAAATGATTCGAGTTTAAAGAAACAACATCAATGGGAATACCATAACAAAATATACATTAAAAAGAACAGAAGTGAAATTTACCAGGGTGGTTAACCACCTAAATAAATCCAAGATTACTAATTCATGCTGGTTGATCATTTACCCAGTTTGGATTATTGCACCGGCTTTCAGCTAAGGATATCTACAACTTTCCTTTCTACCTTTACTAGGCTACTGCTGAACTTCATCAACTTATGCATTAAATTTTGCAATATTTTCTAAATGGAGGCAACTGATTATAACCAAAACTGCTCATCAGTAATCTTTTCAATTCAACGGAGGAAGCTAACTAGACTTGAGTCCCGACAAATATCCATGTCAAATGCATATGCATAAGATAAATGGCCTTCTACACTTCCCCATGCAGATCAATTAGAAAAATAACACCACATTTAGAGCATATGGGCTAGTGAACATACCACGTTTAAAAGTAAGTCTTCTTGAGATAGTTTGACAGGTAATTTATAGTACTACATCAGACAAGCACAACAGGTCGTAGTTAACAGTTGTATAAACAAGCAAAACCAAATTTAAGACAACATTTTAACATAGAACCATATTATCCAAATAGGAACACTATTTGAAGCTTTTTAGTAATCTGAGGTAAAAATAATCATAACCTAAAAATTATAAGTAACCCTACAGTTTTTGAACAAAGAGAATTTTTTTAAAACAAGTTAAAATGTTTCTTCTAATATTAATTCATTTTAAGTTTATAAGCTACTCTTCTACAAAATGGTATCAGAAAATCTAAGAAAAACAAATGCATTTAACATTGAGATAATAAATGAAGTTCATGAAGTAAAAATCTAGAGCAAACAAACAAGCAAAAGAAAAGCATACACATATTTGCATAAATTTATTGGTAAATAGTAGAAAGTTGAAATGCTCAAATAAGGATTTGTTCGGTTGATTTAATAGAGTGAGGCTATAGAAAACTGATCCTAGAATGCAAAAATCCGATAAAAGATAGCCACCCAATTAAGGTTATTTATAAGCAACTTGAAAGATTGCATGGTTGACTAGAACCTGGTCTGAATTACAAATGAACAGGTACTCCAAAGACAAATTCATCAAACAATTTGAATAACAAGGACAATGGAGTTTCAAGAATTAGAACGTTAAGAATTGGTGTATATATCATATGGGGAAGGGTGCAGTTCATAAACACAGGACATCACCAAAGTAGATATGTACATGTGCACTAGTTCATTTTCCTCATATTATGTTAAAAGTATACTCAGTGCAGAATAAAATGTTAAAGAATTTGTCCATCCTGATATCTAACAAAGCTAAACTGGTATAAGGAAGGTTTAGACCATAGCCTTAACTTTCTACATAATGCATGAATTTGGAATATTAATACGACTATGCCTAAAAGATGTGCAACTACCCATTATCATTAACACTTTTTATACTTTAATGTACCTCATATTTTTCTTTCTATGTTTCTTATAAAATTAAACTTAGTGTCCTAAACACAGGGAGCAAGGCCCTAGAAAGAGGATAACTATTAATCATCTTGCGCAATTAACAATAATTAGCAATTAAACTAAACGGTTTTGAGTTAATGTATTAAGTCGGACCTGCTGACCGGGAGAGAATTATTTAAAAATAACAGCTTTAAAACTCTCGAAATTTAGAGAAAAATCTAACAGTTGAAAGTAATAATTAAACTAATAGACTAAGATTCTGCATCCTGAAGGTACTTCAATTCATTACCTAATAAGCTAATAATAGGAAGTAAAGGCTTGCCTGTTCAAGAACAGAGTTTACATCCCTGCCCCTCGCAACAGTGTCACGTCGTATTCTACGAGCAAGCCTCACATCAGCATCTGGACATCAGCACAATGCAGACAGAGGATACAAGTGGGAATATTACTACTGGCATATATGGAAATAATTTCAATAATGTAATGTATGTACAACGTATCATAGTAAAAGTAATAAACAATATCATAACAAAACAAAGTTACTTAAAGCATTCATAAAGTATACAGAATATGACAAAACTACAAATTTTGAATTGAAAAATAAACTGAAAATATAGGAATGTAATAACAAAATATTCCCATTAAAAGAATTACTAAAATTGCAATAACAAGAGGAGTTGGAAATATAACAAATTCTTACTCCTTTAAAGTTTTAAAATATAATCACAGCAATATTTATAGTAATTTAGATGCAATTTAAAGAAAAACATGATGATTTTGACTATCCTCTTGCTTCTATTTTTGCATTCTAGGGGAGTTTGAAAATAATTATGCACAAAGAGAAGAAAGCTCAACACTCTACAAAAAAACTCTCAACATAGCACTAAACAACAAAAGGAAACTTAATTTCAGAAAAAAAGCCTATCTACAAATATAGCACGCGAATCCTAATCATAGATGAGCGGAGAGCTTAAAACAAAACAAAAAAGAAGGGGTGAATTGCTAACCCGTGTCAACAAAAATCTTCATATTCATCAAGTTACGGACACGTTGGTCATGGAATACCAGTATTCCTTCCAATATGATTACGTCTGATACGTTAACCTAAACAATTATACATAGTAAAAAAATAACATTCAGCTCAAAAGAAAAATTTAAAAAGGCTCATATTCTTTATGAAAAGATAACATGGATAATTTATATTGTGCCTGATTCAGATAATGTACCTGGTGTTATACATTATTGTCTACTTTGCAAGACTGAAATACCGAACCGTATCAAATAAATGTACAAGAAAAGCGTATAATAAATAATCATAAGTTGTTGAAAACAACATAAAATTATCATATATCTACAATTTTTATGGCAGATTGGCGTGGAAATGAAAAAAAAAATTAACTTACAGACATACATATAATATATAACTTCAACTTAATTACCCTGCCAATGAACAGCTAAGCCTAAGACTCCATCTGTTTGATGGAAAATAACTTAATTTCGTAAACTAATTTTCGAGAAAGTATTTTTAAGAAAAAAATATTTTACCTTCCCCATCATTTGAAAGTCAGTAAAACAATAGTGAGTGATTGCGGGAAATCGCTTTCCTCTCAAATAATATTTCATGTTCGCAAAATCAGGAAAACATTTTACTCTAATCAAACAAACGCCATAAAATCGGAAAATCAGGAAAGTATTCCATGAAACAAATGGAGCCTGATTTAAAATCAATATGTTGCAGAAACACACCTGCCGAAAAGAATCTGTAGACTTGCGATGTGTTACAAAGTCATATATTGGAACATGTACAGACTGCCCGAGTTTGAGCTTCTCGACACACTCTAAAAGTTCCTCAGTGTCAAAAGCATCTGCAGAAAAAATTAAACTTCATCAATTAGTGCACCAAATTTTCCACATCAAGGCACAACTTTAATCTAGTTGCACCGCTACTTGAAGTGAACAACAAACATTCCAACACATACTAAGCATTTTAGGCTAGTTGACACCTCTTTTCTAGTTTTCTATTGTTAGAAAGAGGTCGGGGTTCAAGCTCCGTGAAGGCATGTGTGATGTGTGTGTACTTACATTTCTGCAATTGACAATCTGAACAATATACATCCCAACATATTCGAGGTCACCAGTGACACCATAACAAATATCTTTTTTTTTTCGAAAAAAAAAACTAAAATTACGAGCACAATTACCGGGATGATCAAAATTATATTCGTGCACAAGTTTAGATTCTTCTGGGGTCAAGCCGCGATAAAAGGAATCCTGCAGAGGAAACGCAACAGCTTAAGGAAATGTGCAATGATCACAATAGAAAAACTTGTAACATTCAATCATTTAAAATAATAGATAACACAATACAGTTTACATGACTAACTTGATAACGAACAGAATGACTACTTGCAAAATGAGAGAGAGGGAGGGGGGGGGGCAGAGAGAGAGAGAGAGAGAGAGAGAGAGAGAGAGGAGTACCTGATTAACAAGCACAACGCGATGATCATGAAGCTGCTGAATAATCATATCACAAACAGTAGTTTTACCGGAAGCAGTACCTCCAGAGACTCCTACTCAAGGTCAAACAGAAAACACACATATTGAACAACGCAATTATACATAATAATTAAAAAGAAGAAACCAGAAGCATAATACATAAAAAGATGAGATGAGTACCGATGATAAAGGGCTGTTTGTGAGCGGAAGAGGAAGAAGAGGAGTGAAGTGGAGGTGGAGATGATCGGAGATGGAGGCCGGAAAAGTGAGGTCCCGACGCAGCCTCCATGGCGTAATCAACTTGGCTTTTCGTTTCATCCGACATTTTCAATTCTCTTTTTAGCTCCCTCTCTCTTTTTCCTCCTCTCGGCCTCTTTGGCTTTGGCATTTTCAAAATAAAATATTTTAGTTACAATACAATGTATGTTAGTCTTTCTCGGTCGCTTTTTAATAGTCCTCAACACCTAAAATTTTTAGCATTTAAAAAAATATTTATAGGCGAATAACGAAAAAAAGATAAATTTTTAAACGTTGCTTTAAAAATGAAAACTCCGTGTGGCCAAACAATTCAAACAACAAATCAACTAAAGAAGAGCATTTCCTGTCAAAAAAAACTGAAGAAAAGCACTTGTTTTATTGGGTAAAGGATGCTTTGATAGGAACTTAAGCAAAAATATAACTTTTCGACCTTTGACAAGGGGCACACAAAATTTGCGATCAGCGTTAGTCAGAGAATGTGAATCTTGTTCTTCCCAAAAGGACATAACTAAAATGGTTGGTTAAAGTAATATAAATTAATAATTAGTTATAATTTGTCGAACTTATTTCAACTGTGTTTTATATAGCGGTTAATTATATTTTAAAAATACTATTTTTTAATAAAAATATTATTTTGAAAATGAAATAAAAGATAAAAGCATAAATTTTTACTTGGATAGAGAAACAAATACTGTAGGGAGAAAATAGGGAGAGAAAGAAAAAAAGATGAGTTGTATGTATTTTAGAATATATCTATATTTCATCCATGATTTAACAAATTTAGAATATCAAACAGAATAATATATTTATAGCTAACATAAATTGATGGATGGGATAATGATTTTCTAGTAGGTAGCTATATTTTCTTGCCACCTAGCCAATATAGTTAACAGGCATCGAAGATACTCTTAGAGTAGCTACAACCATAATAACTAAAATGGTTGGCTCCGTACCTTTTTTGGGACATCTGAATGAAATATTTATTTTTATAGCACACCTATTTAAATTTGGATAAAAATGGCATAGAATGCCACTTTTTTGGGCTTCTGCCACAGACACCCACAAGAAGTGGTGTTCTGAGGCATTTTATTATATATTTTTCCCTTTCCTTCCTCGTTTGTGCCTTGTGTGTAGTGTTTTAGAAGGTAAGAAATCAAGGGCATATTTTAAACTCTTATATTAAATTAAAGAAAAATTATTTTGGTCTAATTTTTTTTGTTGGGTAGTGATATAAACCTATTTTTAATACGTATTTTTTATTTTAATTAAAAAGTTGTATATATATGACTTTCGTAGTTTCAAAAAGGGTGTTATAGGAGTCGAGTGTGCATTTTTTTTGATGAAGACACATTTTCACGGGTTTTTCAAATGTAGTTGCAATTTTTTTTGTAAAAACTTTTTTCCATGTAGTAGTACTTTTGTAGTATTTTGATTACTTTATATTTTAAAAGTAATCTTCATAAGTGTCGGGAACTTCAGTAATTTGAGTTCGACACATTTATAATTGCCTTCGTAGGTTGTCACAAGAAAATTTGAAATATCATAAGTTCGACCTTCGATAATTTGACCATGAAAATGACCTAATTCCTCAAACGTTATCCATGCATGCATACAGTTGCGCTGTACAAACCCATGAATAGATTATGAGAACCATATAAATGACTTTGGTGATTGACACAATTAAGTTTCCAGAGCATCTTACATATTCATCAACAAGTATCATCTGCAAACCTCGATACGCTACATTGTTATTGTTATAGTCATCCCATTATCGTGATACTTGAACTTTTATTCTCCACTGAATTTGACTTACAGGCTGAAGGTTTCTTAGTGATGTATAATATACTGAATCCATTGAAATATAGTATAAATGGTTTGTAACTTATTCAATGACAAAAGAAGTGCAATATGTCTTATGGCCGTGTATGTTTTAATTTATAGACCCTTATCAGTAAATGAGTTGGGTATCCCGTGAATACACAGTATAAGGCACATTCAAGCATTTTCAATAATTTTGAGACAAACACTGAAAAGGTTCAAGTGGAAGAAGACATGAAAAATAATAATGACAAGTCAAATCTTGTAAATGAAATAAAGAGGAAAAAATAACTTTTTGATAAAAGTTTTCAATATTTGCAGATGAAATGAAATAAAGTTACTTGTATCAATGTCACTTTGCAACTGCAAATTTATAAAGGCATGCCAGTGCTAGGTAGCCACATGCAGAATGTAACAAAGTAAATGAGTAGTCTTGTCAAATGCAGTAAAAGTAGGAAAAACTGTATAATTTGACAAGTCAATTATTTTATTGAAAGCAATATGAAAATTAAGTAGCACGTGAATGTTACAGGCATGTCTACTTCATGATGAGGTACAATAGTTTTTGATTTGACAATGCAATATTTAATTTTTACTAAAAATATAGTTAAAATTAAGTGGTCTTTCATCTTTGTTTATTATCTAAATAGGATGTTGTTCGGAAGTTGATGTTGTATATTAATTGAAGAGAAATGAGTTATACTCCTGGTGATATTATTCGAGTTATTGGTCGGAAATGGTTTTGTGATGACGATGTTAGGTATTCAATGAATCCGAATTTACTTTACTCAAGAGGTTCAGTAATCATGATGCATAGGGAGTGGGAATGGCGTGTAAGGTGTTTGCAAAGATGTGTAGCCCAATGTCAAGAGCATGGAGTGCGAATAACTAAACAATACGCCACACACATTGTTGTGTATATGTTGTATACTTGATGATTTCATGAACAAAACACCTTGGTAGATTTTACTTAGTGAAAATGTAGCACTCGACGGATAAGGATTATAGTCCCGACGGATAACTCATTTTAGTCCCGACGGATGATGACTTATTATCCATCGAGTGAGTAGCTTATGTAACAATAAGTCTGTAGCACATTTCTGCATACACATTGTTTAAAATATGTAGTACTACCTAAGTCATGTTGACTGTAACTAGATATGCAGAATAGGTTGATTAATTGTACATAGATGATGTCTTGTAATTCTGCATATATGAAATGAAGTCAAGTGCCTGATTGCTACCCGACGGATAAACAACAATGAATTCGACGGATGATCAACAACCCGACGGATGATCATTAACTCGACGGATGATCATAAACCCAACGGATAAATAATTCAAATATCTGTTGACAGTGACAACACAGTCACATGCATCGAGTGTATGTAAATGGAATGTGGTAGCGTATTCAACTAGGTTTTCGAGAACAAAGAAGCATTGCCATTTCCATGCTATTATGAAGATATTCAAAGATGTTGGAATAGAGTAATGAAGTAGCATTGTATTATACTTGATAGTTTTGTTTTATTATCTTGTCTTATTGCTTTGTAATCTTGGTGATATATAAACCAAGAAGCAGCAAATAGAATAGTAACTAAGGAACTAAGCAACCAAGAGAGAAACATTTGTAAGCTGCACTCTTAGCATTTCTCTCATTCTTAGTTGTTATCATTTTGTAAGCAGCTGTGAGCCTTTTGCACACAGAGTTCTCTCGATATATATTATATATCTCTGGTGGAATCATTCAAATCCACCAGAAAGTTTTTAAAGACTCTTGTTTTTAATTACTTATGTTTTGATTCATTTCAAGTAACTATTCCGCATTCTGCTAATCAATTCACATTTATATATATATATATTTGAGTAAGAACATTTTTATTCAAGAAAAAGTTTCAAGAATTGCATTCAACCCCCCTTCTGTAATTCTTGTTACATTGTTAAGGGACTAACAATTGGTATCAGAGCAAGCTCTTGAAGAACAAAGAGTTTAAAGATCAAAACAATACAGCAAGATGAACAAGAAGGATGTTGGAGTCAAGATTACTTTTCTGGATAAAGATAAATACCATCATTGGAAGGTAAAGATGCATCTTCATATGCTTTCTCAAGATGAGGCCTATGTGGACTGCATAGAAAGAGGCCCTCATGTTCCAATGAGAGCTGCAACTGGAAATGAGCCATTTGTCCCCAAGCCAAGGCATGAATGGTCTGATCCTGATATTGAACAAGTCAGGAAGGATAAAAAAGCCATGAATATCGTGTTTAATGGAGTTGATGGTGATATGTTTGACAACATTATCAACTGCAAAACTGCCAAGGATGTTTGTGATACAATACAGATCATCTGTGATGGCACTGAGCAAGTTAGAGAAAATAAGATGCAGCTACTGATTCAGCAATATGAGCATTTTCATAATGAAGAAAGTGAGTCTCTCACTGACATTTTTAGTAGGTTTCAAAAACTGCTAAATGCTCTAAAGTTGCATGGAAGGGTCTATTAGACAAAAGACTCCAATCTGAAATTCCTTAGATCTCTTTCAAAGGAATGGAAACCAATGACAGTCTCATTGAGAAACTCAAAAGATTATAAGGAGTTTACTTTGGAGAGACTGTATGGCATCCTGAAAACTTATGAGCTTGAAATAGAGCAAGATGAGAGGATGGAGAGAGGAAAGAAAAAAGGAGGGTCCATTGCACTAGTTGCTGAGTTAGAGAAAGAGAAGGAGATGAAGATGGAAGCTGTTGAGTCAACTTCAAGGGTCTGTTAAAGCAAGGGCAAGGGGCTTGCAGTAGAAAATGATGATTCTTTGAGTCAAGATGACATGGAAGACATTGATGAACATTTAGCATTTCTTTCCAGAAGATTTGCCAAGCTCATGTTCAAAAAGAACTTTGGAGCAGCCAAGCCAAATAGAAACATGGTGGATAAATCAAAATTCAAATGTTTCAAATGTGGCTTGGAAGGGCACTTTCCCAGTGAGTGTAGAAAGTCAGATTCCAGCAAGAAAAAGTTTGAGCCTGTGGATTATACGCAAAAATACTTTGAGCTGCTCAAACAAAAGGAAAGGGCTTTCATTACACAAGAAAATGACTGGGCAGCAGATGGTCTGGATGAAGATGAAGATGTCAGCTATGTCAATCTAGCCCTAATGGCCAAGTCTGATGAAACAGAAACAAGTTCTTCAAGTAATCAGGGAAACAAAAAGAATCTTTGGTACTTGGATAGTGGTTGTTCAAGACACATGACTGGTGATTCTACCCTGCTTACAGAGTTCAAGGAGAGAGCTGGCCCAAGTATTACTTTTGGAGATGACAGCAAGGGTTATACTGTGGGATATGGCTTGATTTCAAAGGATAATGTCATCATTGAGGAAGTTGCCTTTGTGGATGGTCTCAAACACAACTTGTTGAGTATCAGCCAGCTTTGTGATAAAGGCAACTCAGTAACCTTCAACTCAGAAGTCTGTGTTGTGACTAATAAAAGAAGCAACAAAGTGGTTCTCACTGGTGTAAGAAAAGGAAATGTGTACCTAGCTGTTTTCAACTCATCTAATGCAGAATCTGTTACTTGTCTTCTCAGTAAAACAAGTCAGGATGAAAGTTCGCTTTGGCACAAGAAGCTATCCCATTTAAACTTCAAGACTATGAATGAGCTAGTAAAGAAAGAACTGGTTAGAGACATTCATCTAGTGGAGTTTTCTAAGGATGGACTGTGTGATGCCTGTCAAAAAGGGAAGCAGATTAAAGCATCATTTAGAAAGAAACTTGATTCAACAATTGAAGAACCTTTGCAACTGCTACATATGGATTTGTTTGGACCAGTCAATGTGTTGTCCATCTCAAGGAAAAGATTTTGCCTAGTAATTGTAGATGATTTCTCAAAGTTCTCTTGGACATATTTCCTAAAGTCTAAAGATGAGGCTAGTGAAATCATCATCAAACACATAAGGCAAGTCAATAATCATCCTGATTTCAAGGTTAGAAGAATCAGGAGTGACAATGGAACTGTAACAACCCAAATCCGGGGTCAAGATTTGGTGTCACGAAACAATCTTTACATAAAATAAAAGAATATTCAATTAACCCCTCGAATCCGGATCGTTTACAGGTTATGGTATGAAACAAGAATCTAACCTTCTACAATTTACAATAACTTAATTCAAGTGAAAATACCTGCGTCCTAATGCTCATGTCATATTCTTCTAACTTCTTCAACCTCTCGCAGCGCATATTTCTCTAACTTCTGCTGTCTATCAAAGCTATTCACTTTTATCCTTATCTGTTTCTGGCAGAAATAAGCATTTACAAAGCAAGAGTGAGCCAAAAATGCCCAGCAAGTATCATAATTGGTTTCCAGGTATTAGATCAAAGAAACTTCTGGAAACAATCTTTAAATGACAAAAAAACATCTTTATTTATTTGAAACAGTTGAGCGAATATAACATCGGCCCTCATTGGCCTTTAATCAAAAATGACGAGCAATTCCCAGATTCATCCCTTGAATCAGGGTTTTGTCTGGTTTTGATATCATAAAACTTTTCAAGAAGGAATGCCGTTAATAGCGATCAACAATAAATTAGACTGGACACTAGAACCAACATATGCACTATAACCTGCTGATCAGTCAGGAGATAGTGCAGATCTATACCTAACTGCATTTATCCAACCAACATATGGGGTACCCAGGCAACTATGGCCTAATAATCAAGGGTTCGGGTTATACCCGTCCCGTATCGTAACCATCCAGTCCATAGAGTATTTTGATGTCAAATCACTTTGATTTCAAAACATCCATATTCAGGGTTCGCAAATAACCCGGAACAATAGGTATTTGCTTAAGAGATCAATTAATGATATAGGAACAATAATGAAGGGTACTTGCATAATTAAGACTAATTGCAGCGAAATATAAAACAATTAACTATTCTGAACTTAGAATATGAATAAAGTAATTGCAGTATTTTACAAGAAAAGTAAGGAATACTTGCAGTATTTAAAAGAAAGTTTGGGAATACTTGCCTCGATAAGCTTTAACCCCTATTATCGGTTGACTTTTGGATTGCCTTGAGCGTTTGGCTTCATCGTCAAACCACTATCCTATCCTGGATACAATCCTATCCTTCGTGTCCTTCGATTGGAATCTTGTTGAATCTGATAACTAATCACTAGATCATTCCTAGTCCAACATCACGTCTCGGGTCTTTCGACTTGGACCTACAGGGTTGAAATACCCTAATTCAGATAATCATCTCGCTTAACATAACACCACTATCCTATCCTACCCATACGATTTCATAACCCAACGTATATATATCTTACTGAAATACATATAGCAATTATGGTCCACATCTTCGAGACTTGGTTCAGTATTTATTTTCGGAAAGTACGTACACTCGTCGTTTTGGAAAATAGGGTGATCAATTATTCATAAAATATTTTTATCACGACACGTAATTTGGGTTCGTATAATGTAATTATATTTTCTCGTTCGACGTCTCCGATAATTACAGGGTACGTCCCCGTATTTTTCGGAATTAATTTCCCGAAAATCCGGCAGCGTCTCTTTTGTTTATCGGACTACCCGTCGAACATCCCGACGTCAAATCAATCACAATCAACAACAACATCCAATCCAACTTACAATCCCAACACCAGTGCAACCTCAATTATTTATTATTATCTGTACTTTTATATTTTTGTTTGTATTTTTCATTTCGAAATTAATTTTTACCGAGCTAATTTTATTTAATTAATAAATGTAGGACTCAGATAAAAATCATCATCGCCTACCGTCGGCTCGCCGGGCTCATTGCCGATGGCGGTAAGATTTCGCGGGTTCCCGTATATACCGGACATCCTACACGAATCCCCCCCGATTAAATTAATATTTTCTCGCACAACAATATGTTATTATTATTTTATTTCTTTCATGAACTTAATCAATTACTTTGTGCAGAGAATAAAAATAGATAATTAAATTAAATTAAATCCCCACAGCACACGCACACGCGCGTGTAACAATACTGAGCAGCAAAGCAGATCGACGCCGGAAAGGAAGAACCAGCGGCAATCGAACAACATCACGCCACCATGCCTCACCGGAGTCCAGGAGGCGGCGACGATCACAACCACTAACATACACAAAACCCACGCACACAGAAATACACACACAAACTGTATACAGGCACATGACTATACATACACAAACTGTATATACGCATAAATTGATACACGCCGGAAAAATAGGGCGGCACCGGAGAAAACGCAGCGGTGCTTACCGGAGAGAGAAGAAACAGGGGGAAAAAGGGGGGAGAGAGAAAGAGAATACGGGAGAGATTGATTGAGAGAGAAACAATCGGGAGAGATTAAATTGAGAGTGCGAAGAGAGAGATCGAGGAGAGAGACAGAGTGATTGAAATTAACAGGAGAGAGATAGAGAGCTGTAGAAAATGATAAGCATGATTGTGTCTATCTGTTCTTTATTCCTATTTTATTACCCAATTTTGACACCTGATTCTAATTTTTAACGATACAATTTTATTTTTCTTTACGTAATATGAACATCGGAGTAAATCCAAAATAATCTCAAATTTCCCAGAATATTTAGAAGCTAATAGAATAACATTCCAAAATTGTTTTTGAATTATTTTTGAAATACACCTCAGGCCCGCATTTTAATGAACTAACGAGTAAACGCGCGAGTGAATAAAAGCCAGAAGATTACCGGAATAATTTTAAAATCCTCTAATTATTCCAAACTTAATAAAATATGGATTTCATAATTTTTGAAGAATTTTGGAATTAAATATTGATTTTACAATTAAATGAAATCAGAAAATTATTCAAAGATAAATAATCAATAAAATATTGATTTCTAAATTTTATAAACTCCTAAAATAATAAATAAAATTATAAAAAAATAAAATTAATTTTAGAAACAATCTTAGCATTTATAAGAATAAATATTCAATACAATTACTTTTAAAATGAATTAAATTCATAAAGCTCGATAATTAATTATAAAATTAATCTTCGGGTCCAACAAATCACAAACAATTAATAATACGGCAACACATAGCCGACAACCCCATCACATAATTTATTTATTTAATAATTCAATAATTATATTTACATATCGGATCCGGAATAGGTTACTTAGCCGCTAAGTAACTAAAAAGACGATACGATTTTAATTCCAGAATTGGATAATTATCAGAACAGAGCCTGTTGTAAAACATTTTACACGAAAATGAGATAATAATATCTCGCCTTCTGAGAATACGAATTTTTATTGATCTATAAAATGACTAGTGTATCGAAAATTTCACACCCGGACTCGTATAGGTCAAACCGTACCCCGGATCGAAAAAGTCAAAACACGAAAAGTGTTCAGAATTATCATATTAGGTTAGAAAGGAGTTTTCGGAAGAGTTTCGGGTTGTAAAAACGCAAAAACGATTGAAGTGGGACGATTTCTGATTCTAAAAAGTAATTTTATAATTACGTAAAAATAATCATTATTGATTCTATGAATCCTTATAAAATCACATAACACTCCAAAAATTACCAGAAAATACCAAAGCAATCTATATTTTATTCTGGATAATTAAAGATTAAAATATCTAAATTTTATCAGAAATAATCATCCAAGTATTAATATCAATCATCAAATAAATCACCAAAATTCACATAAAATCACATAATAATTATTTATTTATGAAAATAATTACATAATATTTCTCAGACATTATATCCTTCCCTCCTTAAAAGGATTATGTCCTCAGAATCATGCTAAGGAACAGACCATGATATTTTCCAAGTACCTCTCTTATAATTTTTGAGGTCCCATCCTAATTTTATCACCACTCAACGGTCTCTTACCGACATCAAATCTATCAGTTATTCATGCAACCCTTAATTCAATCTTTACTTCATACATTTGGAGTTAAATTACTCTTCATAGTCTTACACACATGAATGTCTTATGAACTCGTTATACCTGTGACAACAAGACCAACTCATTCACAATTGTTCAATCCATCTCACTGTTTCAAAGGACTAACTTAATTTACACTAACCTTCTTTTCTTTCCAATTCTAATAATTCGTGGTCATGAATGCCTCCCATTTTTACTGGTTGTTCAACTTTATTTCTCATGTCTCTTTCCATTCGATTAGCCTGACCTATGATCGTTTTCCAATCGTATTCGAGAATTTTTAATCGATCTCTTGTATTTTCCATCCGCATGCGCCCGATATACTGATCTCATGGCGTCTGATGCTTCGAAATGTTTCAAATCTATTCAAAACTAAAAATTAAAGAAAAATCTTGGCAATTGCATTTAACTCACCACTTTGTGGTATACTTCAATTTCTTTTCAATCACTATCAAGTATATTCATCGAGCAAGAATCTGTTACTCTCTGAAAGGAAATATTAATTTGGAATGAAATAAATCATAACTTTATTCAAAACCCGGTCTCTTGATATTAATACTCATTTTGTTGTCACATCAAATTAGATATCAATGTGAACTTTGATGCTCACAACATTCCATATTGAAGTCAATATCAATCATCTGTATTAATACCACATTTGATATCCAACAACAAAATAAGTATCAGCATAACCCAGAAGACGGATCAAAACCTATTCTTCAATTTCTAACTTTTCCAATTCTTTTAACCATTTCCCAACACTCTTAATGGTATTCACTCTTTTCTTTCTATTCAGAACATATGTCCCTAAATGGACCTTTCCTGGTTGGTAGTTAACCAAGCAATCATAGCTCATAATCAATTATAACCAGAATTCATATGTTTGAAGTTTAAAACGCAGTTGCTACCTTTCACCCTTCACAGGCATATTTTCAGGTGTTCAATTTGGTCTTCCTTAGTCCTTGAATGAGCGAGGATGTTATCAATAAATACAATTACACTATCCAAATACTCCTAGTACATTATGTTCATTTAATCTTCAGACTTACTATTTCTGATAATCGACGCGTAACTTCATACTTCTATTTTTTTTCTTTTTTTTTCCATGACCTCTTTTGTGCATAGCATGAAACACTCTTTATTTCATTATTCTTTCATTCCACACTTCTGAAGTTTCCTTCATTCATTACTTCATTCCTACTGGGTCGTACAATACAGGGCTTTTGACACCAGCTCGACTCTGTGCAGTAACCAATGAGAAATTTCACCGTATGTTTCGAGGTAACCTTGGTAAATCATTTGTTTGAACTTCCAGGACTTCACTTTAATCCTAAATAATTCCGACATGAGATTCATTGTAACGTTCTTCTTTAGCAGTTCGTCATTAATACCTTTGTTTAATCATTCCTGTTTACACGCATTTTTTTTGGAACGAATTCCTATCTCCAACTATCGGCGTTTCACCTCTTCTCCTAACAGTTTGGCATAACCGACGTTCCCAACTTGCATATTTCCTGGATTATTTTATAAAGTTTCTTTATCATCCTTTTGATTCCACTTCCTTTCTTCATTATTTCTCCATTCTCATTATTCATTATCTCTTTTAAACATAATGAATTTCTTTCTCTTAGTAATATTAATCTGTTTATTATTAGATAGGTCATTTATGGAGTTCACACTGGAATGAAGGCTTTTATTTATAATATTTAATTTTTTTACTAACAGAATTATCGAATTTCTTCGGTAACTATTTTCTTAGCCTTGCTTAATGCATTACGGATCGCGTATTTGACTTCTCTTCATTGACCAACATCTCTTTTCCCTGAGTTCATATACGGACTTCATCAGTCTCCGTTTTACATTAGATGCTTGAATTTGCGAGCTTTCCGTTATTTTACAGCAACTTCCATTCAATCGCCATTCAAAAGAAGTGTACATTCAAGTCCTTCTTGGAACGTCATTACGAATGATACATCTCTTTGTTTTGTCTTACACCTTCCGTTCTTGGAAATATTCTTCTCATTCGCATGTACCAATAACTTTCTATTATTCTTATTTATCGAAAAAGGCGTATTCTTCTGGATAAAACCTCGCACATGATTGCAGTAACATCACGCTACTCAATTTCCAGTTTCTGCTAATGTCATTACTTCCTCCAAATTGCTAATTGCTTTGATTCCAGATCTGAAAATCATGTCAGGGTTTGACTTAATCTAATTGGAAATGATCTCCATTTAACTAACCATCAGATGGTAAAGTTAATCAATTAACTCTTTTAACTGATTAATTAAACCAAATGCTGACTAGCTAATTGGAATTAAAGACCAATTATATGAAGTCGGTTTGGTCATAACAACTTTCTCAAGAACCAAGATCGGAATCATTTGGAGTACTGACGAGAACGTTAATATACTTCTTTATCCCTAAATATAGGGTAATTTCTGAAAATTTGGGCAGTACTTCCCCTACACCATTGACTACCAGTCGGACTCAAGCCGACACCATCAATCAACCAAATCATCTACAATCATATCCACCTACTTCCATCAACCAAATTTATCAATTCAACATAATTAAGATTATATTATTTTGACCAGCATATGTATTATCAACTGGCATAATATATATCTTTTTGAATTGGACTAAGGTCTTAAATCAACAATGATTAATATCACCATACATTTTCTCAATCCTTTCAAAGTATTACAGAGTATTATTAATGAACTTCGAATTATCCTGTTGTTTTTCAAGGACTTTATTTCGCGATTCTCTTTAACTTATTTCTTGCCATTACTAGTTGTGTAAAGTTACTTTTAAAAATTATGCCGCATCCTTCAACGAACCACACCAATCCTCCTTCTTTGACGATACACACTCAATTTCATTAGTGAGTCTGTTTATCTATTAATAACCACATAGGGTCTTAATTATCATCATCACAATCGGGTGAAAACTCCATCATCAGTTCGTTATTTCTTAAAAGGTCTCGTAATCGAATCACCATTACTTTATCTCCACTTATATTCCCGTATCGAACTTTCGCCACTCGCCCGGGTATGAGCATTGAATTCACCATAACTTATTTATGCAAGTTAAAGAACTTCACAATTCCTTGAAGAACACGTTCGAAGTTCGATTACATTTAAGATTTCTTCCATCTCGAATCTTCACGACAAATATATTCCCGTGACGAAGGGATGCTTCACGTAGTAATTGCATGTCTGAATTATTGTTCAGAATCTCCTTGATCTTTGATTGTCATCCCGATACTCGTTTGCTTTGTCTGATGCATACCACCTTACTTCCTTATTTTATAACTAATTTATTTGTTACGGTTCACTAATGGTTCATTTCTCGTCGAAATCTTCTGATTTGAAGTGCATCGCGTTAACATAATCCACCATACTGATGAGATCCCCGTAGCAAGAACAACTGTCTAACTTGATGTCTTCGCCATATCCAATTGTCGGTGTATCCATTCTTCCTTGCTCGCAAATGTCCACCATTTATCGGCTTGCAATCATATCCTCCTTCGACACGTAATTCTACCTGTCACACGGGACTATTCCATTTCTTTTGTAATCGTCAAAGAACAGACTCTATGCAAGAGGAAAGTTTATGAATATGATTTTGATTTAAAACTGAATAAGGAATAAATATGCAATAAACAGTTGGAAGAATTTGTAAATCTATAAATTGAAGGAAGAAGAATGAGCAAAGATTTAGATGTGAATGAGACAACCATGTTCGTACTCAAGATGGCCAGTCTTTCATACTACATGGTATACAACATATGATTAGGTGGCGTCCCACCCGACTCTTCGTCATTTCGACAAAGCGTCTTACCACAACACTGTTTGTCTCCATCAGGAATTAATAATTTGAGAAAAGAAACAATTCAGAAGGAATACAAGAAATTTTCTTTCATTTTCGCCTCCTACGATTCATCGATAGAAGATGCTCACACATATGCCTCCAGGAATCATTCGAATGAGAGATTCACACTCTGGATCTTTGGAATATCGTCCGGAAATACCTCCACATTAATTGCCTTGATGATTTGATCAGAATTGTGCTCCCCCAAAATTCATAGTCATTTCTTTTGATTTCATCTATGCCGCGTAGAATAACCGTTGATCACGCAATGCCTCAACTTTGTCGATAGAAAGACGATTCTTCTCCAATTATCTGGAAGATTCTTTTATTTCCTTCAATCACCCTCTAACCGCTCGAATCACGAATCTTATTAAATTTTAATAATTTCATGAATTAGGTAAATAATGTTTTAACATGTTGATTCAATTATTGATATTATTAAACCAAGTTTACTTTCGTCTTTCACGAAAAACTTTAAACTTTCTTCCTACTAGTGGGTCTACTTAGTCCTCCAGATTAACAATACTAAGTCTAATTCCATTCCTCTTTTTAAGTCATTTTTTGTTTATAATAACAAGAACATAAATAGTAATTCGACAACCAAATTGTAAAACTCATTTCATGCAAAATCCTCTGAATGTTGATTAAGAAAATCCTTTCCGAAATCTCATTTTAAAATTTTGAAAATTAAATGTTTTGTCGTCATTACTACATAAGTCACTTGTTATTCTTATGATCCATTAATGAGATGTCTAATTAAAGGAATACCCATATAAGGGTTTCTCCATTATGATACATCTTCTACTTTTCCTTGGATTCTACTCGCACTCATTATTCAACGTTTTGTCTGTAGATAAGGTCACACCTTCTTGCTAGTCTTACCTACACTTTAAGGTATACATCATTCCTCGCACAGCTCCCGATAAGTGATAAGAATCTTCTCGCAACGGTGGTGCCTTTGCAGCTTGCAACTTTGGCCCTCCATCAGCTTCCATCAACTCGTGGCCTCCGACGTGGAGCTCATCCTATTACCTAATCCTAAGTTGAATCGTGGCTTCTCTTACACAAATTCTCACAAGCATCGATCACATATTCTTCAAAACCACATGAAAAATAGGGTAGCATATCCCGTCTCCGTCGATCTGTCGATTCCTCATTACTGTAGGATCTGAGAACTCAATATACCTATAACGTTGCAATATTCACCTTACACTTCTCTCAACCATCCTGGCTTACCAATTCCGTACCAGACCTGCTAATCCTCACTCGCACTCAATTCGAACTTAAAATGAATATGCCTAGGGTCTTTCCTATCTTGTACGGCCTACCACTCCTATCTTACTCTCACCTATTCTTATTTCAGTGACCAATAACCTGTAGCTCTTATACCAACTTGTAACAACCCAAATCCGGGGTCAAGATTTGGTGTCACGAAACAATCTTTACATAAAATAAAAGAATATTCAATTAACCCATTGAATCCGGATCGTTTACAGGTTATGGTATGAAACAAGAATCTAACCTTCTACAATTTACAATAACTTATTTACAAGTGAAAATACCTTCGTCCTAATGCTCCTGTCATATTCTTCTAACTTCTTCAACCTCTCGCAGTGGATATTTCTCTAACTTCTGCTGTCTATCAAAGCTATTCACTTTTATCCTTATCTGTCTCTGGAAGAAATAAGCATTTACAAAGCAAGAGTGAGCTAAAAATGCCCAGCAAGTATCATAATTGGTTTCTAGGTATTAGATCAAAGAAACTTCTGGAAACAATCTTTAAATGACAAAAAAACATCTTTATTTATTTGAAACAGTTGAGCGAATATAACATCGGCCCTCATTGGCCTTTAATCAAAAGTGACGAGCAATTCCCAGATTCATCCCTTGAATCAGGGTTTTGTCTGGTTTTGATATCATAAAACTTTTCAAGAAGGAATGCCGTTAATAACGATCAACAATAAATTAGAATGGACACTAGAAGCAACATATGCACTATAACCTGCTGATCAATCAGGAGATAGTGCAGATCTATACCCAACTGCATTGATCCAACCAACATATGGGGTACCCAGGCAACTATGGCCTAATAATCAAGGGTTCGGGTTATACCCGTCCTGTATCGTAACCATCCAGTCCATAGAGTATTTTGATGTCAAATCACTTTGATTTCAAAACATCCCTATTCAGGGTTCGCAAATAACCCGGAACAATAGGTATTTGCTTAAGAATTCAATTAATGATAAAGGAACAATAATGAAGGGTACTTGCATAATTAAGAGTAATTGCAGCGAAATATAAAACAGTTAACTATTCTGAACTTAGAATAGGAATAAAATAATTGCAGTATTTTACGAGAAAAGTATGGAATACTTGCAGTATTTAAAAGAAAGTTTGGGAATACTTGCCTCGATAAGCTTTAACCCCTATTATCGGTCGACTTTTGGATTGCCTTGAACGTTTGGCTTCATCGTCAAACCACTATCCTATCTTGGATACAATCCTATCCTTCGTGTCCTTCGATTGGAATCTTGTTGAATCTAATAACTAATCACTAGATCATTCCTAGTCCAACGTCACGTCTCGGGTCTTCCGACTTGGACCTACAGGGTTGAAATACCCTAATTCAGATAATCATCTCGCTTAACATAACACTACTATCCTATTCTATCTATACGATTTCATAACCCAAAGTATATATATATTACTGAAATACACATAGCAATTATGGTTCACATCTTCGAGACTTGGTTCGGTATTTATTTTCGAAAAGTACGTACACTCGTCATTTTGGAAAATAGGGTGATCAATTATTCATAAAATAATTTTGTCACGTCACGTAATTTGGGTTCGTATAATGTAATTATATTTCCTCGTTCGACGTCTCCGATAATTACAGGGTACGTCCCCGTATTTTTCGGAATTAATTTTCCGAAAATCCGGCAGCGTCTTTTTTGTTTATCGGACTAATCGTCGAACATCCTGATGTCAAATCAATCACAATTAACAACGACATCCAATCCAACTAACAATCCCAACACCAGTGCAACCTCAATTATTTATTATTATCTATACTTTTAAATTTTTGTTTGTATTTTTTGTTTCAAAATTAATTTTTACCGAACTAATTTTATTTAATTAATAAATGTAGGACTCAGATAAAAATTATCATCGCCCACCGTCGGCTCGCCGGGCTCATCACCGATGGCAGGAAGATTTCGCGGGTTCCCGTATATACCGGACATCCTACACGAATCCCCCCCGATTAAATTAATATTTTCTCGGATAACAATATGTTATTATTATTTTATTTCTTTCATGAACTTAATCAATTACTTTGTGCAGTGAATAAAAATAGATAATTAAATTAAATTAAATCCCCACAGCACACGCACACGCGCGTGTAACAATACTGAGCAGCAAAGCAGATCGACGCCGGAAAGGAAAAGAACTGGCGGCAATCGAACAACATCACGCCACCATGCCTCACCGGAGTCCAGGAGGCGGCGACGATCACAGCCACTAACATACACAAAACCCACGTACGCAGAAATACACACACAAACTATATACACGCACACGACTATACATACACAAACTGTATACACGCACAAATTGATACACGCCGGAAAAACAGGGCGGCACCGGAGAAAACACAGAAGTGCTTACCGGAGAGAGAAGAAACAGGGGAAAAAAGGGGGGGAGAGAAAGAGAATACGGGAGAGATTGATTGAGAGAGAAACAATCGGGAGAGATTAAATTGAGAGTGCGAAGTGAGATCGAAGAGAGAGACAGAGTGATTGAAATTAACAGGAGAGAGATAAAGAGCTATAGAAAATGATAAGCATGATTGTGTCTATCTGTTCTTTATTCCTATTTTATTACCCAATTTTGACACCTGATTCTAATTTTTAACGATACAATTTTATTTTTCTTTGCGTAATATACACATCGGAGTAAATCCAAAATAATCTCAAATTTCCCAGAATATTTAGAAGCTAATAGAATAACATTCCAAAATTGTTTTTGAATTATTTTTGAAATACACCTCAGGCCCGCATTTTAATGAACTAACGAGTAAACGCGCGAGTGAATAAAAGCCAGAAGATTATCGGAATAATTTTAAAATCCTTTAATTATTCCAAACTTAATTAAATATGGATTTCATAATTTTTGAAGAATTTTGGAATTAAATACTGATTTTACAATTAAATGAAATCAGAAAATTATTCAAAGATAAATAATCAATAAAATATTGATTTCTAAATTTTATAAACTCCTAAAAATAATAAATAAAATTATAAAACAATAAAATTAATTTTAGAAACAATCTTAGCATTTATAAGAATAAATATTTAATACAATTACTTTTAAAATGAATTAAATTCATAAAGTTGGATAATTAATTATAAAATTAATTTTTGCGTCCAACAAATCACAAATAATTAATAATACGGAAACACATAGCCGACAACCCCATCACATAATTTATTTATTTAATAATTTAATAATTATATTTACATATCGGATCTGGAATAGGTTACTTAGCCGCTAAGTAACTAAAAAGACGATACGATTTTAATTCCAGAATTGGATAATTATCAGAACAGAGCCTCTTGTAAAACATTTTACACGAAAATGAGATAATAATATCTCGCCTTCTGAGAATACGAATTTTTATTGATCTATAAAATGACTAGCGTATCGTAAATTTCACACCGGGACTCGTACAGGTCAAACCGTACCCCGGATCGAAAAAGTCAAAACACGAAAAGTGTTCAGAATTATCAGATTAGGTTAGAAAGGAGTTTTTGGAAGAGTTTCGGGTTGTAAAAACGCAAAAACGATTGAAGTGGGACGATTTCTGATTCTAAAAAGTAATTTTATAATTACGTAAAAATAATCATTATTGATTCTATGAATCCTTATAAAATCACATAACACTCCAAAAATTACCAGAAAATACCAAAGCAATCTATATGTTATTCTGGATAATTAAAGATTAAAATATCTAAATTTTATCAGAAATAATCATCCAAGTATTAATATCAATCATTAAATAATTTACCAAAATTCACATAAAATCACATAATAATTATTTATTTATGAAAATAATTACATAATATTTCTCAAACATTACAGGAACTGAGTTCAAGAATTCTGTCATGAGAGCATTTTTTGAGGAAAATGGGACTCTGCATGAGTTTTCAGCAGCAAGAACTCCACAACAGAATGGAGTAGTGGAAAGGAAGAACAAATCACTTATTGAGGCTGCCAGGACAATGCTTGAAGAATCTAAACTGCCAACGTATTTCTGGGCTGAAGCTGTAAATACTGCATGCTACACTCAGAATATTTCCCTGGTTAATCAAGCAAGATGCATGACTCCCTATCAATTGTTCAAGAACAAGAAGCCAACTCTAAATTTACTTCATGTCTTTGGCTGCAAATGCTATATTCTGATAAATCAAACTGATCAAAATGGGAAGTTTGATGCTAAAGCAGATGAGGAAATTTTTGTTGGATATGCTGTTGGTAAAGCATATAGAGTCTACAATCTAAGAACCAACATTGTTGTGGAATCAATACATGTTATGTTTGATGATAAAAAGATTGAAGGACTTCAAGATGGAAATTATCATGAGAGCCTCAAATTCGACAATGTGGAGATGGTTAGTGATGACAATGATGATGAAAGTGATCAAGAAACAGTATCAAAGGATAATGCAGAAAAATCTACCACCAATGAAGCACAAAACTCAACATCTGTTAAGTTGCATAATACTTCATCCGTCGGGAGGCAATCTGCGTTATCCGTCGGGAGACAACCAGCTTCATCCATCGGTACTCAAAATTCACCATCCTTCAGGTTATCAAAAGGAGCAGGAAGTCTGGATAGATCACCTATAGAAAGTTCCCCTTTTTCAAATCAAAGATCCACAAACTCAGGGGGAGTTTCTAACAATCGAAACTCAATCACACATCAAGACAACAATGAGGCCTCTTCATCTAGAGCTAATATACCTCAACAAAGAAAATGGACAAAAGATCACCCATTTGAGCTCATAATTGGTGAGGTTTCTTCTAGAGTTCAAACCAGGAGAGCAACTCAAGAAGAATGTCTAGACAACAGCTTTCTTTCCAAGGAATAACCAAAGAAGGTAGAAGAAGCTTTGTTGGATCCTGATTGGATTTTAGCTATGCAGGAGGAGCTAAACCAATTTGAAAGGAATAATGTATGGAAGCTGGTGCCCAAGCCTAAAGTAAAGAATCCAATAGACACCAAATGGGTATTCAGAAACAAGATGGATGAGAATGGCATAGTAGTCAGGAACAAAGCCAGATTGGTTGCTAAGGGCTATTGTCAACAAAAATGAATAGATTTTGATGAAACATTTGCTCCTGTTGCAAGACTTGAAGCCATCAGAATCTTCTTCGCCTATGCAGCCCATGCCAATTTCAAGGTCTATCAAATGGATCTTAAAAATGCCTTTCTGAATGGAGATTTGGAGGAGGAAGTATATGTCAGTCAACCTCCTGGTTTTAAAGATCCAAATTTTCCAGAACATGTCTATTATCTTTTGAAAGCACTTTATGGATTGAAGCAACCACCTAGAGCCTGGTAAAATCCACCAAAAACCAAAGAGGGGAGTGTGCAGGTGGGTAAGACAGGTGAGGGAAGGGGTGAACATAAAAGAAACCCTAAGGATAAGGATGGAGAGTTGAGTGGTTCCCAGCCTAGCCACACTGTAGTTTTCCAACAAACTGCAGTGCTTAAAAAGGATAAAAGCTCATTTCTAGCTGCATCCTCCCAAAAGAATATAGTTATTGAACAAAGCTCTCAACCAAGAGCACAGGCCAAGAGGGTTAGGGACACAAGCTCACCCCAAACTTATGCCAGAAAGAAGAAATCTAAAACCCTTGGGGATGCACAGGGTACACACATTGTGCAAACTGGTGCTAAAGACACAGTCAAACCACTTCAAATGCTCTTCAAACCACTTCAAATGCCAGCACCAAGAAGCTCCTTCAGGCACATCTAGCCTCACTGCAACTTCAACAAATTCAAGGCTTCCAACATGCTAGGGATGTAAACACCATCAAGGGTGATATTGAGGAGATGAAGAAGGCCATTTTAGACAAGATGGATTCTAAGCTTCCAGAAGCTACAATGCTTGACATCAAGAGGCAATTAAGGAAAAATTCTTGATCTTGCAACCAAGATAGATGCCTTGGATATAAGAATGTCATCCATGGAAGCATCTTTAACAGCCATTCATCTTCATCAAGCTCAACAGACAGATTTACTTCAAAAACTGGTGGCTGCTCAAACCTCCTCCTCTACTCAACTTGATGATAACAAAAAGGGGGAGAAAGGACCAAGTGAGGGGGAGAGGCTTCAAATTCAAATCAGTAAAGTAATTCTGAAATGAAGCCAAATTAGATCTGATAAATGCAGCAACAGCCAACATTAGAGCATTTGAAATGAAGCAGTTGAAGCCAATCAACTGGGAGAAGATTGATGAGGATATACAAAAGAAGTTTGGACTAGTTAAGGAGCCAGTAAAGTCAGCCATCCATCACTCTCTAGTCAAGCAAATTTCTGTGAATGAGATGAGCATGAACTATCTACAAAGAGGACAGTCATCCTGCATCAAATCTCCAAAGGCTAAAATAATTCAGAAACCAAGGGTGAACTATCCAAAATCATCATTGAAGAACCCTTTGGATACTGTGTATGAGACACCTAAGCCTGATGAAAAGAAGCTTCTGTCAAGGTCAATTGTTTTCTACAAAGATCCAGCTGATTCAGCTTTGAAAAAGAGAATTGCTAAAGTTTTCAGGAATGGGAAAGAAATTTGTGTAGTGGCTGGACACCCTCAATTTGCTGAAGCAAAGAGAGAAGAAAAGGCCAGATTGAAGCAGGAAAAGAAGCAAGCTGCTCTAGATGCTAAAAAGGCTAAATAAAAGAAAGAGCAAATTGCCATCTTGGCCAAGCTTCATGCTGTAAATTCATCACAACAAATTCCTGCTCAGCCATCTGAAATCATTGAATCTCAAGATCCAAAGAAACAAGTTGAACAACAGAAGAAATCTCCAAGAATCAAGGAATTAGTTAAAAGAACCAAAAGGAAACTGGACATTGTTGATAAGAAATTAGAGAATCCATTTCCCAAGGAATCCACTCCAACTACAACTCAAGCATCAAAACCCTCTATGGTATTTGAAGATATAAAGGTAGTGGATCCTTACAGGAACATTCATGGTGAACCTATTGTGCCTAAGGATGATCCAATAGAATGGGAGAACATACCAATTCCTGACTTCAATCTGCCAATCCTTAACAAGCCAAAGAGAACAAAGTTAAGAGTAGTCAATAAAGTGAAGTTGTCACCTCTCAAATCCAAATCTCTAGTCAAAGCTCAATCTAAAGTCAACAAAGGAGATTATATGTACTTGTGTGACATCAAGGAGTTTTCTGATCTAAACCTCTATCTAGATGAACTAGATGAAGTGAGAGGAATTGATGCATACAGAAACCTACCTGAAAGGTTAGTGTTCAAGTATAAGGGAGGAAAGGAGATTCAGTGGCCACTTCACATGATCCTTCAAGAAAGCCAAGCTGTACTGATTAAGGTTTATTCATCTTTCAAGAAGAACTTTGGGTTCAATGTTCCTGCAAGAAGATTGGTACTGAAGAATATTGAAGAACTAAGGAGTGTTGGAGCTAAAGATGCACTCCCAAAGACTCTTATCATCCCTTACACAGGGAGAAGAGTGCATCTAAGGCCCTACTGGCTGATGGAGTTCATGGATGACAAAGGAATGAGAAGATTTTTCAGATTAGAAGACCAATTGAGCATCTCTAGCAATGAGACTCTCTTGGAAATGCAAGAAAAGCTAAATCTCTCAGAATCTGATGAACTGGAATTCCACAGGCAGCTCCAAAATCAGATTGAAGAAAACAACAGAAAGCTTGGAAAGAGATCCAGACCTTCAAGGAACTAGATAAATCTGCTCAGGCTAGAGAAGCATCTTGAAAATGACTGTGAGCAAAACTTTGTACATTTTGTTAATTGAAGCACTTTTCAGTATTATCTACTTTCTTTTAGAGTTATATTTTCAGGGTGTTTTGTTATCATCAAGTATCTCTTAATTTATGGCTATAATTCCAGTAGACATAAATTGGGGGAGATTGTTGTGTATATGTTGTATACTTGATGATTTCATGAACAAAACACCTTGGTAGATTTTACTTAGTGAAAATGTAGCACTCGACGGATAAGGATTATAGTCCCGACGGATAACTCATTTTAGTCCCGACGGATGATGACTTATTATCCATCGAGTGAGTAGCTTATGTAACAATAAGTCTGTAGCACATTTCTGCATACACATTATTTAGAATATGTAGTACTACCTAAGTCATGTTGACTGTAACTAGATATGCAGAATAGGTTGATTAATTGTACATAGATGATGTCTTGTAATTCTGCATAAATGAAATGAAGTCAAGTGCCTGATTGCTACCCGACGGATAAACAACAATGAATTCGACGGATGATCAACAACCCGACGGATGATCATTAACTCGACGGATGATCATAAACCCAACGGATAAAGAATTCAAATATCTGTTGACAGTGACAACACAGTCACATGCATCGAGTGTATGTAAATGGAATGTGGTAGCGTATTCAACTAGGTTTTCGAGAACAAAGAAGCATTGCCATTTCCATGCTATTATGAAGATATTCAAAGATGTTGGAATAGAGTAATGAAGTAGCATTGTATTAGACTTGATAGTTTTGTTTTATTATCTTGTCTTATTGCTTTGTAATCTTGGTGATATATAAACCAAGAAGCAGCAAATAGAATAGTAACTAAGGAACTAAGCAACCAAGAGAGAAACATTTGTAAGCTGCACTCTTAGCATTTCTCTCATTCTTAGTTGTTATCATTTTGTAAGCAGCTGTGAGCCTTTTGCACACAGAGTTCTCTCGATATATATTATATATCTCTGGTGGAATCATTCAAATCCACCAGAAAGTTTTTAAAGACTCTTGTTTTTAATTACTTATGTTTTGATTCATTTCAAGTAACTATTCCGCATTCTGCTAATCAATTCACATTTATATATATATATTTGAGTA
Source organism: Apium graveolens (assembly GCF_009905375.1). Lineage (NCBI taxonomy): Eukaryota > Viridiplantae > Streptophyta > Magnoliopsida > Apiales > Apiaceae > Apium > Apium graveolens. The sequence continues at coordinate 35,682,589 of NC_133649.1, read as the reverse complement.
AGAACATTTTTATTCAAGAAAAAGTTTCAAGAATTCCATTCAACCCCCCTTCTTTAATTCTTGTTACATTGTTAAGGGACTAACGCACATGCAGCGAGACACCCCTCAACAACTGGAACTAGCTTTATTTCGTGCAAGAGAGGAAGAGAATCAAATGAGAATGTGTTTAAACCGGAAGGATCAACAAACAAAATGTAGGGAGTTTACTGAAGATGGAGACCATCACAACACAAAAATGTATCATCATTTCGCTACGAGTCCCGAATATGTTTCTGATTGCTACTTGTCCGATGATGAGTAAATAACATATGAAGTGAGGTACAGAATATGATAGATAATGCAATGCGTTGTATTATTTTTCAAACAATATATTCAAATATTGTATTATGATATTGTACTCTATAATTCTGAGATTTTGAAATTATTATAATAAATTTCAGAATGATCTGACTACTCAGATATTGTGTGTATGTGTGATAAATTTATTATGAAGTACTGTATGAATCCATTGTCACCTAATTGTTATGTTGCCTTATAAATGTCTCCTTACTTGCAATTGAAAACCATAAAATGGATAAGGGTAAAAATAGAGCAATTTCTACAACATCTAAGTCCATTTGGCAGCTCGGTATCGCGGAATGTATCGATCGTGGAAAGGAAATGAAAAAAGCTAAGAGCGCCAGAAAGATGAAAGAAAAGGTAAATCAAAACATTTCGGGTGTGATAAAAGCTGATAAAGAAAAGATTCTAAAGGCTTACAATGATCGGTCCCTCACGGAGGATGAACGCATCCGTCAAGTCGATGAATTGTATAAAAAATACGAAAAAATGGAAATCAACCTGATTGAAAGAGAAAATAGTGAAATTGCATGGTATGTTGAAGGTCATGAGGCTTGGTGTGAAGTTGGAGAAGATGAAAATGAAAAAGAGGGTGAAGTTGTGGATAGTGCAGGAAGTAATGAGGATCAATATATTATTAACCTTGCTAATTTTTAAGTAATCATGTGATGTTTGTTCTATAATGTTATGCAAGACATGCCTGTACCTTAACAAGACTAAGTTAAATTGACAACCCTAAGTAAGTTGTATTGTAATCTTAGTTTGCATTTTGTATTGTAACATTTAAAGTCTGTAAAAAAGTCAAAGAGCAGACTGGATTCTTTTTCTTTAAACGGTATCAAGCCTAAAAATTCTATCTGGAAGAAGATTGTTAGGAATATGTTTTGAACTTGATGATAAGTTAAACAAATACCTTATAGATTTAACTTAGTGAATTTTGTAGCTCTCGACGGATATTCTAGTATAGTCCCGACATATGACAATTTGACATCCATCGAGAGTGTAGCTTATGTAACAAATAAGTACTGTAGCACATTTCTGTAAATAACATGTTTCAGTCTAGTAGATTCTGTAGGATTCTCTAAGTCATGTTGACTTCTAGATTGATATGCAGAATAGGTTGGCTAATTTTAAATATGAGATGTTTTGTAGTTCTGTATAAGTGAAATAGAGTCAAGTGACAGATAGACTCCCGACGGATGATCTACAAGGCTCCCAACGGATGATCAACATATTCCCGACGGATGTTCAACATAATCCTGACAGATGATCATATTCAAAATAGTTGTTGATAGTGACAATACAGTCACATGCATCGGGTGTTTGCAAAAGGAATGTGGCAGCCTGTTAAGCAGGATTTTGAGAACAAAGAAGCATTACCATTTCCATGCAAATGTGAAGATATTCAAAGATGCTAGATAGAGTAATGTTGCAGCATGATATTAGACTAGATTTTATTTTTGTTTTATTATCTTGTCTTACTGTCATGTAACTTGGTGATATATAAACCAAGTGTAGCAAGTGAGAAAAACTAACAAAGCAAGCACATTTTTCAGAGAGATAGAAAAAGCTGTACTTGTAAAGAATTTCTATGTAGTTTGTTTGTTCACTTGTAAAGCAGCTGTGTGCTATTCAAAGCATCACGGAGTTCTCAATTTGATTTATATACATCTCTGGTGGATACTTTCAAATCCACCAGAAAGTTTTAAAGCTTGTGTTTTATTACTTGGTGTTCTAATTTATATTACTCTTTCATTCCGTATTACAACAAATCAAACACTGTTATATATATTAAGTTAAAACATTTTTAAAATCTCAAAAGTAGCCAGAATTACATTCAACCCCCCTTCTGTAATTCTTGTTGTATTGTTAGGGAATAACAATTGGTATCAGAGCAAGCTCTTGAAGTACAAAGAGTGTAAAGATCACAACAATCAACAAGATGAACAAAAAGGATGTTTGAGTTAAGATTTCATTTCTGGATAAAGACAACTATCACCACTGGAAGGTGAAGATGCACCTACATCTTCTTTCTCAGATGAAGCCTATGTGAATTGCATTGAAAGAGGTCCTCATGTCCCTATGAGAACTGCTATACAGGAAATGAACCATCAGTTCCAAAACCTAGGCATGAATGGTCTGATCCAGACATTGAACAAGTCTGGAAAGATAAGAAGGCCATGAACATACTGTTTAATGGTGTTGATGGTGATATGTTTGATAACATCATTAATTGTAAAACAGCTAAAGAGGTTTGGGACACAATACAGATTATTTGTGATGGTACTGAGCAAGTAAGGGAGAACAAGATGCAACTCTTGATTCAGCAATATGAGCATTTTCACTGTGAAGAAAGTGAGTCACTTACTGATATCTTCAGTAGGTTTCAAAAATTATTGAATGCTCTAAAACTACATGGAAGAGTCTATCAGACAAAAGACTCTAACCTCAAGTTCCTTAGATCTCTCCCAAAGGACTGGAAGCCAATGACAGTCTCATTGAGAAATTCACAGGATTACAAGGAGTTCACCTTGGAGAGACTGTATGGCATCCTGAAAACCTATGAGCTTGAAATAAAGCAAGATAAAAGAATAGAGAAAGGAAGAAAGAAGGGAGGATCCATTGCACTAGTTGCTGAACTAAAGAAGGAGAAAAAGGTGAAGGTGGAAGCTGTTGAATCTACATCAAAGGCCTATGAAAGCAAGAGTAAAGGGTTGGTAGCTGAAAATGAAGAACAGTTGAGCCAAGATGACATGGATGTTATTGATGAGCATCTAGCATTCTTATCCAGGAGATTTGCCAAGCTCAAATTCAAGAAGAATTTTGGAGCAGCCAAGCCAAACAGAAACATGATTGATAAGTCAAAATTCAAGTGTTTCAAATGTGGCTTGGCAGGTCATTTTGCTAGTGAGTGTAGAAGTCTGATTTCGGCAAAAAGAAGTTTGAGCCTGTTGATTATAAGCAGAAATACTTTGAGTTGCTCAAGCAAAAGGAAAGGTCTTTTATCACATAGGAGAATGACTGGGCTGCAGATGGACTGGATGAAGATGAAGAAATCAACTATGTCAATCTAGCCCTAATGGCCAAGTCAGATGAAACAGAAACAAGTTCATCAAACAATCAGGTAATCACAACCAATCTAGCTTATTTGTCTAAAGCTGAGTGTAATGATGCAATAAATGACATGTCTACTGAGTAATATCACCTGCGTGTTACACTGAAGTCCCTCACCAAGGAAAATGCTAAAATTAAAGAAAATAATTTATTTTTAAGTGAGAGGAATAATGTGCTAGAGTCTCAGTTCATTGAGTTTGAAAAATTGAAATTAGAATGCAAGGTTGCTAGGATGAACTTACAGAATCCTTAAAGAAAGAGGAGATTTTAAGAAAGCAACTTGAACGGGAACATGAAGTAATTAAAGCATGGAAATCATCTCGAGATGTTCATGCTCAAGTTACTAAAGTTCAAGGTATAGAATCCTTTTGTGATGCAGCCTGGAAAAAGAGTAAAGAGAAGCTTGATTCCAATCTGGTTGAAGGACTCCTTACAGATGTGGACTCGACGGATGATGAAAATCATTCGTCGGATAATCAAAAGAATTATTCGTCGAGAGACAAGGAGCCACATCTGTCGGTTGTGAGTAAACCAGTTAGCAAAGCTAAGTTAGTTAAATTGAATGAGAAATATGGATCAGTTTCTAAAAACTTTATTCCAGGAGAATCAAGTCAAGTTAGAAAAGAAAAGAAAATTAATGTTGGTCATATGTCTATCAAGCAATTGAATGACAGATTGGAAAAGATTGAGGTTAAAACAAAAGCTAAAAGGAAAAAGAATAGAAATGGGAAGGTAGGGATTAACAAACATAACAACTACACATCTGATAAATATGCTCCAAGAAAAATCTGTGTTAAGTGTGGTAGTGTTAATCACTTGTCTGTAAACTGCAAGATTGCTATGCCTACTCCCATGTCTGTACCTTCTTCTTTCTCCAATATGACTGCCATATCTGCAATGCTTATGAATGTTATGCCTGCTCAGAATATGAATGCACAATTTGCTAATATGCCATTTGCACCTAATCCTTATTATGCTGCATTTAGTATGCCTCAAATGCCATTAAGCATACCTTACTGGAATAGCATGTTTGTAAATAGCATGCATTTTCATGTAAACCAAAATGTGCATGATAATGCTGTTTCAATGACGGGTTTCAAAGGTCCAACTCAAATGACTAAGGATGAATCTGAGATCCCTAAATTAAATGAGGTCAAACCTAAGAAACCAAAGAAAAAGGCTAACAAGGCAGGACCCAAGGAAACTTGGGTACCAAAATCAACTTGATTTGGTTTTGATGTGTGCAGGGAAACAGAAAGAATCTTTGGTATCTAGACAGTGGTTGCTCAAGGCATATGACCGAAGATTCTACCCTGCTCACTGAGTTCAAGGAAAGAGCTGGCCCAAGTATCACTTTTGGAGATGACAGCAAGGGTTATACTGTGGAATATGGCTTGATTTCAAAGAATAATGTCATCATTAAAGAGGTTGCCCTAGTGGATGGACTCAAGCCTAATTTGTTGAGTATCAGCCACATTTGTGATAAGGGCAACTCAGTCACTTTCAATTCAGAAGCTTGTGTTGTGACCAATAAAAGGAGCAACAAAGTGGTTCTCACTTGAGTGAGAAAAGGAAATGTATACCTAGCTGATTTTAACTCATTAAATGTAGACTCAATAACTTGTTTTCTCAGTAAAGCAAGTTAAGATGAAAGTTGGCTATAGCACAAGAAGCTATCCCATCTAAACTTCAAGACCATGAATGAGCTATTCAATAAAAAATTGGTCATAAGTATTCCTCAAGTGGAGTTTACTAAGGATGGATTGTGTGATGCCTGCCAGAAAAGAAAGCAGATTAAAGCATTATTCAGAAAGAAGCTTAATTCAACAATTGAAGAACTTTTGCAACTGTTGCACATGGACTTGTTCGGACCAGTCAATGTGTTGTCCATTTTAAAGAAAAGATATTGCCTAGTAATTGTAGATGATTTCTCAAAGTTCTCTTGGACATATTTTCTAAAGTCCAAAGATGAAGCTAGTGAAATCATCATAGATCACATAAGACAAGTCAACAATCATCCTGACTTCAAAGTAAGAAGAATCATGAGTGATAATGGAACTGAGTTCAAGAATTCTGTGATGAGATCATTTTGTGAAGAGAATGGGATTATGCATGAGTTTTCTGCAGCTAAAACCCCATAACAAAATGGAGTGGTGGAAAGGAAAAACAGATCTCTTATTGAAGCTACAAGAATAATTCTAGAAGAATCAAAGTTACCAACATATTTTTGGGCTGAAGCTGTGAATACTGCATGCTACACTCAGAATATTTCTTTGGTTAATCAAGCAAAATGGATGACTCCCTATCAATTGTTCAAGAATAGGAAGCCAGCTCTAAATTTCCTACAAGTCTTTGGCTACAAATATTATATCTTAAGGAATCAAACTGATCAACATGGAAAGTTTGATGCCAAAGCAGATGAAGGAATTTTTGTTGGATATGCTGTGGGAAAAGCATATAGAGTCTACAATTTAAGAACCAACATTGTTATGGATCTGTACATGTTGTGTTTAATGATAAAAAGATTGAAGGACCGCAAGATGGAGATTTCCATGAGAGCCTTAAATTCAATATTGTTGAGATGGTTAGTGATGACAGTGATGATGAAAGTGATCAAGAAATAGTGGCTAAGGACAATGCTGAAAAATCTAAAACTGGTGAAGCACATAACTCAACATCCGTCGAGTTATATAATGCTTCATCCGTCGGTAGACAATCAGCTTTATCTGTCGAGATACAAAGTGTATCATTCGTCGGAACAATAAGAGAAGCTGAGAGTCAAAACAGATCACTTACAGAAAGAACCCCATCTTTAAGTAAAATATCCACAAACTCAGGGGGAGCTTCCTATAAGCAAAACTCAGTCACACATCAAGACAACAATGAGGCCTCTTCATCTAGAGCTAATCTACCACAACAGAGAAAATGGACTACAGATCACCCTTTTGAGCTCATTATTGATGATGCATCTTCTAGAGTTCAAACAAGGAAAGCAACTCAAGAAGAATATTTGTATAGCAGCTTTCTTTCTAGGGAAGAACCAAAGAAGGAAGAAGAAGCTCTGTTGGATCCTGATTGGGTTTTAGCTATACAGGAAGAGCTAAACCAATTTGAAGGTATGGAAGCTGGTACCCAAGCCTAAAGGAAAGAATCCAATTGATACCAAGTGGGTATTTAAAAAACAAGATGGATGAAAATGGCATAGTTGTCAGGAACAAAGCTAGATTGGATGTTAAGGGCTACTGTCAACAAGAAGGAATAGATTTTGATGAAACTTTTGCTCATGTTGCAAGACTTGAAGCCATCAGAATTTTCTTAGCCTATGCAACACATGCCAATTTCAAAGTCTATCAAATGGATGTCAAAAGTGCCTTTCTGAATGGAGATTTGGAGGAGGAAGTCTATGTCAGTCAGCCTCCTGGTTTTGAAGATCCAAATTTTCCAGAATATGCCTACTATTTTTTGAAAGCACTTTATGGATTGAAGTAAGCACCTAGAGCCCGGTATGATACTTTATCAAGGTTTCTCTTAGAAAATCACTTCACAAGAGGTACTGTTGATAAAACTTTATTCTTTATAAATATTAATGGCTCTAATATACTTGTTCAAATTTATGTAGATGATATTATATTTGGCTCTATAGATGAAAAACTTTTCAAAAATTTTGCCAAATTGATGCAAAGTAAGTATGAAATGAGCATGATGGGAGAACTAACTTACTTTCTTAGCTTACAAGTTAAGCAAGTTAGTGATGGAATATTCATTAGTCAAACCAAATATATTTATGATCTTTCAAAGAAGTTTGATCTAATGGATTGCACATCTGCAAAAACTCCCATGGCCACTGCAACTAAGCTTGAATTAAACACAACTGAAAAGTCTGTGGATATTTCAATCTAGTGAGGCATGGTTGGCTCACTTTTGTACTTAACAGCTAGTAGGCCAGATATAATGTTTGCTACTTGTCTTTGTGCTAGATTTCAGGCTGATCCTAGAGAATCTCACTTAGTAGCTATTAAGAGAATTTTCAGATATCTCAAGGAAATACCAAAACTTGGCATTTGGTACCTGAGAGATTCTAGTTTTGATCTAACTGGTTATTCAAATGCAGATTATGCAAGCTGTAAAATTGATAGAAAAAGTACAACAGGAACCTGTCAATTTCTAGGAAACAAGCTTGTGTCCTGGTTCAGTAGTAATAAAAATTCAGTTTCCACTTCTACAGCTGAAGCTAAATATATTGTTGTTGGTAGTTGCTGTCCACAGATTTTATGGATGAAAACCAACTGTTGGACTATGGTCTACAAGTGGACAGAATTTCTATTTTCTGTGATAACACAAGTGCAATTGCCATCACTGAAAATCCAGTATAACATTCAAGAACAAAGCACATAGACATTAAGTACCACTTCATTAGGGAACATGTGATAAATGGTACTGTGGAACTTCATTTTGTTCCAAGTGAGAAGCAACTTGCAGATATCTTTACCAAGCCACTTGATGAATCCACCTTTTCTAGGTTGGTAAGTGAGTTAGGTATGCCTAATTATTCTTAAATTATTTCTAATAATTTTTTAAGTTTTTAATGCAGCCAGAAACTTAATTGATTTTTCTGTTTTAGAGGAAATTTTTGCTAAGTCGAAATTTACATCTCGACGGATACTCATTATCCATCGAGCTTGATCATCCGTCAAAATAGAATAACTTAGTAAAAATCAATCATTTTTCTGTATTATTTTATACCTGACGGATAACTATTTTATCCTCATCCGTCGAATTGCCTACATCCTAGCCGTTAAAAGTACTGAACATTATCCATCGGATATGTTGTGCATATGTTGTGTACTTGATGATTTCATAAACAAAACATCTAAGTAGATTTTACTTGGTGAAATAATGTAGCACTCGATGGATAAGAATTATAGTCCCGACGGATAACTCATTATAGTCCCGACGGATGTTGACTTATTATCCATCGAGTGAGTAGCTTATGTAATAATGAGTCTGTAGCACAGTTATGTATACATCTTTGTATAGATTCTGTAGTAGCCTATAAGTCATGTTGACTTTAACTAGATATGCATAATAGGTTGATTAATTGTATATAAATGATGTCTTGTAATTCTGCATAAGTGAAATGAAGTCAAGTGCCAAAATAGCTACCAATGGATGATTAACAAAGCCATCGACGGATGATCAAATGACTATCAACGGATGTTTAATATAACAGTCGACGGATGATCAATGAAGCCATCAACGGATGTTCAGAAAGTCGACGGATGATCATATATCCAACGGATGATCATATAAAGAATTCAAACAGCAGTTGAACAGTGAAAGTTGAGCACAGCCGTCGAGATGTATACAAATCTACTGTGGAAGCCCATTAACTGGGTAATAGAGGACGAAAAGTAGCAAAGCTTAAAACTGATAGTTTTTACATTTATTCAGTCTTTTTGACTTTGTAATCTTGGTAATATATAAACCAAGAATGTAGCAAATAGAAACAAAAGAGCTGAGATACACAAACAGAGAAATCTTTGTAAGCAGAATTATTAGCATTTCTTTGTATTCTCAGTAGTTCAAATTTGTAAGCAGCTGTGGGCATTCCTGCATACAGAGTTCTCTCGATATATAATATATATCTCTGGTGGAATTGTTTAAATCCACCAGAAAGTTTTTAAAGACTCTTGCTTTTAATTACTTATGTTTTGATTCAATTAAGTTTCTATTCCGCATTGTGCTAATCAAAACACTTATATCTATATTCGAGTTGAACATTTTTATTTCGAAAAAAAGGTTCAAGAATTTCATTCAACCCCCCCTTCTGTAATTCTTGCTATATTGTCAAGGAACTAATAATTGGTATCAGAGCAAGCTCTTAATCTACAAAGAGTTTAAAGATCAAAACAATTCAGCAAGATGAACAAGAAAGACGTTGGAGTCAAGATTCCTTTTCTAGATAAAGATAATTACCATCATTGGAAGGTAAAGATGCATCTTCATATGCTTTCTCAAGATGAGGCCTATGTGGACTGCATAGAAAGAGGCCCTCACGTTTCAATGAGAGCTGCAACAGGAAACGGGCCATCAGTTCCCAAGCCAAGGCACGAATGGTCTGATCCTGACATTGAACAAGTCAGGAAGGATAAAAAGGCCATGAACATTCTGTTCAATGGAGTTGATGCGGACATGTTTGACAACATTATCAATTGCAAAACTGCCAAGGAAGTCTGGGATACTATACAGATAATCTGTGATGGCACTCAGCAAGTTAGAGAAAATAAGATGCAGCTCTTGATTCAGCAATATGAGCATTTTCACAATGAGGAAAGTGAGTCACTCACTGACATTTTTAGTAGATTTCAAAAACTCCTAAATGCTCTTAAGTTGCATGGAAGAGTCTATCAGACTAAAGACTCTAATCTGAAATTCCTTAGATCTCTTCCAAAGGAATGGAAACCAGTGACAGTCTCATTAAGAAACTCACAAGATTATAAAGAGTTACTTTGGAGAGACTGTATGGCATCCTGAAGACCTATGAGCTTGAGATAGAGCAGGATTAAAGGATGGAGAGAGGAAAGAAGAAAGGAGGATCCATTGCACTAGTTGCTGATTTGGAAAAGGAGAAGGAAGTGAAGATGGAAGTTGTTGAGTCAACTTCTAAGGTCTGTGAGAACAAGGGCAAGGGGCTTGCAGTAGAAAGTGAAGATTCATTGAGCCAAGATGACATGGAGGACATTGATGAGCACCTAACATTTCTTTCCAGGAGATTTGCCATGCTCAAGTTCAAGAAGAACTTTGGAGCAGCCAAGCCAAATAGAAACATGGTGGATAAGTCAAAATTCAAATGTTTCAAATGTGGCTTGGCAGGGCATTTTGCAAATGAGTGTAGAAAGTCAAATTCCAGTAAGAAAAGGTTTGAGTCTGTGGATTATAAGCAAAAATACTTTGATCTACTCAAACAAAAGGAAAGGGCTTTTATTACACAAGAGAATGACTGGGCAGCAGATGGTTTGGATGAAGATGAAGATGTCAGTTATGTCAATCTAGCCCTAATGGCCAAGTCTGATGAAACAGAGACAAGTTCCTCAAGCAATCAGGTAATTACTACAAACCTTGCACATTTATCTAAAGCTGAGTGTAATGATGCCATAAATGACATGTCTACAGAATTATATCATTTGCGTGTTACACTTAAGTCTCTTACTAAAGAAAATGCTAAAATCAAAGAAAATAACTTATTTTTAAGTGAGAGGATTAATGTGCTTGAGTCTCAGTTTGTTGATTTTGAGAAACTAAGAATTGAGTGTAAGATTGCCAAGGAGGAATTAACCGAGTCCTTGAAAAAGGAAGAGATTTTAAAGAAATAGCTCGAGCGTGAACAAGAGGTGATTAAAGCATGGAAAACATCCAGGGATGTCCATGCTCAAATCACCAAAGTTCAAGGAATTGAGTCTTTTTGTGATGAAGCCTGGAAAAAGAGCAAAGAGAAACTAGAACCTAATTTGGTAGATGGTTTGCTAACAGATGTAGACTCGACGGATGATGAGGACTATCCGTCGGATAACAAAAAGTGTTATCCGTCGAAAGATGAAAATCCTCTTCCGTCAGCTGTGAGCAAGCCCACTAGCAAAGCCAAACTAATCAAGCTGAATGAGAAGTATGGGTCTGTTTCCAAGAACTTTGTTTCAGAAGAGTCAAGTCAAGTTAAGAAAGGGAAAAAGGCTAATGTTGGTCACATGACTGTCAAACAGTTAAGTGACAGACTTGAGAAAATTGAGGTAAAAACAGAGACTAAAAGGAAAAACAATAGGAATGGTAAAGTAGGGATTAACAAACACAATAACTACACACCTGATAAATATGCTCGTAGAAAAATCTGTGTCAAGTGTGGTAGTGTAAATCATTTGTCTATTAATTGCAAATCTGCCATGCCTACTCCCATGTCTGTTCAGTCTCAATTTCCTAACATGAATGCCATGCCTCCCATTCCTGTTAATGCTATGCCTACACAGAACATGAATGCACAGTTTGCTAATATGCCATTTGCACCTAATCCATATTATGCTGCATACAGTATGCCTCAAATGCCATTTAGCATGCCTTACTGGAATAACATGTTTACACCAAGCATGCCATTTCCTGTTAGCCATAATATGCATGATAATTTTGTTGTATTGAATGGTTTCAAAGGTCCAACCCAAATGACTAAGGAAGAATCTGAAATTCCTAAGTCAAATGAGATAAGACCTAAGAAACAGAAGAAGAAAGCTAACAAGGCAGGACCCAAGGAAACTTGGGTACCAAAATCAACTTGATTTGATTTTGATGTGTGCAGGGAAATAGAAGGAATCTTTGGTACTTGGATAGTGGTTGTTCAAGACACATGACTGGTGATTCTACCCTGCTCACAGAGTTTAAGGAGAGAGCTGGCCCAAGTATTACTTTTGGAGATGACAGCAAGGGTTATACTGTGGGATATGGCTTGATTTCAAAGGACAATGTCATCATTGAGGAGGTTGCCTTAGTGGATGGTCTCAAACACAATCTGTTAAGTATCAGCCAGCTTTGTGACAAAGGCAATTCAGTAACCTTCAACAAAGAAGCCTGTGTTGTGACTAATAATCAAAGCAACAAAGTGGTTCTCACTGGTGTAAGAAGAGGAAATGTGTATCTAGCTGATTTCAACTCATCCAAAGCAGAATCTGTAACTTGCCTTCTCAGTAAAGTAAGTCAGGATGAAAGTTGGCTATGGCACAAGAAGCTATCCCATTTAAACTTCAAGACCATGAATGAGCTGGTAAAGAAAGAACTAGTAAGAGGCATTCCTCTAGTGGAGTTTACAAAGGATGGACTGTGTGATGCCTGCCAAAAAGGAAAGCAGATTAAAGCATCATTCAGGAAGAAACTTGATTCAGCAATTGAAGAGCCTTTGCAACTGCTTCACATGGATTTGTTTGGACCAGTCAATGTATTGTCCATCTCAAGGAAAAGATTTTGCCTAGTAATTGTAGATGATTTCTCAAAGTTCTCTTGGACACATTTTCTAAATTCTAAAGATGAGGCTAGTGAAATCATCATCAATCACATAAGGCAAGTCAACAATCATCCTGATTTCAAGGTTAGAAGAATCAGGAGTGACAATGGAACTGAGTTCAAGAATTCTGTCATGAGAGCATTTTATGAAGAAAATGGGATTCTGCATGAGTTTTCAGCAGCAAGGACTCCACAACAGAATGGAGTAGTGGAAAGGAAGAACAGATCACTTATTGAAGCTGCAAGGACAATGCTTGAAGAATCTAAACTACCAACATATTTCTGGGCTGAAGCTGTAAATACTGCATGCTACACTCCGAACATTTCTCTGATTAATCAAGCAAGATGCATGACTCCCTATCAATTGTTCAAGAACAAGAAGCCAACTTTAAACTTTCTTCATGTCTTTGGCTACAAATGCTATATCCTGAGAAATCAAACTGATCAAAATGGGAAGTTTGATGCTAAAGCAGATGAAGGAATTTTTGTTGGATATGCTGTTGGTAAAGCATATAGAGTCTACAATCTAAGAACCAACATTGTTGTGGAATCTATACATGTTGTGTTTGATGATAAAAAGATTGAAGGACTGAAAGATGAAGATTACCATGAAAGCCTCAAATTCGACAATGTGGAGATGGTTAGTGATGACAGTGATGATGAGAGTGATTAAGAAACAGTGTCTAAGGATAATGCAGACAAATCTATCACCAATAAAGCACAAAATTCAACATCCGTCGAGTTGAATAATTTCTTCATCCGTTGGAAGGCAATTTATGTTATCCGTCGGAAGACAACCTGCCTCATCCGTCGGTACTCAAAATTCACCATTCGTCGGGTTATCAAAAGGAGCAGGAGGTCAAGACAGATCACCTATAGAAAATTCCCCTTTCTCAAATCAAAGATCCACAAACTCAGGGGGAGTGTCTAGCAATCAAAACTCAATCACACATCAAGACAACCATGAGGTCTCTTCATCTAGAGCTAATCTACCTCAACAAAAGAAATGGACAAAAGATCACCCCTTTGAGCTTATCATTGGTGATGTTTCTTCTAGAGTTCAAACAAGAAGAGTAACTCAGGAAGAATGTCTATATAACAGCTTTCTGTCAAAGGAAGAACTAAAGAAGGTAGAAGAAGCTTTGTTGGATCCTGATTGGATTTTAGCTATGCAGGAGGAGCTAAACCAATTTGAAAGGAATAATGTATGGAAGCTGGTACCCAAGCCTAAAGGAAAGAATCCAATAGACACCAAATGGGTATTCAGAAACAAGATGGATGAAAATAGCATAGTAATCAGGAATAAAGCTAGATTGGTTGCTAAGGGTTATTGTCAGCAAGAAGGAATAGATTTTGATGAAACTTTTGCTCCTGTTGCAAGACTTGAAGCCATCAGAATCTTCTTAGCCTATGCAGCCCATGCCAATTTCAAGGTCTATCAAATGGATGTCAAAAGTGCCTTTCTAAATGGAGATTTGGAGGAAGAAGTGTATGTTAGTCAACCTCCTGGTTTTGAAGATCCAAATTTTCCAGAATATGTCTATTATCTTCTGAAAGCACTTTATGGACTGAAGCAAGCACCTAGAGCCTGGTATGACACTTTATCAAAGTTCCTTTTGGAAAATCATTTCACAAGAGGTACTGTAGATAAAACTTTATTTTTCAGAAATGTTAATGGCTCTAGTATACTTGTTCAAATTTATGTAGATGATATTATTTTTGGCTCTACAGATGAGAAACTTTGCAAAAAGTTTGCCAAATTGATGTAAAGTAAGTATGAAATGAGTATGATGGGAGAACTAACTTACTTTCTTGGTTTGCAAGTTAAGCAAGTTAGTGATGGAATATTCATTAGTCAAACTAAATATATTTTTGATCTTTTAAAGAAGTTTGATCTAATGGATTGCACATCTACAAAAACTCCCATGGTCACTGCAACTAAGCTTGAACTAAACACTACTGAAAAATCTGTGGATATTTCAAGTTATAGAGGCATGGTTGGCTCACTTCTGTACTTAACAGCTAGTAGGCCAGATATAATGTTTGCTACATGTTTATGTGCTATATTTCAGGCTGATCCTAGAGAATCTCACTTGATAGCTATTAAGAGAATTTTCAGATATCTCAAGGGAACACCAAAACTTGGCATTTGGTACCCTAGAGATTCTGGTTTTGATCTAACTGGTTATTCAGATGCAGATTATGCAGGTTGTAGAATTGATAGAAAGAGCACAACAGGAACTTGTCAATTTCTAGGAAACAAGCTTGTGTCCTGGTTCAGTAAAAAGCAAAATTCAGTTTCTACTTCAACAGCTGAAGCTGAATATATTGCTGCTGGCAGTTGTTGTGCACAGATTTTATGGATGAAAAATCAATTGCTAGACTATGGTCTGCAAGTTGAGAGAATTCCTATTTTCTGTGATAACACAAGTGCAATTCCCATCACTGAAAATCCAGTGCAACATTCAAGGATAAAGCACATAGATATCAAGTACCATTTCATAAGGGAACATGTGATGAATGGTACTGTGGAATTACATTTTATTCCAAGTGAAAAGCAACTTGCAGATATCTTTACCAAGCCACTGGATGAATCCACCTTTTCAAGGTTGGTAAGTGAGTTAGGTATGCTTAATTACTCTTAAATTTATCTGAGTTATTTTGCAAGTTGTAATGTATCCAAAAATTTAGTTGATTTTTAAGTCTTGGATGAAATTTTGGCTAAGTCAAAATTTGCATCTCGACGGATGACCCTTATCCATCGAGTTTAGTCATCCGTCAATATACTACTTGCTAATAAAAGTCAATTATTTTTCTGGAATACTTTATGTCTCGACGGATATCAGTTTATCCTCATCCGTCGAATTGTCTAAATCTCAGCCGTTAATTCCCTGAACATTATCCATCGAGTATACTTACGGTTTGTAAGCATTACATGACGGATAATGGGTGGAATTTTTACAGTTTACTTTTAAACGGCTATTTTAGGCAATTTCAATTGGTTAATTTACTTTTCTTTATTATTTTTATCAGTTATTTTTGAGATAGTATAAAAGCTTATTTCATTCCAATTGTTTTCTTTCATCATTCTCAAATTCAACTGTTTTTATTTCATTCTCTCTCAAGCAAATATTCTCTTTCTCTTCAAGCTTTCATTCCCTAACAATGGCACCTGTAGTAAAGATTATGTCTCAAACTGGGTTCATTTATGAGAAGAACAACTTCACTGCTTTGGTCAATAAGGGTATTCAGCAATCAGAGGACTATCACAAGATGATGGACTTTGTGAAGAATTGCAAGCTAAATTACGCCATGCTGGAGTCACCCACAATCTTCTGTGAAGTTGTTGAAGAGATGTGGACCACTGCTATCTACAACTCTGCTAACAAGACCATCACTCTAACCATCAAAGGTAATGAGTTCTGTATCAATAGTGATGTGATAAAAGCATGTTTCAAAATTCCTGATAATAATGTGACTTCACCATACAATGACACTGATATTATCAATATGCTTACTTCCATGCATTATGCACTTCCTACTACTAAACTAAGTGATATTAGGAGATTGGGTCTTAGGAAGGAGTGGAGTTTCTTGTGTGATGTGGTTACTAAAGTTTTCTCTGGAAAAGTCAGTAATTTTGATTCAGTGAATATTTCCATGCTTAACATGCTATACATGCTAGTTACAAATATATTTTATAATTTCAGTGACCTTGTCTTGTTTGAGTTAGGTTTTAAACTAGGTGAGTTAGCTAAAAGAGGAAAGAATGTGTATTATGCTAGATTTTTCATGTTATTGGCTAACCATCTATGTCAAGAGATTGTGCTTGAGAACCCAAACAACAAACTGGCTTGTTGGGTTCAAGAGAGAAGACTCATTGCAGATCTAAATAGAGCCAACCATCACAGGGATGTGCCAATGTTCTATTTTCCTGTAATGCAGGCACCTCAGGTAAGTAAGGTAAGTTCATCCATCCCTACAACTATTCCAACCTCTACTATTTCTTTGACTTCAGGAGTAGCTATGGCAACAATGCCAATGACCAAACAGTTGCCTACCAAAGCCTCAAAACCCTCTACAATTTCCAAATCTAAATCAAAGAAAACCCCCTCTGGCATCTCTCAAAAGATGCCAGTTGAAAAATCCACAAAAGCAAAATAGGGGAGTGTGAAGGAGGGAAAGTCAGGTGAGGGAAGGGGTGAACATCAAAGAAACCCCAAGAATAAGGATGGAGAGTTGAGTGAATCCCAGCCTAGCCACACTGCAGTTTCCCAACAAACTGTAGTGCTTAAAAAGGATAAAAGCTCACTTCTAGCTGCATCCTCCCAAAAGGATGCAGTTATTGAACAAAGCTCTCAGCCAAGAGCACAGGCCAAAAGGGTTAGGGACACAAGCTCACCCTAAACTTACACAAGAAAGAAGAAATCTAAAACCTCTGGGGATGCACAGGGCACACACACAGTGCAAACTGGTGCTAAAGACACAGTCCCTGCACTCTCTCAAATTCAGTTTGATGTGGCTCCAATAAATGTGGAGTCACAGCCAAAATCTCTAATAATAGAAGCATCTGAAACACCATACTCACCAACAAACTCTCTGGAAGTGGATATGATAAACACTTCAATTCCTGATTCCCCTTCTTTAACTCTGTTGGGGAAGCCAAAATCTAGTGCAAGTGAGCATCATCTTTTAGATGATTTGTTGGCTCACTTGCCAATTCTTTCAGATACTATTGTGACATCTGTGCCCCAAATATCTTCAATCAACACAGAGTCAACAATAGTTTCTCTTCCCACCTCATTCATTTCTACTCTCTCGATGGATATTGCTCATCCGTCGAGTAGTGATTGTATCCCGACGGATAAGCCTAACAGCAGTTATCCGTCGGATAGCATTACCACTCACTCGACGGATATCACTTATCCGTCGAGTATCTCTGCACAACTTCAAACTTCAATTATTTCAAGTGCAGAAGATTTAGTGATTGTACAGTCACTCTTAGGACTGAGAGAGGAGTGTGTATTGAGTGAGAGGCTGGGTTGCTCCCAGGCAAAAGGAGAGGAAAAGAGTGAAAATTAGCAATCCATTTATTCAGAATTGGCAAAAGTAAGTGAGAGGAGTCCCACCTTAGTAGGTGAAGGTGAGGGTGTGAAGGTGGGGAGCCAGGGTGAGACCCTGATGCAACAAAAGAGAGAACATGAGAGAAAAGCAGGTACAGAAGCTATAAGGGTGGATCCAGCCATTGCTAGTGAGTCAATGATTGTGGATGATGCTGAAAAGGAAAGACAATTTCAGCAACATTACAAAGCTGTAATCGATAACATTTCCTTGGATGCTGACACTTTTACTTACCCTGTGTCAACCTATCAACTGTTGGCTGCTCAGGGCAATGTGGAGGCAGAACAGACTTTGAACTTAGTACACACTTCAGAATCTCTTCAAAGAGATAAAGTTGTTGTCAATAGGATGCCTTCTCAAGCTGGTGAGCCATCTGAAGAATTTGAAGTAAATTCTAATGATGATGACTCTGTTTCCTTGGATGGAAGCATGAACTTAGGGGGAGATGAAGGCCCAAGTTCTGTTCCAAATTTACCTGAATGGGCATGGACAAAGGAATCTACACCAGGACAATTTGGTGTATCTTTGGTCAAGCAGGTTATGGCTATTCAAAAGGCCCTTCAGGAAACTTCAGATGCTGGTACCAAGGCTATTCTTCAAGTTCACCTAGATTCTCTACATCTCATGAAGATACAGCAATTAAGACAGAATCTGAGTGTGGATGAACTCAAAAAGGATATAGCTGACTTGAAGACCTACAATTCTGAGAAGCTGGATTCAGTCATGCCATATGGTACCATGCAGGATCTATTACTGAGACTGAGGAGAGAATCAGATTCTGAAAAGAAGCTGGCCAAGCTGAAAGACAGAGTTCAAGTTACTGAGAATTCTGTGGCCATCCTTCTTCAAAATCAACAGTCTCAGACAAATCTTCTCATGCAACTGGCTAAAGCACAAGGCCTAACTCCTCAAGTTGATGATAACAAAAAGGGGGAGAGAGAACCAAGTAAGGGGGACAAAGGACCAAGTGAGGGGAGAAACTTCAAGTTTAAATCAGCAAGGTAATTGTACCTTCAATTACTGTCTCCAAGCCACCAGTTGCAGATGGTATATATCTAATTAAAGCAGCAGCAACAAACTTGAAAGTTGCTGAGAAAGGAAAGTTGAGTTTGATCAACTGTGATAAGATTGATGAGGAGATACAGAAAAAGTTTGAACTTGTCAAGGAGCCAGTTAAGTCAGCCATCCATCACTCTCAAGTCAAGCAAATAAGTGTGAATGAGATGAGCATGAATTATCTGGAAAGAGGACAATCTTCCTGCATCAAGTCTACAAAGGCTGAAATAATTCTTAAACCAAGGGCAAACTATCCAAAATCATCTTTGAAGAACCCCTTGGACACTGTGTATGAGAAACCCAAGCCTGATGAGAAGAAACTTCTGTCAAGATCAATTGTCTTCTATAAAGATCCAGCTGATTCAGCTTCATAAAGAAGAATTACTAAGATATTCAGAAATGGAAAGGAAATTTGTGTGGTAGCTGGACATCCACAATTTTATCAAGCAAAGAGAGAAGAAAAAGCCAGATTAAAGCAGGAAAAGAAGCAAGCTGCTCTAGATGCAAAGAAGACTAAACAAAAGAAAGAGCATATTGTTATCTTGGCCAAGCTACAGGCTGTGAATTCATCTCAACAAATTCCCTCTCAACCATCTGAAGCCACTGAATCAAGGAAGCAAATTGAAGAACAGAAGAAATCCCCAAGGAAAAAAGAATTGGCTAGAAGAACAAAAAGGAAACTGGATATTGTTGACAAGGAATTGGAAGTTCAATTTCCTAAGGTACCCACACCAGCTACAACTCAAGCATCAAAACCCTCTGTGGTATTTGAAGATATAAAGGTGGTGGATCCCTAGAGGAATATTCATGGTGAACCTATTGTGCCCAAGGATGAGCCAATAGAGTGGGATAACATACCAATTCCTGACTTCAGTTTACCAATCCTTAGCAAGCCAAAAAGGACAAAGTCAAGGGCAGTCAAGAAAGTGAAGTTGTCACCTCTCAAATCCAAATCAGTAGTTAAAGCTTAACCCAAAGTCAACAGGGGAGACTACTTGTACTTGTGTGACATTAAAGAGTTTTCAGATCTAAATCTTTATCTGGATGAACTAGATTAAGTGAGGGGAATTGATGCATATAGAAACTTACCTGAAAGGTTAGTGTTCAAGTACAAAGGAGGAAAGGAGATTGTGTGGCCACTTCACAGGATTCTTCAAGAGAGCCAAGCTGTACTGATTAAAGTTTATTCATCCTTCAAGAAGAACTTTAGGTTCAATGTCACTGCAGGAAGACTAGTATTGAAGAAGATTGAAGAACTAAGGAGTATTAGAGCTAAAGATGCACTCCCAAAGACTCTAATTGTAATAACCCCAAAATTTTGAACTTTTTGTAACCCTTATGAATAGTGTTTTTGCTGATATTGCTAAATAAGAAAACTTTTCATGCGACACTATGTAGGGGTTCTTTTATTGTTATTCTGAGATCGTATTAGTACTCTATATGGTATATAAGTGTATGTAAAGATCGTCAGAATCCAATTCCGAACACTTTGATTTTTCCCGGAAATCCACCAGATACAGAAAGAATTGAGTATAAGGTAACAGGATAAAAAGGATTTAAATTAAAGGATTATAAGAGAGGATCATAAAAGGAATATAATGTACTGAGAAAGGTTAAGGAAACCCAAGTAATAAGTGTTGGATTTTAACGCAGCGGGGTCATGGCAAAACACTTTTACACATACAAAATCCAAATAAAAGCATATAAATCGTGAATAAAAATTCGAGGGATCGAATCTAACCTTTAAAAATAATTCGGAGACAACGATCAGAGATCCTTAGCAGTTGCTCCTCAAGTGTGAAGCACTCCACCGGTATCCACCAAGAAAATGATGTTAAGGAGAAGGAAGAAGGTGGAGAGAATTGGGTTTTCCAAACTTTTTGGGTTTTCGGGTTTGATGTGGGTTCGAATAAAAATAGGGTCTATAATAGTGTATTTATAGGCAAAATTTTCAGCTGAAATTTTCCCATAAATATTATTATTATTATCCCATTTATTATTCTCATTAATAATTAAAACACCTTTTAATTATTAATCCTTTTTCTAAACACTTTAGAAATAATTCTCTCTCTTGATTTAATTTCCAAAAATTAAATCCTTTAATTAATAATATTAAGAACTTTTCTTAATTAATTTATAATCAATTAAATCTCATTTAATCAATTATTAAATTTGCCAATTAATTATTTATTTCATAAATAAATAATTATTTAGTCATTATTAATTAATTCCTCCACCATTAAATCATTCTCTTTTTATGGTGTGACCCTGTAGGTTCAATATTAAGCCGGTAGTAGAAATAAATAATAATAAAACTATTTTATCATTATTTATATAAATTCTCTAATTTATTAAATATGATTAATTAATTAATCACATTTATTCTATATCGTGAGGGATACTTCTCAGCATATCGCGAATATCCGGATAATATAAATTCACTGCTTAGAATACTAAGAACCTATTCAGTGAATAGTTACCGTACAATAAACTCCTTCTACCCTACAATGTCCCGATTAAATACAAGGCATGGATCTCGTGTCAAGCCTATCTAATTTAATCACTTGCTTACCATTTACTATGCGTAGTTCTATGCAAATTAGAAACTCCTTTCTAATTTCATTCACTCTGGCCAGAGATTCCTGAACTAGCATAAGTAGATCAGCCTTGAACATTCGCTTCCTTCACTGGAAGGGGTAGATCCTTTATTGATCATACACTATCTTCGTGTACAAAATCCTATACCCAGAAGAGCCCTAATAATTATCCTTGGAGACTAAGAACTAAACCAAAGCATAGTTCAGTGTACACAAGATGACTATGATGACCTCAAGTCTAAGGATACTTGTACAACTATCACTATGTGAACAACTGCTGACACGTGAGTGAACTCCATCAGTTGTTCAGCTGTGCGAGTCATGTTCAGTGAACTTATTCCATAATAAGCACCTACATACTAGCTATAGTGTCACCACACAAATGTCTATGAGAACAGACATCCTTCATAATAAAGCAAGCATAGTATGTACCGATCTTTGTGGATTATTAATTACCAGTTAGTAATCCTATGACCAGGAACTATTTAAGTTTAGAGTTATCATCTTTTTAGGTCTCACTATTATGATCTCATCATAATCCATAAAAAGCTTTACTCTAAACTATGGTATATCTTATTTAAACACTTAAATAGATAAAGCCCGTAATAAAAACAAAACAAGTATTTATTAATATCAATGAAATCAAAACAGATTACATAAAAGTTATTCCTAAATCCTAATGCATGATTGGACTTAGGACATATTCCTTTCAATCTCCCACTTGTACTAAAGCCAATCACTCTGGTATCTAATACCCATCTTGTCTTTATGACGATCAAAGTGACTTTCATAAAGTAGCGGAGTGGGTCTGCTATGTTGTTATGTGTGTCAACTCTATTTCAATACAATACAAGAAATGTTACCGCGCTCCCACTAACCCTTTTGTAGACGCATGGTTCATCTACGTTTTTGATAAAATCAAACTCTTTGATTGTCTCAACAAAACGAATGTTCCATCTATGAGAAGCTTGCTTTAAACCACATATGGTTCGCAGTAGCTTACACACTAGGTTTTCATTTCCCTTGGAAAGAAAACCATCTGGCTATATGCCAGATCACATAGTCGTAGTAAGCAGCAATCGCAAGCAAAATCCGAACTGATTTTAACAGGGCTACAGGTAAAAGACTTCATCAAAGTCAATCCATTGCCTTTGTTTGAATTCTTTTGCCACAAGCCTGGCCTTATAGGTCTCCACCTGGCCATCTGCTATAATCTATCTTTTGTATACCGTATACATAGATTCCATTCTGGATTTCATGGCACTATGCCATTTCTCTGAGTCAACACTACTCATAGCCTCAATATAGGTCACAGGGTCGTCATCATCAAATGATTGACAACTCATTGTCATTCTCAATGACAAGGCCATATTACCTCTCAGGTTGGCGAGACACTCTCCCTGACCTACGAATGGGCTGTTCCACAAAAGGTTGTTCAGTCAGAACAGGTGTTTCCATTTGATCCGTAGTAGTTTGTGCTTCTTGAACTTCATCAAGTTCAATTTTTCTCCCACTGTTTCCTTCAAGGATAAACTCCTTTTCCAAGAAGGTAGCATGTCTGGAGACAAACACCCGATGATCGGTGCAAAAGTAATACCCTAAAGTCTCTTTAGGATATCCCACAAAACTATATTTTACGGATCGATATTCCAGCTTATCTGGGTCAACTTACTTGACATAAGCTGGACATCCCCAAATATTAACGTGTTTAAGACTCGGTTTCCTTTCTTTCCATATCTCATACGGAGTTTGAGGAACAGATTTGGAAGGCACCTTATTCTGGTAAATATGCTGAGGTTTCCAATGCATAACCCCATAGGAATACTGGAAGATTTACATAGCTCATCATGGACCGAACTATGTCTAACAAAGTTCGATTTCTCCTTTCAGATACTAATCTGGAGGAGTCCACTGGGAGACTATACCATTTACTTTGAGATAATCCAGAAACTCTCCATTCAAGTATTCACCACCTCGATCTAATCGAAGAATTATAATACTATGTTTGGTTTGTTTCTCCACTTCATACTTATATTCTTTGAACTTTTCAAAGGCTTCAGATTTGTGTTTCATCAAACACATATCCGAATCTAGATCTATCATCTATGAAAGTAATGAAGTATGAAAATCCACCCATGGTATGCGTAGACATTGGTCCACATACATCTGTGTGTACCATTCCTAGCAAATCTGCAGCCCTCTCTCCATGTCTACTAAATGGAGAGTGCAATGCCACTATAAAGTGAGATTTTCATCATCCCTTTTCTTTTATTAGTTTGTTCAATCTGAAATAAATTATGTCACATACATACAGACCATTATTTAAAGCACCACGTCCATAAAGAATATTATCTCTAAGAATAGAACATTCATTATTCTCAATAATAAATGAAAATCCAGCCAAGTCTAACATGGGAATAATATTCCTCACAATCGAGAGAACAAAATAACAATTATTTTAAACAATAGTCTTGCCCGTAGGCCTATGTAAATGAAATGATTCTACATCTTCAGCAGCAACTCTTGCTCCATTTCCATCAGTAGAATCACCTCCTCTTCCTCAAGAGTCCTACTTCTCCTTGGTCCCTGCAACAATTGCAGATTTGAGAACCACAGGCGGTATCTAATACCCAAGTAGAAATTTGATTTAATGACATATTCACTTCTATCATGAACATACCTGAATCAGAAGCGGTAGCCTCACTACCCTTCTTCTTCTTCAATTCTGCAAGGTAAACCTTGCAGTTCCTCTTCCAGTGCCCCACCTTGTTACAGTGAAAGCAAACAACTTTGCTCTTGGGGTCTTCAGCTTTTGGTGGAACCGGCGTTTTCTCACCTACTTTCTTCTTCTTGGAAGAGTTCCTCTTCCTTTTCTTAGGATTGGAACCTTCACCAATTAGAAGAACAGAACTCTTCTTAGGGGGAAAATT
Source organism: Apium graveolens (assembly GCF_009905375.1). NCBI lineage: Eukaryota > Viridiplantae > Streptophyta > Magnoliopsida > Apiales > Apiaceae > Apium > Apium graveolens. The sequence continues at coordinate 35,658,393 of NC_133649.1, read as the reverse complement.
CGATTCCGCAGTCTTCAACATGTTGTGGAGTTCAGGCAGGCTGACATCCAACTTATTCATGTGAAAGTTCACAACAAACTGCGAGAACGAACTCGGAAGTGATTGCAAGACCAAGTCTTGGCTCAGCTCCCCATCCATGGCAAAACCAAGTTGTCCAAGACGTTCAATCAAATTGATCATCTTAAGTACATGGTCATTCACAGATGATCCCTCAGACATCCTACAACCGAACAACTCCTTCGATATCTCATATCGAGCTGTCCTCCCTGCCACATCATACAACTCTTGTAGATGCATGAGGATAGTGTGAGCATCCATATGCTCATGTTGCTTCTGTAGCTCAATGTTCATGGAAGCTAGCATGATGCATTGAGCAACATTTGCATCATATATCCACCTACGATACACAACATGTTCATCATTATGTGCATCACTAGCAGGTTCAGTAGGCTTAGGTGAGTCAATCACGTATTCCAGCTTCTCAATCCTGAGAACAATTATCAAGTTTCGAAGCCAGTCAGCATAATTAGGACCAGTCAATTTGTGAGCATCCAGTATGCTCCTGAGTGATAGTGCAGAAGACATAACGTACAAAGTAAATCTGTAAATGATAAGCACATAACAACACTTAGCAAATATTCGATTTCATTTCAAAACACTATATGAATCGGGTCTTTATTCATAAGTGGCTCCCACTAGTTTATCTAATTTATTCAACCCCCTACATGAAAAATTAAGCATTCATAATGCTAGTGGAAAAATGGATCCTACATTCCATTACACGACCCCGGTTGTAGCACGAACCGCCATGTAATGTTCAATAGGCAGACAACTCTTGTCAATTACATCTCATGTTATTCCCTAATCAAACTTTAGCCTCTTGAATAATTGAGTCTCGGCTGTAGCACGACAAACTCAATATTCTAAGTCAAGTCTAACCCAACATTCCGTACAGTTGAATCAGTCCCCAAAGGCCCACGGCTGTAGCACGTACCGACCTTTAGATTCTTATTCAATGTACACATCTCTATGTAATAGAAAAGTATTTCTTATTTCGAAATCAAAGCCCTCGGCTGTAGCACGAACCGACAATGATTCAAAAATAAGAACTACTTTTCTATCATGTTGGAAGGTTATGACCGACACAAGCCCGTTGTATCATTGGCCAATTACTACTTGATATTATTTAATTTTAGAGGGATTATATTACGTTACAATCATAATCATATTATAAAGAAATTCTTCCTTTTAAATTAAATATTTCAAATCAATAATCAATAATCAGATGATTCCCAGATCGGGTGGAGCATTGTCAAGAGGCGTCACTTAATAACCCTTTCTTACAGATAGAAATCTGTTGTTGACAGAATCATCCTTTCTCTCATATCAAAAATTCATATTCAATTACGTGTTTCATAAACACAAGAATCTCATGATTGTATTCATAATATTGTTCTAAAGGTTATGAAACAATTTCACTATACTAGGTTGTCTAACAAACGCCTTATGTTCATTTAAGTTCACCTAAATCTATCATCGCATGATAAACTAAGCATATATCACATATATCAACATGAATAAACATCAAGGTAGGCATGTTACATCATCTAGCATATAGGTCTAAGCATTATACATCTCTATGTATCACATGAAGCATTTAAAAGCAGTTAAAACAGTCAAAAACAACTTTAAAACACTTCATGGAAATATAAACAGTTCAAAACTTTTATATAAACTAAAATTGATCACTCCATTAGATCCGTCTCAGAAAAACGAATCCAACGGTATATTGCACGCCTAAAACGGAGTTACGAAACTCCCAGAAAATCAATTTTAAAATCAACAGAAGGGCTGTAACGCATTACAGGAACGCGTTACATGACCTGTAACGCATTCTGATGATGCGTTACACTCCTTTTCAGCCATTAAAGGGTGTAACGCATTCCGTGAATGCGCCACAGGTGTGTAACGCATTCCCGGAATGCGTTACACCCCTATTTTATTTTATTTTTTTGTTCAGCAGCCGCCTGTTTCCTCGATTTGCGCGCCTGACACCTCTGTACCGTGTCTGTCTTTCTCCGTGCAACTCACAGCAGCAGTACAACAAGTAGATGACAGTTATATACATACATACAATTCATATATATATATATATATATAATTATTTATATATCTTTATTTAATTAAGAATTTAATTGAAACAACTTCAAAAATTCATAATAAAAAATCTATACATCATAAAATTATGAAAAAAATACCCAGACGATCTACAACACTTGTAGAACCCAGATCAACATTCAAAATTATTCTGAGAAACGATTTCTCATCAGACAAAATTAATCCATGATATAACTTGTAAAAAATCATAATTAATTCATACAAGCACATAAAATTCTGAATTTTTTACCACAGATCTATATGCATACAACCTATGCTCTGATACCATTGTTGGATTTTAACGCAGCGGGGTCATGGCAAAACACTTTTACACATACAAAATCCAAATAAAAGCATATAAATCGTGAATAAAAATTCGAGGGATCGAATCTAACCTTTAAAAATAATTCGGAGACAATGATCAGAGATCCTTAGCAGTTGCTCCTCAAGTGTGAAGCACTCCACCAGTATCCACCAAGAAAACGATGTTAAGGAGGAGGAAGAAGGTGGAGAGAATTGGGTTTTCCAAACTTTTTGGGTTTTCGGGTTTGATGTGGGTTCGAATAAAAATAGGGTCTATAATAGTGTATTTATAGGCAAAATTTTCAGCTGAAATTTTCCCATAAATATTATTATTATTATCCCATTTATTATTCTCATTAATAATTAAAACACCTTTTAATTATTAATCCTTTTTCTAAACACTTTAAAAATAATTCTCTCTCTTGATTTAATTTCCAAAAATTAAATCCTTTAATTAATAATATTAAGAACTTTTCTTAATTAATTTATAATCAATTAAATCTCATTTAATCAATTATTAAATTTGCCAATTAATTATTTATTTCATAAATAAATAATTATTTAGCCATTATTAATTAATTCCTCCACCATTAAATCATTCTCTTTTATGGTGTGACCCTGTAGGTTCAATATTAAGCCGGTAGTAGAAATAAATAATAATAAAACTATTTTATCATTATTTATATAAATTCTCTAATTTATTAAATATGATTAATTAATTGATCACATTTATTCTACATCGTGAGGGATACTTCTCAGCATATCGCGACTATCCGGATAATATGAATTCACTGCTTAGAATACCAAGAACCTATTCAGTGAATAGTTACCGTATAATAAACTCCTTCTACCCTACAATGTCCCGATTAAATACAAGGCATGGATCTCGTGTCAAGCCTATCTAATTTAATCACTTGCTTACCATTTACTATGCGTAGTTCTATGCAAATTAGAAACTCTTTTCTAATTTCATTCACTCTGGCCAGAGATTCCTGAACTAGCATAAGTGGATCAGCCTTGAACATTCGCTTCCTTCACTGGAAGGGGTAGATCCTTTATTGATCATACACTATCTTCGTGTAGAAATTCTTATACCCAGAAGAGCCCTAATAATTGTCTCTGGAGACTAAGAACTAAACCAAAGCATAGTTCAGTGTACACAAGATGACTATGATGACCTCAAGTCTAAGGATACTTGTACAACTATCACTATGTGAACAACTGCTGACACGTGAGTGAACTCCATCAGTTGTTCAGCTGTGCGAGTCATGTTCAGTGAACTTATTACAAAATAAGCACCTACATACTAGCTATAGTGTCACCACACAAATGTCTATGAGAACAGACATCCTTCATAATGAAGCAAGCATAGTATGTACCGATCTTTGCGGATTATTAATTACCAGTTAGTAATCCTATGACCAGGAACTATTTAAGTTTAGAGTTATCATCTTTTTAGGTCTCACTATTATGATCTCATCATAATCCATAAAAAGCTTTACTCTAAACTATGGTATATCTTATTTAAACACTTAAATAGATAAAGCCCGTAATAAAAACAAAATAAGTATTTATTAATATCAATGAAATCAAAACAGATTACATAAAAGTTATTCCTAAATCCTAATACATGATTGGACTTAGGACATATTCCTTTCAATAAGATCCCAGGTATGATCCCTCAAACGATAAACGAGAACGAAAGTTAAGCGAACCGTATAACAGATCAGCGGTCATTAGCCAAGTGATTAAGAGTTAAGCAAAGGGTTAGAGGGGAGTGATGTCACCTCACCAACAAGAAGAGGACAAGTGTGGGAGGGTGACATCACAGGATGACCTAAGCATGACATAAGGGAAGGAGGTGTGGTTGATTAATAACCACACAAATTTTCATGGTTAAAAATGATCAAAACAAAATAAAATGAACCAACCAACAAATCATTTCACCAAAACACAAAGTTTATTTCACTTTCTTCATCAAAAGCTCTCGGCTTTCTTCTTCTTCAAAGAAAGAAAATTCAAAATCCTAGTTCCAAGCTTCATTAATTAGTGAGGTAATTATCTAAGACTCCTTATGCATAGATATAGCTATCCTATAAGTTTGAGCTTCTAATTCATTCATAATATATTCCTAAAAATCATGGAAGAAGAGGGTGAATAGTGTTTGTCAAGAACTTAAATTTTTGTTCTTGAGTTTTTGTTTAGATTAAGCTTGGATAAGGACTTTTAAGGGTGATTCCAAGCTAATTACTTGATTCTCCACTCTCCAAGGAAGGTATAACCCCTCCAAACCCTAACTTTACTTGAGTATTAGGTTTAGTTTTGTTGTTATGGTTCATGAGAAGCATGATTCTTATAGACTTAGAGATTGGTTGGTTTTATTATGTTTGGAGTTGTAAATCTTGATGATTAGTTAATAAACTTAAGTAAACTCTTAGTTCATTATTGAGAAATAAGTATGAATTGGTAATATTGAGTTGTTGGGGCTGTTGTAGTATGGTATGGATGGATTTTGGTTGTATTAATGAATTGTGGTTGATAGGTGGTTGGTTTGGAGTAGAATAAAAATTGGTAATCGCATAAACATAGTCGTCATAATGTCCGATTTACTTTAGACTGTTTTTGCTCTTAACATCAGGACCCGAGAACTCCCTGTTAGATTTTGACCATTGCCATGATTAGATATTTCATGTTACGAGCTTCGTTTTGATATGTGGTTTGTTTGAATCCGATGTACGGTTTAGGAGAAACGACCGTTTTAAGTAACGGCGTTTCGCGAACGAACCATTACCCCTCGCCTTACTTTGAAACATAGGTTAAAGACCTTAAAAGACTAATTGGAGTATGAATCATTTATGTAAAGTGTATTAGGCAGTTGGTAAGGCACTCGCGAAAGAATCGCCTTAAAACCCTTAATGGTTAATTTATTAAAAATGGTGGAGCCGAGAGTACTCGAGCGACTTAAGGGAATCGTTGAGCGCAAAGCGAGTGTTAGAGTCTATTTGGTTAAAGTATAGATTCATAAGCGAATATGGTTTAATTCCAACTCATATGTTGTTTATAGGTTACCAGACTCGTCCCAAGCCATTTGTCACCCCCAGTTGCTCAGGCAAGTTTTCTACCCGTTATACTATTGTTGTGATGTATATATGTATATGCATTATCTTGTGATAAGTGCATGATTGTTATTAGCAAATCTTGCGATATATTGGAGCATATGATATGATATTTATATGCATATCTGTTTCGTAATCTTGATATCTAATTGGTGATTCAATTGCTTATAAGTTTCATAATACCTATGCTAGAGATAAGCAGTAGTTGCGTATACCCTTAGTATAGGGGACCCAAAGGTGAACATTTTTCTAAACTGGGAGTCGATGTTCCTGAGTATAATATATATATATATATTGATATAGTTTTCAAAACTATTAATCGAATAAGGTTTATTCGATAACTTTATTTTATTTAATGAATATTATTCTGAATATTCATTCGAGGACTTATGACTCCGCTTACTTTATTTAATGAATATTATTTTTAATATTCATTTGAGGACTTATGACTCCGCTTATTTATTAAATAATATTCTTTATTTTATTAAAGAATAATGTTTCGATAATCAAACTTATTTTCGATTATTCAAATAAAGATCGTACTTTCGTATAAGTATATCTTTGGTTATTTATTATTCATTTCAAGTATAAGTTTTAAAACTTTTACTTCAATTATTTTTATAAGGATTATCCTTATGGGAATATTATTTAAATAATAATATTCAGATATTTTCTAATATATCGGGACTAATTTATTTCATTAAATCAGCATTACTCCAAACATTCTTTAAAAAAATGTTTTCGAGTCTTCAAAATGATTTTAAAAGTTAGAGCGGATCCCAAAACTCATTTTTATATTTAAGATCTTCCTTTCAAGGGGATTTAAATACTCGCTCAAAACTTGAGGGATCCGGCTCGGTGGTGTATTTTATATTCGCAACGTGGTTGCTGTTTTCAGACAACAATTTGATTACTTGCCCAATATTCGGGAAGTAAGTCCATCTGATTGAGTCGGCATAAGCGACAGGTCGGGGTACGGTCTATGAAGGTGTAAGAGGCTGGGTGACAGTCCATCCACACGTGAGTGGCCGGGTAACGGTCTAGCGCGAGGTCCGAATGCGGCCAGGGTGATGACCGGCGAGGAATTCATCCATCTACAGTAGAAAAGGTTACTTATTGGTATCTTTGCCTGATCAGCAAGATATCGGGTTTATGCCACAATTCTTTTCCTTTCCAAAAATTCATTGGATGTTACAAACTCTGTTCATACTTTACATGACAGAGGTTTTTAGGAAATGTATAAAGAGATATATATGTGGATATATATATCGGGACTTAATGAAGTATCTCATAAATTCATTTTATTCAATAATATTTCAAAGATTTAATCTATTCAAATCTTGTCTTGTAGTCTCATCTATGTGATGAACTGTTGAAAGCTCATTATACTTTGAACAGTGGTAGTTCAAGTAGCTTTATAAATGATATAAGTATAGTGAAATATTTGGTAACTTCATCCCTTGTTTTTGCTTATATCCAGTAAGTAATTATCTTACACTTGATAAAGGATTTTAGTAAGTTATCCATTTAGATACTTACATTATCGTTTACACTATATATTATCTTGCGAGCTGTAATGCTCACTCTTGCTTTATTTCTTCATCACACAACAACAGTTAGGAAAGATGGCCAGACTCAAGCAGACCCAGCGCAAGAGCGTGGGAAGCGCCCCGCGCCTTCCCGTTGAGATCCTAGCTGCTATAGCTGCAGAGGTAGATCTATCTGTAGATCAGACCTTCTACTTTTGGGAACCAAATATTGTATAATTATAACTTGTGGCAGATAATGGCAATTAACTGTAAACTTATCAAGTAATCATTTTGGGTTGTAATAACTTTTAAATTATGGATTCAAGGACTTGTACTTATTTCAATTTCATCTCTGAGACTATAACGGGTTGTGGTGTGTGTTAGTGTGGGGTCACAGCATGAGGTTATTTATTATTAATTCAGTTAAGTGATATTGTGGAAAGAAAGACCGTGACGACCCGGATCTCCGACCCCGGATCTGGGGGTGTTACAGAAATGGTATCAGAGCTAAGCGTTATAAACCTCAGAGATGATGCGACGATATAATAATAAACTCACAAAGATAATAAGAACTCTTGCCAAGTTCATGGTCGGACTACTTAAAGTAGCGCTGACAGTTAAAACCCTTACGGGAACCCTTATAAGTATCATGATAGTAACTTAGCTCGTTTAATGTGTAGGCACATGAGATTGACGACCCTGAGATGTTCGAGCGTGAGCATGATGAGGCACTGCTAGATGCCGAGGATCAGGAGGAGCCTGAGATGGAGGAGGATGAGGAGGACCCCTCAGAGGAGTCAGAGACATAGGTTATTGCTATTTCAGATGAGGAGGACCCGGATGAGGTCCCGGTAGCTGAGGAGCATGTCGGAGCTATAGTGGAGTACACTGGTACCCCTTTACCCACACTCCTGGTGGTCAGAGCTCCTACCCCTCCACCACTATCTTGGAGCCCCTATGATGATAGCTCAGAGACCCATACTCCCGAGCCTAGGCAGACCGAGGAGGCACCCCCAGCGGCTCCGGATTCACCACCTCTCGACCCTGCCCATAGGCAGTCTTTGTTAGCTCACGGCTATGTTCAGGATGTACTGAGGACCCGAGTGGCTGTTGCTGAGGCCCAGCTGGATGAGGTCAGGAGGGAGTTGGATGCGAAGAGGGCCGGTAGGCGTGCCCGAGCTTATGAGACTAGGGCTACTATACCCCGATCCTTGAGGAGGGAGCTGACGGGGATAGAGCTCACGTCCCGAGCGAGACTCCGATCGCTCCAAGGGGACAGGCATGGTAGGATCTCCAGGCGGCAGGCCGACTATATCTTCCGCCGTGCGATGGAAAGGGTATGGGAGCTGACCAGCTCCGGTGTGTGATTCAGGATTGACGATGGGATAGTCTAGTTGTCTAGTTAGTCGAGGCCTTAGTAAGAGCCAATTTTCTGGGGATAGTTGACTTGTATATAGCATCCCTTTTTCTGACTAGACAGATAGACTCTTCTGTATCACTTTTGGGGCAGATGGCTGTAGCACTGTTGTACTTTTGACCGGATCAAACTATGTATTTCTCGCATTATGTATATATTTGTTTCCTTTCAGTTCAGTTCCTTAGTGACGAGATCACTGTTTTTATTACTGCACTTCTTATTAGAACTGTCATAAAATAATAGAATTGCGAGATACATTCTCCCCATTATAGAACTGTGCAAGGCACAATGTTGTGTATGAGTGTGACCTAACATTGAATTTCTCAAATATTTATCAGTATCATGCCACCAAGAAAGATTGGAACTAGGGCGAACCCTGGATCTGAGGACCAGGGAAGCCATAACCAGGACGATAGGAACCAGGAATACAGTGAAGAGGAAGATGAGGATTATGTTGAACAGGATGACTCCCTGTATGAAGAGGAGGAGGAAACATATGATGTTGAGGGATTTGACATAGAGGCTGAAGAAGGAGAAACTGAGGTTGAGCAACCAGTACCAAACCCAGGCATGGATCCCATGGGCCAGTTCATGCAACTACTAAGGCAGAACTTGGAACATCAACCCAACCCACCCCCTCAAGGAAATAACAATGTTGTGGCAAACTCTTTCAGGGCTTTCAAGTCCCTTAAGCCCCCTGAGTTCCACGGATCAGCCGACCCAGTTGAGGCAAGGGCATGGCTAAAGGAAATGGAGAAATTCTTTGAGATTTTGAGTACCGATGAGGTACAGAAGACTGTATTTGCTACCTACCTTCTGAAAGGAGAGGCCAAATACTGGTGGGAGGCCAAGAAAAATATGGAGACAGATGCTATCATAACCTGGGAGAGGTTCAGTCAGTTGTTTTTGGGAAAGTATTTCCCGAGGTTTATGGAGAACCAGATGGAGCTCAAGTTCTTGGAGCTAAAGCAGAATAACTTATCCGTAGCAGAGTACGAAGCAAAATTTACTGAGTTATCAAGGTTTGTGCTGGAGTTTGTGAGCACTGAGGAAAAGAAAGCTAGGAGGTTTCAGCAGGGACTGAAACCGTGGATTCAAAATAGGGTGGCAATCCTTGAGCTTACGGATTATGCCACTCTGGTGCAGAAAGCAACAATTGTAGAAGCCGGAAGTGAACAGATGCAGAAGAAAAGAGAGAAAAAGGGAATAAAGAGGAAAAGTATGAGCATGGGTGGAGGTTCCGCAGGAGGGAGCTTCCCAACTAAATTTAATCGAGGAGCAGTGTCCCTACCGGGAAAGAGTACTGGGTTTAAGCGGTCAATGGGTGTGAATGTGAGCCATAGCGGCCAGAAGTCAGGAAGGTCCTATTCCAACTAGTCTCGACCCCCATTACCAGCCTGTAATACTTGTGGTAGGATGCATTCTGGGGAGTGTAAGGGGAAGCCAGTAACCTGCTTTAAGTATGGTCGAGAGGGTCACTATTTTAACAAGTGTACTTCGCAACCCCCTAGTGTCAGCCCGACCACCATCTGTTATCAGCGTGGAAGACCATGCCACATGAGGAGGGAATGCCCAGGGAATAAACCAGCAGCTTCAGGAGCCAGCATGGCTGCTTCTAATAAGCCACCTACTGCGAGGACTTTTAACATGACAGTCCAGGATGCTATGAAAGATTCAGATGTGATAGCAGGTACCCTTTCTCTAAATTCAGTCAGTGCAAATGTTTTATTTGATTCGGGAGCAACTAAATCTTTTATATCGAGGGACTTTGCACATAAATTAAGATTTAAAGTTGAACCCTTGATAGAGCCCTTACAAGTAGAAATAGCCAACCATGAGGTTACTCCTGTTAACCAGATTCACCCCGCCTGTGAGTTAGGCATAGGGGAACAATCTTTCAGTGTTGATCTGATTCCTTTTAAGTTAGGGGAATTTGACGTAATTTTGGGAATGGACTGGCTATCTAGCAATGATGCTCAGATAGACTGTAAGGGGAAGAAAGTTAAGTTGAATATCCCAGGGAAGAAAGAAGTAATATTTAGAGGGAAGAGGCAGACACATAAATTTTTGACCATGCCCCAGGCCAAAAGGATGCTACGAAAAGGAAACGAGGCTTACCTAGCCTATGTGGTAGACACACAAAAGGAGGTGCCCAACTTACAAGATATTCCGGTAGTCAACGAATTTGAAAATGTATTCCCACAAGACCTTCCGGGACTACCACCCGATAAAGTGATTGAATTTGCTATTGAGTTGGCCCCAGGGACGGCACCAGTTTCAAAAGCACCATACCGGTTAGCCCCATTAGAAATGAAGGAATTGGCTACCCAATTACAAGAACTTTTGGATATGGGTATGATAAGACCCAGTGTGTCTCCGTGGGGAGCACCAGTGTTATTTGTTAAGAAGAAAGATGGGAGCATGAGGCTGTGCATCGACTACCGAGAGTTGAACAAGCTAACCATAAAGAACAGGTACCCGTTACCTAGAATAGACGATTTGTTCGACCAGCTAAAGGATGCTGTTTATTTTTCCAAGATTGACCTGAGAACGGGATATCACCAACTAAATATTAAACCTGAAGATATTCCAAAGACTGTGTTCCGTACTAGGTATGGGCACTATGAGTTCTTGGTAATGTCCTTTGGATTAACCAATGCCCCAGCGGCTTTCATGGATTTAATGAACAGAGTATTCAAGAAGTACTTGGACAAGTGTGTGATAGTTTTTATCGATGATATTTTAATCTACTCGAGGACCGAGTCAGAACATGCAGAGCATTTGAGGATAGCTCTAGGGATACTCAGAGAGGAACAGTTGTTTGCCAAATTCTCAAAGTGTGAATTCTGGCAGAAAGAAGTACAGTTTTTAGGACATGTGATCAATAAGGAAGGAGTATCGGTCGACCCCTTCAAGATAGAGGCGGTCTCGAATTGGGAAAGGCCAACCACACCCACAGAGGTAAGGAGTTTCATAGGATTGGCCGGCTACTATCGTAGATTTGTGCATGATTTTGCGAAGATCGCAGCCCCTTTGACACGACTTACTCGCAAGACAGAGAAGTTCGAATGGACAGAAAAATGCGAGAATAGTTTTCAAAAATTGAAGAGAAGATTGGTGACGGCCCCTGTGTTGGCGTTGCCGGGCGGAAAAGGAGATTTTGTGATATATAGTGACGCGTCGCACAAAGGATTAGGGTGTGTGCTTATGCAGCACGGTAAGGTGATTGCGTATGCATCGAGACAACTGAAGGAATACGAGATTAGATATCCTACTCATGACCTTGAGCTCGCGGCAATAGTTTTTGACTTAAAAATTTGGAGGCACTACTTGTACGGAGAGAAGTGCGAGATTTTCACAGGCCATAAGAGCCTCAAGTACATATTTACGCAGAAAGAGCTCAACATGCGCCAGAGGAGATGGTTAGAGCTAATCAAGGACTATGATTGTGAGATTCTCTATCATCCAGGGAAAGCCAATATGGTGGCTGACGCCCTTAGTAGAAAGGAAAGGCTCAAAATGATAATAAATTCGGAGGAATTGATAAGGGATTTTGAGAGAATGGAAATAGAAGTAAAGGTAACCAGAACTGAAAAACTGTTTGAGATCTAGATACAGCCAGAGGTATTGGAAAAGATCAGATTGTGCCAAGAGAAAGTAATGAATGAAGGCAGAGAGTCAATGACTAGAGAAGAGATCCATACTGAGAAAGATGATAAAGGGATAATGAGGTATTCCTACAGGATTTGGGTTCCGAATGTTCAAGAACTTAAAGACGAGATTTTGGATGAAAGCCATAGTTCAAGGTATTCCATTCATCCGGGGAGCACCAAGATGTATAGGGATTTGAAGGAGTATTACTGGTGGCCCAACATGAAGAGGGACATAGCACAATGGGTAAGCAAATGTTTGACTTGCCAAAGAGTAAAAGCAGAGCACCAGAGACCCAGTGGACTTTTACGACCCCTGGAGATTCCCGAATGGAAATGGCAACAGATAGCCATGGATTTTGTTGTCGGTTTACCAAGGACGAAAGCCAACCATGATGCCATATGGGTGATTATAGACCGACTGACAAAGTCAGCTCATTTCATTCCTATTAATGAGAGATACACAGTCGATAGACTGGTGGACATTTACCTTAAGGAAATAGTGACGCGACATGGAGTCCCAGCGTCCATTGTCTCAGACCGAGACCCCAGGTTCAATTCCAGATTTTGGAGGAGCTTTCAAGAATATGCGGGGACCAAGTTAAATATGAGTACCGCTTACCATTCCCAGACGGATGGGCAGAGTGAAAGGACCATCCAGACACTAGAGGATATGTTGAGAGTCTGTGCAATAGACTTTAAAGGAAGTTGGGATGATCACTTGCCGTTGATCGAGTTTTCTTATAACAATAGCTTTCATGCTAGCACCGGAATGCCGCCTTATGAGGCCCTGTATGGAAGAAGGTGTCGATCTCCCTTATACTGGGATGAAGTAGGAGAGCGGAAGATGCTCGGACCCGAAGTGGTCCAAAGGACCAAAGACATAGTGGATCTCATCAGAGGACGGCTGGTAGCAGCCCAAGACAGACAGAAGAAATATACAGACCTAGCCCGAAAGGACAAGGAGTATGAAGTAGGGGACTTAGTACTACTAAAAGTATCCCCTTGGAAGGGGTTAATGAGGTTCGGAAAGAAAGGAAAACTAAGCCCAAGATACATTGGACGTTTTGAGATACTAAGACGGATTGGGAAGTTGGCTTACGAGCTAGCCTTACCCCCGAACCTACAACAAGTTCATAATGTATTCCATGTGTCAATGCTAAGGAAGTATCATCGGGATGCCAGACACATAGTGGAGTACGAGCATATGGATATGCAACCAGATCTGACTTACGTGGAGAAACCGGTAAAGATTATGGATAAGAAGGAGCAGGTGCTTCAGAACAAAGTGATCAAGCTAGTCAGAGTGCTATGGTAGAATCATAATGTGGAAGAATCAACTTGGGAACTAGAGAGCGCAATGCTCCGGGACAGAATCCTTTTAAGGAGGGGAGACTGTAATAACCCCAAAATTTTGAACTTTTTGTAACCCTTATGAATAGTGTTTTTGCTGATATTGCTGAATAAGAAAACTTTTTATGCCACACTATGTAGGGGTTCTTTTATTGTTATTCTGAGATCGTATTAGTACTCTATATGGTATATAAGTGTATGTAAAGATCGTCAAAATCCAATTCCGAACACTTTGATTTTTCCCGGAAATCCACCAGATACAGAAAGAATTGAGTATAAGGTAAGAGGATAAAAAGGATTTAAATTAAAGTATTATAAGAGAGGATCATAAAAGGAATATAATGTACTGAGAAAGGTTAAGGAAACCCAAGTAATAAGATCCCGGGTATGATCCCTCAAACGATAAACGAGAACGAAAGTTAAGCGAACCGTATAACAGATCAGCGGTCATTAGCCAAGTGATTAAGAGTTAAGCAAAGGGTTAGAGGGGAGTGATGTCACCTCACCAACAAGAAGAGGACAAGTGTGGGAGGGTGACATCACAGGATGACCTAAGCATGACATAAGGGAAGGAGGTGTGGTTGATTAATAACCACACAAATTTTCATGGTTAAAAATGATCAAAACAAAACAAAATGAACCAACCAACAAATAATTTCACCAAAACACAAAGTTTATTTCACTTTCTTCATCAAAAGCTCTCGGCTTTCTTCTTCTTCAAAGAAAGAAAAATTCAAAATCCTAGTTCCAAGCTTCATTAATTAGTGAGGTAATTATCTAAGACTCCTTATGCATAGATATAGCTATCCTATAAGTTTGAGCTTCTAATTCATTCACAATCTCTTCCTAAAAATCATGGAAGAAGACGGTGAATAGTGTTTTTCAAGAACTTAAATTTTTGTTCTTGAGTTTTTGTTTAGATTAAGCTTGGATAAGGACTTTTAAGGGTGATTCCAAGCTAATTACTTGATTCTCCACTCTCCAAGGAAGGTATAACCCCTCCAAACCCTAACTTTACTTGAGTATTAGGTTTAGTTTTGTTATTATGGTTCATGAGAAGCATGATTCTTGTAGACTAAGAGATTGGTTGGTTTTATTATGTTTTGGAGTTGTAAATCTTGATGATTAGTTAATAAACTTAAGTAAACTCTTAGTTCATGATTGAGAAATAAGTATGAATTGGTAATATTGAGTTGTTGGAGCTGTTGTAGTATGGTATGGATGGATTTTGGTTGTATGAATGAATTGTGGTTGATTGGTGGTTGGTTTGGAGTAGAATAAAAATTGGTAATCGCATAAATATATCCGTCGTAATGTCTGATTTACTTTAGACTGTTTTTGCTCTTAACATCAGGACCCGAGAACTCCCTGTTAGATTTTTACCATTGCCATAATTAGAAATTTCATGTTACGAGCTTCGTTTTGATATGTGGTTCGTTTGAATCCGATGTACGGTTTAGGAGAAACGACCGTTTTAAGTAACGACATTTCGCGAACGAACCATTACGCCTCGCATTACTTTGAAACATAGGTTAAAGACCTTAAAGGACTAATTGGAGTATGAATCATTTATGTAAAGTGTATTAGGCAGTTGGTAAGGCACTCACGAAAGAATTGCCTTAAAACCCTTAATGATTAATTTATTAAAAATGGTGGAGCCAAGGGTACTCGAGCGACTTAAGGGAATCGTTGAGCGCAAAGCGAGTGTTAGAGTCTAATTGGTTAAAGTATAGATTCATAAGCGACTTTGGTTTAATTCCAACTCATATGTTGTTTATAGGTTACCAGACTCGTCCCAAGCCATTTGTCACCCCCAGTTGCTCAGGCAAGTTTTCTACCCGTTATACTGTTGTTGTGATGTATATATGTATGTGCATTATCTTGTGATAAGTGCATGATTGTTATTAGCAAATCTAGCGATATATTGGAGCATGTGTTATGATATGTATATGCATGTCTGTTTCATAATCTTGATATCTAATTGTTGATTCAATTGCTTATAAGTTGCATAATACCTATGCTAGAGATAAGTAGTAGTTGCGTATACCCTTAGTATAGGGGACCCAAAGGTGAATATTTTTCTAAATCGGGAGTCGATGTTCCCGAGTATAATATATATATATATATATTGATATAGTTTTCAAAACTATTAATCGAATAAGGTTTATTCGATAACTTTATTTTATTTAATGAATATTATTCTGAATATTCATTCGAGGACTTATGACTCCGCTTACTTTATTTAATGAATATTATTTTGAATATTCATTTGAGGACTTAAGACTCCGCTTATTTATTAAATAATATTCTTTATTTTATTAAAGAATAATGTTTCGATAATCAAACTTATTTTCGATTATTCAAATAAAGATCGTACTTTCGTATAAGTATATCTTTGGTTATTTATTATTCATTTCAAGTATAAGTTTTAAAACTTTTACTTCAATTATTTTTATAAGGATTATCCTTATGGGAATATTATTTAAATAATAATATTCAGATATTTTCTAATATATCGGGACTGATTTATTTCATTAAATCAGCATTACTCCAAACATTCTTTAAAAAAATGTTTTCGAGTCTTCAAAATAATTTTAAAAGTTAGAGCGTATCCCAAAACTCATTTTTATATTTAAGATCTTCCTTTCAAGGGGATTTAAATACTCGCTCAAAACCTAAGGGATCCGGCTCTGTGGTGTATTTTATATTCGCAACGTGGTTGCTGTTTTCAGACAACAATTTGATTACTTGCCCAATGTTCGGGAAGTAAGTCCATCTGATTGAGTCGGCATAAGCGACAGGCCGGGGTACGGTCTATGAAGGTGTAAGAGGTTGGGTGACAGTCTATCCACGCGTGAGTGGCCGGGTAACGGTCTAGCGCGAGGTCCGAATGCATCCAGGGTGATAACCGGCGAGGAATTCATCCATCTTGTTATTCCTAGAAGACTAACAATGAGATTTACAGAAGGGGGGTTGAATGTAAATCTCAAAACTTTTTCAAGTTTTGAGCAGTTTATAAAGTTGTGTGTTCAAGAAGAACAAGTGTGTGAATTGCTTTAAGCTAATACAGACAGATATATATTCAAGCACAAATGTAAAGAACACAACAGACCTTAAAAACTTTTCTGGTGGATTTGTTGTTCCACCAGAGATGGTGTATTAGAAAATCTGTGTTCAACAATGTTGATCACAGCTGCATCCTAGTACAAACTAGATGAATTTTCTCTCAAGATATTTCTTAACAGCTCTGGAAAAATCTCTCTAATTACTAGCTTCTTCTTGGTTCATATATATTACCAAGTGTACAAGTGAAAAACAATATAAAATTACAATAGTAAAATAAGTTCTTCACTTGCTTCTTTTCCTGTTCACTCAAGTACTTTGTTGACTATTGCAACTTTGTACAAAAGAAGAACGGCTGCTTTTTCTGTTGATCCTGAAATTCGGCTACCACATCTCAGTTTTCTCTGTCAACCCACGTGCCTCTGCTTGTAGGTACAACTACCACTTATCAACGGCTGATTAGCAGAACATCCGTTGAAGCTTTCATCCGTTGATGACTTCATCCGTTGAAGGATGTTATCCGTTGAAGCTTTCATCCGTTGATGCTCTCATCCGTTGAAGGATGTTATCCGTTGAAGCTTTAGAGACATCCGTTGAAGCTTAGCTTCTCATCCGTTGAAGGTCTTTTAAGTCATCCGTTGATACCACTTCATTTATACAAAATTACAAGGCATGAAATATTTACAATTGGCCTTCCTATCTGCATATCATCTAGTAGTCAACATGACTCATAGTTTCTCTCAACTTCTAAGAATTACAATTTTAAATACAGAGACTGAAATATGCTACAATACTAGACTTATTTCTAAGTAAAGCTACACCATCAACGGATAGCCAAAGTGGTCTTATCCGTTGAGGCTACAGACACTAAATTTCTACTTAAGTGTTTTGTTAAACATATCATCAAACTAATGCACATATATTCCTAACAATCTCCCCCTATTTATGTCTATAAGAACTGTAGGCATAAATTCAGGGTTAACTTGATGATAACAAAACACTTAACAAATATTTGAATTGAAACTAAGTAGAAATATAAAAAGTGCTGCAAAAGTGTATGTACTAGGAGGTAATTGAAGATTTACAGTATTTCCAAGGGTGCTCCTCTAGCCTGAGCAAATCATCATTTTCTTCTTTGTTCCCTGGTTTTCTTTCCTAGCCCTTTGTCATTTCCCTCAATTTGGAGTTGGAGTTTTCTGAAGAATTCAGCTTCATCTTCATCACTGATATCCAACTTAGATTGCATTTCTTTGAGAGTTTCATTGCTGGCAATCTTGAGTTGGTCTTCAAGTCTGAAAAATCTTCTGACTCCTTTGTCATCTCTAAATTCCATCAACCAATGAGGTGATTTGTGAATTTTAGTTCCCCTTTCTTGTATGAGTAAGGTTCTGGGCAAAGCATTTGGTTCCCTCCAAGTCTTCCTTATGTTGGCAATCTTGTTGAGAATTTCAGTCTTGGCTGTTCTGGTAAAGCCAGAATCCTTTTTGATGGCTGAAAAGACTCTGATCAAGGTAGAGTAGCCTTCATTTAGAATCCTGTGGAGAGGCCATGTTCTTTCCCCAGCTCCTTTATATCTGAACACTAATCTTTCTGGTAACTGTCTGTAGGCAGCTATTCCCCTTACATCCTCCAGCTCATCCAGATAGAGTTCAATGTCTGAAATTTCTTTTATGTCACAAATGTGAACATAATCATCTTTAGAAATGGGTGACTTAGGCTTAGGTTTTTGTTTTTGAGTGAATTTCTTAGAGGTTGTGGGAGGTGTAGATTTTGGTTTTCTTTTCTGTTTCTTTGGTGGTGGAAGAGTGGTTAGAAAGGTAGGCAATGTGATGTTGTCCCAATCAATAGGTTCCTCTTTTGGAATGATTGGTTCACCATGGATATTTATAGAGGGATCAGTAACAAAAGGTTCAGGTATGGAAGGTAGTGGTTTAGATATAGATTTGGTATCTTCAGGGTTATCTTCACTCCTTCTGTGTGCCTTGGCCTTTCTTCTGTTTCCCTTCTGCCATTCCTCTCTTTCCTCCATATTTTCACCAAATATGCTCCCAAGAACCTCATCTAAGTTAGCAATCTTTTCTTCACCCCTGACTTCAATTCCTTTCATTTCTTTAACTTGGCTTGACTTTAGCTGTTTTTCAAGCTTTGCTTGTGCTCTTTTGTCAGCCTTTAATTGCTTGGCTTCTTCTTTCTTAGCTATTGAGAATTTGGGATGTCCTTGCATCACACATATGCTCTTTCCCTCTCTAATGATAATAGCTCTATTTCTCCTTACAGCCTCATCCATGGACTTTTTGAGATAGGCAATACTCCTGCCTAAGATCTTGTTCTCATCATCTTTTGAAGGAGGAAAGTCCACTTCTTTTAAAGGATTCTTTGTTGAGTCCTTATTGGATCTTTCATTGGGCTTGAGGATTATAGCTTGTAGCTCTTTGGAAGAAGCTTCTCCATCCTTAAGACTCCCTACTGGCATGAGCTTCATGTTGATTGGTTCAATCTTTGTGCTAAATTTCACAGATGTTGATTTATTTTGTGTAGAACCAAACACCAATTGCAACCTTTCATCAATTCTCCTCCATTGTTCTTTCATTTGTATTTCAGCTGCTGCTAGCTGAATCAAATCAATTCCATCAGATTTTCCCTTGATTTGAATGATTGGAGAGGTAGTGATGGCAGGAACTAGCACTTTAGATATCTGAATCTTTGTAGAGGGCTCTCCTTCCCCTTCCCTTTTATTC
Organism: Apium graveolens; assembly: GCF_009905375.1. Taxonomy (NCBI): domain Eukaryota; kingdom Viridiplantae; phylum Streptophyta; class Magnoliopsida; order Apiales; family Apiaceae; genus Apium; species Apium graveolens. The sequence continues at coordinate 35,639,067 of NC_133649.1, read as the reverse complement.
TCCCCCTTTTTGTTATCATCAAGGAGAGGGGTCAAGCCTTGTGCTTTTGCCAGCTGCATTAGGAGATTGGTTTGAGATTGTTGGTTGAGAAGAAGGGTGGCCACAGAATCTTCAATTCCTTGAACTCTGTCTTCCAACTTGGCCAGCCTTTGTTCAGTAACTGATTCCTTTTTCAATCTCGAAACCAAGTCCTGCAAAGTACCATAGGGCATGACTGAATCCAATTTTTCTGAAGTGAAGGATTTCAAGTCAGCAATATCTTTCCTGAGATCATTTAGACTCATATCTTGCTTTACTTTCTGCAACTTCATGAGATGCAGTGAGTCCAGGTGAGCTTGGAGGATAGCCTTGATATTTGCATTTGAAGTGTTCTGAATGGCCTGTTGAATAGTGATGATTTGTTTGACCAGGTGGACATTGAATTCACCTGTTCTATGCTCCTTAGTCAGGGCCCATTCAGGTAGATTAGGAATGGAACTAGGGTCTTCATCTCCCCCTATGTTCATGCTTCCATCAGAAGAAATAGAGTCATCATCATCAGAATTTACTCCAAATTCCTCAGATGGCTCACCAGCTGTAGAAGGCATCCTGTTAATAGCAGCTTTATCCCTTTGAAGAGATTCTGTTGAGTGCACTAGATGTAGTGTCCTCTCTGCCTCCTCATTGCCCTGAGCAGCCAACAGTTGATAGGCTGTCACAGGATGAGTAAAAGTGTCAGCATCCAAGGAAATGTTATCAATTACAGCTTTGTAATGTTGCTGAAATTGTCTTTCCTTTTCAGCATCATCCACAATCATTGACTCATGAGCAATGGCTGGTTCCACCCTTGTATCAACTGTACCTGCTTTTCTCTCTTTTTCTCTATGTTCTTGCATCAGGGGCTCCCCCTGGCTCACACATCTCACTCCCTCACCTTCACCTTCTAAGGTGGTACTCCACTCACTGACTTTTGCCATGCTGGAAGAAATAGCATGCATTTTTGTGCTCTCAATCTCTCCTTTTGCCTGGGAGCAACCCAGCCTCTCACTCAAATTTTCACTCCCTGCCCTCAATCCTAAAAGTGATTGCACAGTATTCATGTCTTCTACACTTGGAATCATTTCAGTTATTTGTGTAGAGACTATCAACGGATGTGGAATATCCGTTGAAGTTGAAACTGTTGTTATCAACGGATAACTGCTGTTAAGCTTATCCGTTGAAGAGCAACCACTTGTCAACGGATGAGTGATATCCATTGAAGAAGGAAAAGAAGATGAAATTGAAAGTGATATAACTGTTGAATCTGTATAGATTGATTTGATATGTGTTGATACAGATCCTTCAATTATATCTGAAAGAATTTGCGGGTGATCCAACAAATCATCTAAAAGATGATGATCACCTGTATTTGAGTGGGGCTCCTCCCTGAGTTGTAAAGAGGGAGAATCAGGAATTGATGGGAATAGCATATCCACATCCAGAGATGGTGAAGAAGTATTTGGTGATTGATGTGTAGTTATTGTGAGAGAATGGGGCTGTGACTCCACATTTATTGGAGTCACATCAAACTGAGTTTGAGAAGGCACAGAGACAGATGGATGTATCTGTGCAGTGTGTGCACCCTGTGTAGAAGATTGGGTTCTAGCCTTCTTTCTTCTAATAAAGGCTTTTGTAGGTGAGTGTTTGGCTTTAGTGTCCCTCCCTCTTTTGTTCTGTGTTCCTGGATGGGAACTCTTTTCAATAGTAACATCCTTTTGGGAGGATGCTACTAGGGATGTGCTAGAGACCTTTTCAACCACCACAGCTTTTTGAGAAACTGGGGCTTGGCTAGCTTGGGAAGCACTCAACTCTCCTTCCTTATCCTGGGGGTTTCTTTGATGTTCACCCCTCCCCTCACCACTCACACCCTGATCACTTCCCTCAGGGTTAATGGTTGTTGTTACAACTGTTGTCTTTTGAGAAACAACAGAGGTGGTTTTCTTTGTCTTGGATTTTGAAAGTTTGGATTTGGTGACCTTGGTAGAAATCTGTTGGGGCATTGACACAGATTTCATGGCCACACTAGAAGATAAAGAAATAGAGGGGTTGGAAGAAGTAGGAGTTGTAGAAGCAATTACCTCACCTACCTGGGGTGCATTCATGATTGGTAAATATACCAATTGCACACTGCTGTTAAGATCCATTCTCTTCAAGTCTGCAAGAACTCTTTTCTCTTGTGTCCAGCACTTGAGTTTATTATTCTCATTGATTATGACTAAACCTTCAGCAACATGGTTAGCCAATAACATAAAGAATCTAGCATAATAGATGTTATTAGGTCTATTAGCTTTGTTACCTAATCTAGTACCTAATTCTAGCATCACATAGTTGCTAAAGTTAAAGTACCTATCAGAAACAAGCATATAGAACATGTTAACAAGAGATGAAGTTATGGCATCAAAATTACTAATTTTCCCAGAGAAAACCTTTATGAAGGCATCCCCAAGAAAACTCCATTCTTTCCTAAGGCCTTTTCGTCTAATACCCCCTAAATTAGCAGAGTTAAGAGAGTAACCTATGGAATCTAACATGCTGGATACATCACTATCAGTGTGTGGTGTCATGGCATTGTTCTCAGGTAATTTAAAACATGCTTGTAAGTCATCACAGTTAATACAGTGATTTTTACCTTTGAGAGTGAAGGAGATAGTCATATCCATAGAGTTGAACTCAGCAGTTGTCCAAATCTCTTCAACTACTTCACAGAAAATCGTTGGGGCTTCCAGCATTGCATAGCTAAGTTTACAGTTTTTGATGAAGTCCATCATTTTGTGATAATCTGAGTGGGCTTCATTCTTCTCTACCAGAGCTATGAAATTATTCTTCTCGTAGATGAACCCAGATTGAGACATAATCTTCACGACTGGTGCCATTGTTGTGAGTAGAAATTGCAGAGAATAACTTGAGGGTTTTGCAGAGAGAAAATGGTAAATGCTTGAAATTCTAAGAAAGCGTAAAGTAATAATGAACAATCAGAAGGGCTTATATGCTTTCAAAGAAAAAAAAATAAATAAAGGATTAATCAATAAATAGGTGTTAGTGAATTTCAGCCGTTTAAGAATAAACTGTAAGTATTCTAGTAACTACCTTTAAAACCAATACATACAGATGTATGTATGGTATCAACGGTTAAGAAAATAGAATCAACGGCTGTGAAACACCTCAAACGTCTGATGTGACATTTCAATGGATAATGTAAATTGTCATCCGTTGAAAGGTACTTCAGCTTTATCCGTTGACGGATAAAAGTTCCAGAGATATACTTGTCTTTCAACGGATAATGAATATCCGTTGATAGAGCAATTTTGACTTTCAGCGGATAGGGAACATCCGTTGATGGAATAAACTTTGTTAAAAGTCAAATTTGTTCTAGCAACTAATATATTTCAGGCTCCACATCAAATTGCAAAGAAGACATGAATTTTAAGAGTAATTAAGCATACCTAGCTCACTTACCAATCTTGTGAATGTTGATTCATCAAGTGGCTTGGTAAATATGTCAGCAATTTGTTGTTCACTTGGAACAAAATGTAGTTCCACTGTACCATTCATGACATGCTCCCTGATGAAGTGGTACTTTATATCAATGTGCTTGGTCCTTGAGTGCTGCACAGGATTCTCTGTTATGGCTATGGCACTTGTGTTGTCACAAAAGATAGGTATTCTATCAACATGAAGTCCATAATCAAGGAGTTGATTCCTCATCCATAACATTTGAGAACAGCAACTTCCAGCAGCAATGTATTCAGCCTCAGCTGTAGAAGTAGAGACTGAATTTTGCTTTTTGCTAAACCATGATACAAGCTTGTTTCCCAGGAATTGACAGGAGCCTGTTGTACTTTTCCTGTCTATTTTGCAACCTGCATAGTCTGCATCTGAATAACCAATTAGATCAAAGCCAGATTCTCTAGGATACCAAATTCCTAAATTTGGTGTACCCTTGAGATATCTGAAAATTCTCTTGATAGCAATTAAGTGAGACTCCCTAGGATCAGCTTGAAATCTCGCACACAGACATGTAGCAAACATTATATCTGGTCTGCTAGCAGTTAAATATAAAAGTGAACCAACCATGCCTCTATAACTTGTAATGTCCACAGACCTTTCAGTCTTATTTAATTCAAGTTTGGTGGCAGTGGCCATGGGAGTTTTTGCAGATGAACATTCCATTAAGTCAAACTTCTTTAAAAGATCATGAATATATTTAGTTTGACTAATGAAAATTCCATTACTAACTTGTTTAATTTGTAAACCAAGAAAATAGGTTAGTTCTCCCATTAGGCTCATTTCATAATTACTTTGCATTAGCTTAGCAAACTTCTTACAAAGATTATTATCTTTAGAACCAAATATTATGTCATCTACATAAATTTGAACAAGTATACTAGAGCCATTAACATTTCTAAAGAAGAGAGTTTTATCAACAGTACCTCTAGTGAAGTGATTCTCCAAAAGAAATTTTGATAATGTTTCATACCAGGCTCTAGGTGCTTGCTTCAGTCCATAGAGTGCTTTCAACAGATAATACACATAGTCTGGAAAATTTGGATCTTCAAATCCTGGAGGTTGACTTACATAGACTTCTTCCTCTAATTTCCCATTTAGAAATGCACTCTTGACATCCATTTGATAGACTTTGAAATTGGCATGGGCTGCATAGGCTAGAAAGATTCTGATAGCTTCAAGTCTTGCAACAGGAGCATATGTCTCATCAAAATCTATTCCCTCTTGCTGAGAATAGCCTTTAGCAACCAATCTGGCTTTATTCCTTATGATAATGCCATTTTCATCCATCTTATTTCTGAATACCCATTTTGTATCAATAGGACTCTTGTTCTTTGGTTTGGGTACCAGCTTCCAAACTTGGTTTCTCTCAAATTGGTTTAGCTCTTCCTGCATAGCTAGTATCCAATCTGGATCCAATAAGGCTTCTTCCACTTTCTTAGGTTCCTCCTGAGATAGAAAACTACTATACAGACATTCATCTTGAGTAGCTCTTCTTGTTTGCACTTTAGATGATGCATCACCAATGATCAGTTCAAAGGGATGATTCTTGGTCCATTTCCTTTGAGGTGGAAGATGAGCTCTAGATGAGGTGATCTCAGTATTGTCATGATGTGAGATAGAGTTTTGATTAGTTGAAACTCCCCCTGAGTTGTTGGTCCTTTGCAGGGAACTTGGAGTTCCATCAATTAATGATGTAAATTGATTATCAGTTGATGAGCTATGATCAACGGATGCTTCATTAAGTACTTCAACGGATGATGCACAATGTCTTTCAACGGATGCTGAATTTTGTGCATTATCCAGGAGCAAATTTTGTATTCCTTTTGAAGTGTCGTCTCCATCAATCTCTTCTTCACTATCATCACAATATATTTCAATATTGTCAAATTTGAGTCTCTCATAATGTTCCTCATCTGTTAGTCCATCAATCTTTTTATCATCAAACACAACATGCACAGATTCCATAACAATGTTGGTTCTTAGATTGTAGACCCTATAAGATTTTCCAGCTGAATAACCAACAAATATTCCTTCATCAGCCTTTGCATCAAACTTCCCTTTATGGTCAGATTGATTCCTTAGTATAAAACATTTACATCCAAAGACATGAAGAAAGTTTAGAGTTGGTTTTCTTTTCTTGAACAACTGATAAGGAGTCATGCCTTTAGCTTGATTGATCAGAGAAATATTTTGAGTGAAACAGGCACAATTAACAGCTTCAGCCCAAAAATATGTTGGTAACTTTGATTCTTCAAGCATTGTTCTGGCAGCCTCAATTAAAGATCTGTTCTTTCTTTCAACTACCCCATTTTGCTGAGGTGTTCTTGGAGCTGAGAACTCATGCATGATTCCATTTTCTTCACAGAACAGCCTTAATGTCAAATTCTTGAACTCAGTTCCATTGTCACTCCTGATGTTTCTTACTTTCAAGTCAGGATGATTATTGACTTGCCTGATGTGATTGATAATGATTTCACTTGCCTCATCCTTTGATCCAAGAAAATAGACCCATGAGAACTTTGAGAAATCATCTACAATCACTAGGCAATATCTTTTTCTTGCTATTGACAATACATTGACTGGTCCAAACAAATCCATATGTAGCAGCTGTAATGGTTCATCAATTGTTGTTTCAAGCTTCTTCTGAAATGATGCTTTCCTTTGTTTGCCTTTCTGACAAGCATCACACAGACCATCCCTTGAGAATTCAACAAGAGGAATTCCTCTTACTAAGTCCTTTTTGACTAGTTCATTCATTGTCTTGAAATTCAAATGGGATAGCTTCTTGTGCCATAGCCAACTCTCAACTGAACTTGCTTTGCTGAAAAGACAAGTAATAGATTCTGCATCTGTAGAGTTGAAGTCAGCTAAGTACACATTTCCTTTTCTAACTCCAGTTAGAACCACTTTGTTGTCTTTCTTACTAGTGACAACACAGGCTTCAGAATTGAAGGAAACTGTATTCCCTCTATCACATAGTTGACTGATACTCAGTAAGTTGTGCTTGAGACCATCAACTAATGCAACTTCTTCAATGATGACATTCCTTGTTGAAATCAAGCCATATCCCATAGTAAACCCTTTGCTGTCATCTCCAAAGGTTATGCTGGGGCCAGCTCTCTCTTTAAACTCTGTGAGCAGGGAGAAATCTCCAGTCATGTGTCTTGAACAGCCACTGTCCAAGTACCATAGATTTCTTCTATTTTCCTGCACACCACAAAATCAATCAATTTGATTTTGGTACCCAAGTTTCCTTGGGTCCATTCTTGTTAGCCTTTCTCCTAGACTTCATTCCTCCTGCATCTTTAGACTTAGGTGAGTTTGAGTCAACCTTGGTCTTAGATGTGGTTGGTTGAGGTGTAGGGTTAGTCACAACATTATCCAGCACATTTATAGTATTATTAGGCATGGATTGTGCATACATGTTATTCCACATTGGCATATTGTATGGCAATTGAGGCATACTGAATGCAGCAAGATAAGAATTGTTAAAATATGGCATGTTTGCAAAATGTGCATAAGGATTTTGTTGAGACATAACAGGCAGAGCATGTAGAGGTGATACAGACATGTTAGGCATGGAAGAGGGTACAGTTATGGGAGTTTTCTTAATAGATTTACAGTTAGCAGATAGATGATTAACACTACTACAATGCACACAGCTTTTTCTAGGAGCATACTTGTCAGGTGTGTAATTGTTATGTTTGTTAACTCCTACCTTCCCATTTCTGTTGGATTTCCTTTTGGATTCCTTTTTATCCTCAACCATCTTGAGCCTATTGTTTAACTGTTCTAAGGTCATGTGCCCTACATTCACCTTTCTGACATCTTTGGATGTGCTTGCTCCTTCTTTGACAAAGTTCTTTGAAGTTGAACCAAACTTTTTGTTGAGTTTCTTTAGATTTTCTCTTTTAGAAACATCTGCCTGTTTTAATTGAGGAACCTTCAACGGATGTTCCTTTTCTTCCTTCAACGGATAACTTTCATCATCCGTTGATTCCACATCCGTTGACAGTCCATCAATTAATTCCAGTTTCTTTTTATTTTTATCCCAGGCAGTTTCACAGAATGATTCAATTCCTTGGACTTTGGCAATTTGAGCACTTACATCCCTAGATGTTTTCCAGGCTTTAATCACCTCTTGCTCTTTCTCTAATTGATTGGAAAGTATTTCTACTTTCTTAATAGATTCAGCTAGTTCATTTTCAACAGATACACAATGCAGCTTAGTCTTTTCTAGGTCAATTAACTTATCTTCTAACACAGCATTTCTATTACTTAAAAACAGATTGTTCTCTTTAATCCTACTATTTTCTTTAGCAAGAGATTTAAGAGATACACGCAAATGATACAGTTCAGTAGACATGTCATTAAAAGCATCATTGCACTCTTCTTTAGTAAGCTGTGTTATATCAGTAGTAATTACCTGGTTGCTTGATGAACTAACTTCATTCTCCTCAGAATCAGCCATGAGAGCCAAGTTAACATATTCCATGTCTTCATCCTCTTCTTCTCCATCAGCTGCCCAGTCTCTTTCTTGAGTAATGAAAGCCCTTTCCTTCTGTTTGAGCAGATCAAAATATTTCTTTTTGTAATCTACTTGATCAAACTTCTTCTTTTCAGAGGTTGGCTTTCTGCACTCACTTGCAAAGTGTCCACTCATACCACAATTAAAACACTTGAACTTGGATTTGTCCACCATGTTCTTATGGGGTTTAGTGGCTCTAGTGTTTTTCCTGAACTTCATCTTTGCAAATCTCCTGGACAGAAATGCAAGATGCTCATCAATACCATCAGAGTCATCTTGACTGGAGTTGTCTTCATTTTCAGCAACTTGCCCTTTACCCTTGTCTGATTCTGGATTTCTTACACCATCTTTGGAGCTTGATGTAGATCTCACAGTTTCTTTTCTGCATTCTTTCTCATTTTCAGCTACCAATGCAACTGAACCTCCTTTCTTTCTCCCCCTCTCCAATACCTCATCCTGTTCCAACTCTAGTTCATAAGTCTTCAAGATTCCATATAATCTTTCAAGAGTAAAGTCCTTATAATCTTGAGAGTTTCTTAAGGAAACAGTCATAGGTTTCCATTCCTTTGGTAAGGATCTCAAAAATTTAAGATTTGAATCCTTCACCTGGTACACTCTACCATACAGCTTCAGTCCATTCAACAGTTTTTGGAATCTATTGAATGTGTCATTTAAAGATTCATTTTCTTCAAAATGAAAGTGCTCATACTGTTGAATGAGAAGCTGCATTTTGTTCTCTCTTACTTGTTCTGTACCTTCACACAGCAGCTGAACTGTGTCCCAAACCTCTTTGGCAGTTGAACAATTTATCACATTATCAAACATATCCTTGTCAAGACCATTAAACAAAATGTTCATAGCCTTCTTATCCTTGTGGACTTCTTCTGTGTCTTCCATTGTCCATTCTGCTCTAGGTTTTGGAATGGATTGACCAACAGCAATTGTGGCCGTAGCAACTGTGGCTACTTTGTGGGGAATGTGAGGACCATTCTCAATGCAGTTTACATAACCTTCATCTTGGGAGAGTAGATGAAGGTGCATTTTCACCTTCCAGTGGTGATAACTGTCTTTGTCAAGAACTGGGATCTTTACTCCAATATCCTTCTTACTCATCTTTGTTAGATTCCAAGATCTTTAAACTCTTTGTGTGTCAAGAGCCTGCTCTGATACCAATTGTTATTCCTAGAAGACTAACAATGAGATTTACAGAAGGGGGGTTGAATGTAAATCTCAAAACTTTTTCAAGTTTTGAGCAGTTTATAAAGTTGTGTGTTCAAGAAGAACAAGTGTGTGAATTGCTTTAAGCTAATACAGACAGATATATATTCAAGCACAAATGTAAAGAACACAACAGACCTTAAAAACTTTTCTGGTGGATTTGTTGTTCCACCAGAGATGGTGTATTAGAAAATCTGTGTTCAACAATGTTGATCACAGCTGCATCCTAGTACAAACTAGATGAATTTTCTCTCAAGATATTTCTTAACAGCTCTGGAAAAATCTCTCTAATTACTAGCTTCTTCTTGGTTCATATATATTACCAAGTGTACAAGTGAAAAACAATATAAAATTACAATAGTAAAATAAGTTCTTCACTTGCTTCTTTTCCTGTTCACTCAAGTACTTTGTTGACTATTGCAACTTTGTACAAAAGAAGAACGGCTGCTTTTTCTGTTGATCCTGAAATTCGGCTACCACATCTCAGTTTTCTCTGTCAACCCACGTGCCTCTGCTTGTAGGTACAACTACCACTTATCAACGGCTGATTAGCAGAACATCCGTTGAAGCTTTCATCCGTTGATGACTTCATCCGTTGAAGGATGTTATCCGTTGAAGCTTTCATCCGTTGATGCTCTCATCCGTTGAAGGATGTTATCCGTTGAAGCTTTAGAGACATCCGTTGAAGCTTAGCTTCTCATCCGTTGAAGGTCTTTTAAGTCATCCGTTGATACCACTTCATTTATACAAAATTACAAGGCATGAAATATTTACAATTGGCCTTCCTATCTGCATATCATCTAGTAGTCAACATGACTCATAGTTTCTCTCAACTTCTAAGAATTACAATTTTAAATACAGAGACTGAAATATGCTACAATACTAGACTTATTTCTAAGTAAAGCTACACCATCAACGGATAGCCAAAGTGGTCTTATCCGTTGAGGCTACAGACACTAAATTTCTACTTAAGTGTTTTGTTAAACATATCATCAAACTAATGCACATATATTCCTAACACATCTATAGTAGAAAAGGTTACTTATTGGTATCTTTGCCTGATTAGCAAGATATCGGGTTTATGCCACAATTCTTTTCCTTTCCAAAAATTCATTGGATGTTACAAACTCTGTTCATACTTTACATGACAGAGGTTTTTAGTATGGGGTCACAACATGAGGTTATTTATTATTAATTCAGTTAAGTGATATTGTGGAAAGAAAGACCGTGACGACCCGGATCCCCGACCCCGGATCTGGGGGTGTTACACTAATCATCCCATACACAGGGAGAAGAGTGCATCTAAGGCCCTACTGGCTGATGGAGTTCATAGATGACAAAGGTGTGAGAAGATTCTTCAGGTTAGAAGACCAATTGATTATCTCTAGCAATGAGACTCTCTTGGAAATGCAAGAAAAGCTAGATCTCTCAGAATCTGATGAACTGGAATTCCACAGGCAGCTCCAAAATCAGATTGATGAAAACAATAGGAAGCTTGGAAGAAGATCCAGACCTTCAAGAAACTAGAAAAATCTGCTCAGGCTAGAGGAGCATCTTGAAATGACTGTGTGCCAAACTTTGTACATTTTGATTATTTGAAGCACTTTCAGTATTATCTACTTGTCTTTAAAGCTGTATGTTTAGGATGTTTTGTTATCATCAAGTATCTCTTAATTTATGGCTACAATTCCAGTAGACATAAATTGGGGGAGATTGTTGTGCATATGTTGTGTACTTGATGATTTCATAAACAAAACATCTAAGTAGATTTTACTTGGTAAAATAATGTAGCACTCGACCGATAAGAATTGTAGTCCCGACGGATAACTCATTATAGTCCCGACGGATGTTGACTTATTATCCATCGAGTGAGTAGCTTATGTAATAATGAGTTTGTAGCACAGTAATGTATACATCTTTGTATAGATTATGTAGTAAACTATAAGTCATGTTGACTTTAACTAGATATGCAGAATAGGTTGATTAATTGTATATAAATGGATGATTAACAAAGCCATCGACGGATGATCAAATGACTATCAACGGATGTTTAATATAGCAGTTGACAAATGATCAATGAAGCCATCAACGGATGTTCAGAAAGTCGACGGATGATCATATATCCAACGGATGTTCATAAAGTCCAACGGATGATCATATAAAGAATTCAAACAGTAGTTGAACAGTGAAAGCTGAGCATAGCCGTCGAGATGTATACAAATCTACTGTGGAAGCCCATTAACTGGGTAATAGAGGACGAAAAGTAGCAAAGCTTAAAACTGATAGTTTTTACATTTATTCAGTCTTTTTGACTTTGTAATCTTGGTAATATATAAACCAAGAGCGTAGCAAATAGAAACAAGAGAGCTGAGATACACAAACAGAGAAATCTTTGTAAGCAGAATTATTAGCATTTCTCTGTATTCTCAGTAGTTCAAATTTGTAAGCAGCTGTGGGCATTCCTGCACACAGAGTTCTCTCGATATATAATATATATCTCTGGTGGAATTGTTTAAATCCACCAGAAAGTTTTTAAAGACTCATGTTTATAATTACTTATGTTTTGATTCAATTAAGTTTCTATTCCGCATTGTGCTAATCAAAACACTTATATCTATATTCGAGTTGAACATTTTTATTTCGAGAAAAAGGTTCAAGAATTCCATTCAACCCCCCCCCCTTCTGTAATACTTGCTATATTGTCAAGGGACTAACAGGATATACTTACAGTCTGTAAGTATGTCACGACGGATAATTGACCGAATTTTGACAGTTTATTTTATTTAAATGGCTATTTTAGGCTATTTTGATTGGTTACTTCATTTTACTTTATTACTTTTGACAGTTTATTTCTGAGATGGTATAAAAGCTAATTCATTTTCATTCTTTTCTTTTATCATTCTCAAAGCAATTTCTCTAACTCTCTTCTTCTTCAAAGCAAATACTTTCTCTCTCTCTGCAAATTTTCTCACCCTAGCAATGGCACCAGTAGTCAAAATCATGTCTCAGTCTGAATTCATCTATGAGAAAAACAATTTCGTAGCTCTTGTGAACAAGGAAATTCCAGCGTCTGAAGATTTTCACAAAATGATGGACTTTGTGATGGGATGCAAACTCAGTTATGCTATGCAGGAATCACCCACAATCTACTGTGAAGTTGTGGAGGAGATATGGACAAATACTGTGTACCAGTCTACTGACAAGACCATAACTTTTACCCTCAAAGGTAAGCAATACTACATTAACAGTAATGTAATTCAAGCATGATTTAAGATTCCTGAGAACACTACTACTGAACCACACACAGATGCTAATTTAGTTACCATGCTTAACTCTATTGGCTATACTCTTCCTACAACTAAGTTAAGTGAGATTAGAAGGCTAGGTCTTTGAAAAGAATGGAGTTATCTGTGTGACGTAGTTACCAAAATGTTTTCTGGTAAGATAAGTAACTTTGATTTTGTCAACACTGCCATGCTTTATATGCTAGTTACTGATAAGTACCATAATTTCAGTGATATGATCATGTTTGAGTTAGGTTACAAGTTAGGGGAAATTAAAAAGAGAACTAAAAATATCTATTATGCTAGATTCTTTATGATTCTTGCTAACCATTTTGTTGAGGATACTGTTATTGAGAACCCAACCAACAAACTGGATTGTTGGGTTCAAGAAAGGAGAGTGCTTGCAGATCTTAACAGAGCAAGTCATCACAATGAGGTGCCCCTGTTCTATTTTCCAATCATGGAGGGCCCTCAGGTAAGTGAGGTAAGCACCTCTGTCTCTACTATTCCAACCTCCCAAATTTCTTTGCCTTTGAGTGTGGATATGGCATTTGTGTCAATGATCCAACAGATGCGTACCCAAGCCACCAAAACAAAAATATCAAAAACCAAATCAAAGAAAACCCCCTCTGCTTTCTCTCAAAAGAAACCAGTTACAAAATCTACCAAACACCAAGAGGGGAGTGTAAAGGTGAGTGAGTTAGGTGAGGGACAGGGTGAACATCAAAGAAGCCCTAAGGATAAGGTTGGAGAGGTGAGTGTTTCCCAGCCCAGCCACATTGCAGTTTCCCAACAAGCTACAGTGCTTAAAAAGGACTTAAGCTCATTGCTAGTTGCATTCTCCCAAAAGGATGTAACTATTGAACAAAGCTCTCATCCAAGAGCACATGCCAAGAGGGTAAGGGACACTATCTCACCCCAAACATATGCCAGAAAGAAGAAATCTAAACCAACTGGGGATACACAGGGTGCACACAGTGCCTACTGCAGTCAAAGACTCAGTACATGCACCATCACAAAGTCAGCTTGATGTGGCTCCAAAAAATATGGAGTCAAAACCAAATTCTTTAATAATAGAAGCACCCAATACACCAAATTCACCCATAAACTCACTGGATGTAGATATGATTCATACATCACTTCCAAATTCTCCATCTTTAACTCTCTTGGAGAAGTCAAAAATCCAAGCAAGTGAGCATCATCTTTTAGATGATTTGTTGGCTCACTTGCCATTTCTTTCTGAGTCTATTGAAACATCTATGCAAAATTTCAAATCAATCACCACAGATGCAATAGTAGTCTCCACTCCAAACTCATTCATTTCTTCTATTCCGGTGGATTTTGTTCATCCGTCGGTTATTGATTGTATCCCGACGGATGTGCCTAACAACAGTCATCCGTTGGCTATCCTAACTACTACCCCGATGGATGTTCCTCATCCGTCGGTACTCGCTACACACACTGAAATTTCAACAATTGTTACAAGTGTAGATGAGTTAGTAGTTGTACAATCACTCTTAGGACTGAGGGAAGGGAGTGATTTGAGTGAGAGGTTGAGTTGCTCTCAGGAAAAAGGAGAGGAAAAGAGTGAACAAATGCAGACTATTTCTTCCAGCCTGACAAAAGAAAGTGAGAGGAGTTCCACCTTAGTAGGTGAAGGTGAGGGTGGTGAGCCAAGGGGAGCCCTTGATGCAAGAAAAGAGAGAAAATAAGAGAAAGGCAGTTACAGCTGAATGGGAAGAGCCCATTGTAAGTGAGTTAATGGATGTCAATGAGGCTGACAAGAGATAGCTAATTCAGCAAGAATATCAAGCTGTTTTAGACTCTGTTTTTTTCGAAGCTGAGGCATTTACTCACCATGTGGCAGCTTATCAAGTTCTAGCAGAACAAGACAATATGGCTGCAGAAAAGATGCTTAACTTGGTGCATACAATCGACTCAATGCAAAGAGTAAAGGATGCCATCTCAGCCATGCCTCCCACAGCTGGTGATGTTGACTATGGAACTAGTGAGTCTGAAGAGTTCTTTGGAGATGAAGATGGTGATGAAGAAGAGTTCATGGAAAATGGGGGGGAAGCAGGCCCTAGCTCTAGATCAAGCATTCCACCTTGGGTATTTTCTAAAGATTGTGATGAAAAATATTTCAAGACAACTCTTTTTTACATCATTCAACAGACACGCACTGCTCTTCAAGCCACTACTATGCTAGCACCAAGAAGCTTCTATAGGAACATCTCAACTCTCTACAACTACATCAAATACAAGCTCTTCAACACAATCAAGATGTCACTTCAATCAAAACAGAGATTGACCAAGTCAAGAAGAGTGTCTCTGAAAGATTGGAGGCTACATTTCCAAATACCACAATGCTTGACATCAACAGACAGTTGAGAAGGAATTCTAATCTTGCGGCTAAAGTGGATTCCATGGACACTAGACTGAAAGCAGTTGAAGCTTCTCTCACAGCTATTCGTCTACATCAAGCACAGCAAACTCAGTTGCTACAAAAGCTGGTGGCTGTACAAACTTCCACCTCCACTCTACTTGATGATAACAAAAGAGGGGGAAAGATTCAATCATCCCAGTTAGTCAAGGAGGGTCAATCAGTGAGAAGGAGCAGGGGGAACATGTGATAAATGTTTAAATCAGTCAAGTAATAGTTCCATAAATTACTTTGCCAAAGCCACCAGTATTGGAAAATATTGATCTGATCCAAATAGCAGCTGCTAAGCTTGATTCAAAGACAAATTTCAAGATGTTTGATGTTGCAGCTGTTGAGAAGGAATTGGATAACAAGTGGAAGAAAATAGATGAAGAAATTCAGAGGAAATTTGGTCAGATACAGAAACCAGACAAGACTTTTCATCACCACTCTTCAGTCAAGCAAATCTCAGTGAATGAAATGAGTCTAGGTAGCTTGGAAAAAGGCCAAACTTCATGCATCAAATCTCCAAAAGCCAATCTGATTCTGAAGCCTAAAAAGAACTATCCATAGTCATCAAACAAGAATCCCTTGGATCTCATGTTGAGACTCCAAAGCTAGATGAAAAGAAGCTGTTGGCAAGGTCCATAGCATTTTACAAAGATCCATCTGATTCAGTACAAAAGAAGAGAATTGCCAAAATTTACAGGAATAGAAAAGAGATCTATGTGGTGGCTGGACACCCTCAGTTTGTAGCAGCAAAAAGGGAAGAAAAAGAAATAATTAAGCAAGAAAAGAGGCAAGCTGCTTTAGATGCTAAGAAGCTCAAATAGAAGAAAGAGTAAGCTACTATAGTAGCCAAGCTTCAAGCTGTGAAAGCTGCAACTGAAATCTCTGAAAAACCACATGTGATTACTGAAGCTCAAGATCAGAAAATGCAAAATGAACCTCAACAGAAAAGGAAATTCAGATACAAGCTCCATTCCAAAAAAAAATTGAACTTCAGTGATGAGGAAATGGAAGACTACATTCCCAAACAGTCTACAACTTCAACTCAAACATCCAAGCCCTCAATGATACATGAGGAATTCAAGGTGGATCCAACAAAGAACTTTCATGGTGAGCCTATAATTTCCAAGGATGAGCCAATAGACTGGGAAAGTTTGTCAATTCCTGAACTAAATTCACCTATCTTTAACAAGCCAAAGAAAACAAAGATAAGAGAAACCAAGAAGGTCAAGCCTGTGACTCTCAGAACCAAAGCCTTAGCTAAAACTCAACCAACTATTAACAAGGGAGATTTACTCTACATCTGTGACATTAAGGAATTTTCTGATATAAATCTCTACTTGGATGAATTGGAAGAGGTAAGAGGAATTGATGCTCACAGACATCTTCCTGAAAGACTAGTGTTTAAGTACAAGGGAGGGAAAGAGATCACATGGCCTCTTCACAAGATTCTTCAAGAAAGCCAATCTGTATTGATAAAGGTTTTCTCATCGTTCAAGAAAAACTTTGGTTTTATTGTAACTATAAGGAAATTAGTCCTAAAGAAGTTAGAAGATCTAAGGAGCAATAAAGCCAAAGATGCACTCCCAAAAACTCTATCAATTCCCTTCACAAGAAATAGAGTGCATTTCAGGCCTTATTGGCTGCTGAAATTCATGGATAACAAGGGTGTTAAAAGATTCTTCAGACTGGATGAACAATTGAGTATCTCTAGCAATGAGACTCTTTTGGAAATGCAAGAAAAGTTGGATATGTCAGATGTTGAAGAACTTGAATTCCACAGGCAGCTCCAGAGGAAAACAACAGGAAGCTTGGGAAGAAATCCAGACAATCAAAGAAATAGAAATCATCTGCTCAGACTAGAAGAGCACCTTGATAATTATTGTGAGAACTCATTGTGCACTTTTACTTTGTTCAATTTTTAATAATATTGTAGCACTAATCAGTTTTATCTACTATATTTTAATCTGTTCATTTAGGGTGTTTTGTTATCATCAAGTCTCTCTTAATTTATGGCTACGATTCCAGTAGACATAAATTGGGGGAGATTGTTAGGAATATGTTGTGAACTTTATGATAAGTTAAACAAAACACCTTAGTAGATTTAACTTAGTGAATTTTGTAGCTCTCGACGGATATTCTAGTATAGTCCCGACGGATGAACTTTATAATCTCGACGGATGACAATTTGACATCCATCGAGAGTGTACCTTATGTAACAAATAAGTATTGTAGCACATTCCTGCAAACAACATATTGCAGTCTAGTAGATTCTGTAGGATTTTCTAAGTCATGTCGACTTTTAGATTGATATGCAGAATAGGTTGGCTAATTGTAAATATGAGATGTCTTGTAATTCTGTATAAGTGAAATAGAGTCAAGTGATAGATAGACTCCTGACGAATGATCTACAAGGCTCCCAACGGATGATCAACTGTAACACCCCCAAATCCGGGGTCGGGGATCCGGGTTGTCACGAGTCCTATTTCCCTTAATAACACCCAATCTTAATAATTACTCAACTACTCTGTACTGTGACCCCACAATAAACACACACACCACACGTTATAGTCTCAGAGATGAACATCCAAAAATAACCACAAGTCATTTTATTCCACAATTATCTGCCAATACACCTTAAAAGGTTTTCTGAATAAATTTACATTTCTTTGCCATTATTACAATTCATAAATATACATAAATCTGGTACATCAGAAGTTGAAAGCCTAGCCTATTGGTAGTTCCTACCTCAACTACGGCGGCATCAATGCTTCTAGAAAACTGCGGAACGTCTCCTAATCGCTTGCGAATCGGGAGCTTGGTCCTGTTCATCTTTTCTATCTGTTGTAGTGTGATGAAAGAAGAAAGCAAGGGTGAGCAGCAAGCCCACCAAAATAATATGTATAATGATTAATAGTATATGAGCCTTCTCTTAGTACTCATGAAAGTCTTGGTCAAAAGAAATGAACCAAGTTTGATATCTTAATGCGATGAAGTCGTAAAATATTCAGTATATATACATATATACTTTTCAAAATATTGGAAGTCCTCTTCCATGCATAATACACACAAAGTCCCAGTGTATAACTGTATAAAAAATATCGTTGCAAGGTGATCTCATATATCTAACCTTGTCTCAACGTTTTTCTGAAAATCTTTGTCATTCATAAGACAATTATTAACTAGATATAAGTTTAAAAGATGAAGTTACCAAATACTTCACTACACTTATATCATTTATAAAGCTACTTGAACTACCACTGTTCAAAGTATAATGAGCTTTCAACAATTCATCACATAGATGAGACTACAAGACCAGATTTGAATAGATTAACTCTTTAAAATATTATTAAAGGAAATGAAGTTATGACATACTTCATTAAGTTCTGATATATATATATATATATTCATATATATCTCCCATACATTTCCTGAAAACCTCTGTCATGTAAAGTATGAACAGAATTGCAATATCCAATAAATTTGGAAAGGAAAAGAATTTTGGCATAAACCAGATATCTTGCTGATCAGGCAAAGATACCCATAAGTAACCTTTTCTACTAGTAGATGGACGAATTCCCCCCTGGTCATCACCCTGGTCGTAATAGGGCCTTATGCTGGACTGCCACTCAGCCACTTATGCATTTGATGGACTCCCACTGAGCCACTTACACTATCATGGACGCCCACTGAGCCCATGTTGCTTATGCCGACTCAATAGATGGACTTACTTCCCGAACGTTGGGTAAGTAATCAATTCATTTACCAAAACTTCAACCTTGTTGCGAATATAAAATACACCACAGAGCCGGATCCCTCAGGTTTTGAGCGAGTATTTAAATCCCCTTAAAAAGGAAGATCTTAAATATAAAAATGAGTTTTGGGATCCGCTCTAACTTTTAAATTCATTTTGAAGACTCGAAAACATTTTTAAGAATGTTTGGAGTGATGCTGATTTATGAAATAAATCAGTCCCGATATGAAAGAAATATTTGAATATTATTATTTAAATAATATTCCCATAAAGAATAATGGAGGTAGAAGTTGGAAAACTTATACTCGAAGGAATAGCAAATAATCAATGATATACTTATACGAAAGTAATATCTTTATTTGAATAATCAAAATAAGTTTGATTATCGACACCTTATTCTTTAATACAATAAAGAATATTATTAAGTAATAAGCGGAGTCATAATACCTCGAATGAATACTATAAATAATATTCATAAAATAAAGGAGTCATACATCCTCAAATGAATATCCAAGTAATATTCAATAATAATATAAACTGAGTCATAAGCCCTCGAATGAATATTCAAATAATATTCAAATAATAAAATAAACTGAGTCATAAGCCCTCGAATGAATACTCAAATTAATATT
The DNA here is from genome assembly GCF_009905375.1 of Apium graveolens. Lineage (NCBI taxonomy): Eukaryota > Viridiplantae > Streptophyta > Magnoliopsida > Apiales > Apiaceae > Apium > Apium graveolens. Next base: position 35,619,695 of record NC_133649.1, on the reverse strand, counting down.
CAATTAAGTAAAATAAAGGTATCGAATAAACCTTATTCGATCAATAGTTTTAAAAACTATATCCATATATATATAAATATATATATATATATATATAATATACTCGGGAACATCGACTCCCGGTTTAGAAATATGTTCACCTTTTATCCCCCATACTAAGGGTATACGCAACTACTTGCTTATTTCTAGCATAGGTATTATGCAACTATAAGCATTGAAATCAACAGATAGATAACCAGATTACGAAACAGACATGCATATATACCATATCAGCATGCTCCAATATATCGCAAAATTTGCTAATAACAATCATGCACTATCACAAGATAATGCATATGCATATATTTACATCACAACAACAATATAACGGGTAGAAAACTTGTCTGAGCGACTGGGGGTTACGAATGGCTCGGGACGAGTCTGGTAACCTATAAACAACAAGTAAGTTGGAATTAAACCAAAGTCACTTGTAAATCTATACTCTAACCAACTCAGACTCTAACGCTCGTTTTGTGCTTACTGATTCTCTTAAATCACTCGAGTACCCTCGGCTCCACCATTTTTAATAAATTAACCATTACGAGTTTTAAAGCGATTCCTTCGCGGGTGTCTTACCAACTGCCTAACACTCTTACCATAATTGTTTCATACATTAATTAACCCTTTTTGGTCTTTAACCTATGTTTCAAAGTAAGGCGAGGGGAAAAGTTTCATTCGCGAAACGCCGTTATTTGAAACGGTCGTTTCTCCTAAACCGTGCATCGGAATCGAACGAACTACATATCAAAAACGAAGCTCGTAACACGAGCTATCTAGACATGGCAATGGTCATAATCTAGCAGGGGGTTCTCGGGTCCTAATGTTATGCACAAAAATAGTCTAAAGAAAATCGGACGTTACGACGGCTATGTTTACGTGATTTCCCAAATTTAAACCATTCAAAACCAACCACAATTCAACCCCAAATCAATCATACAACCAACATCCATCCAAACCACATCATAACAGCCCCAACAAATCCACATTAACCATTTATACTTATTCCCCACATGAACTAAAAGCTTTACTTAGGTTCTTTAACTAATTATCAAGATTTACAACTCCAACAATACCACAAAACCAACTAATCTCTACAAACTCAACCAAACTTCAAACAATCAAGCATCATGCTTCACATATACTATATCAAACATATTCATTCCTAATTACTCAAAACTAAAGCTAGGGTTTGTAGTTTATACCTTCCTTGGAGAGTGGAGAATCAAGAGAATGGCTTGGAATCACCCTTAAAGTCCTTATCCAAGCTTAATCTAAACAAAACTTCAAGAACACAAATTTTATTTCTTGAAAAACACTATTTACCATCTTCTTCCATGATTTATAGAAAAAGATTGGCTTGGAATTAGAAGCTTAAACTTATAGGAAGTATGTAACTATCCATGGGGAAGCTTAGATAATTACCTTGCTAAATAGTAAGTGGTGGAGCTTGGATCTTCATTTTTTAAGAAAGAAGCCGAGAGCATGAAGAAGAAGAAGAGAGATTTTTGTGTTTTGTTTGGTGAAATGAAATGTTTTGGCTTGGTTGGTTGATTTTTGTGTTGTTTTTGGTTAATGACTTAATTAACCTTGATTTTGTGTGGTTATAATTCAACCACACTTCCTTCCCTTCTATGTCATGCTTGTGTCATCCTCATGATGTCATCCTCCCCTCCTTGTCCTCTTCTCATTGGTTGGGTGACATCACTCTCCCTAATCCCTTTGATTAACTTCCTAATTGTTTGCCTAATGACCGCTGATCTGTTATATGGTTCGCTTAACTTTCGTTTTCGTTTATCGTTTGAGGGATCATACCCGGGATCTTATTACTTAGGTTCCCTTAACCTTTCTCAATACATTATATTCCTTTTTATGATCCTCTATTATAATCCCTTAATTTAAATCCTTTTTATCCTGTTACCTTATACTCAATTCTCTCCGTATCTAGTGTATTTCCGGGAAAAACCAAAGTGTTCGGAATTGGGTTCTGACGATCTTTACATACACTCATATACCATATAGAGTACTAATAATATCCCAGAAGACCAATAACAGAACCCCTACATAGTGTGGCATGAAAAATTTTCTCATTTAGTAAAAACACTATTCATAAGGGTTTCAAAAATTTTCCAAAAATTGGGGTTATTACATCAACATATTCCCGATGAATGTTCAACATAATCCCGACAGATGATCATATTTAAAATAGCTGTTGATAGTGACAACACAGTCACATGCGTTAGGTGTTTGCAAAAGGAATGTGGCAGCCTGTTAAGCAGGATTTTGAGAACAAAAAAGCATTACCATTTCCATGCAAATGTGAAGATATTCAAAGATGTTGGATAGAGTAATGTTGCAGCATGATATTAGACTATATTTTATTTTTGTTTTATTATCTTGTCTTACTGTCATGTAACTTGGTGATATATAAATCAAGTGTAGTAAGTGAGAAAAACTAACAAAGCAAGCACATTTTTCAGAGAGATAGAAAAAGCTGTACTTGTAAAAAAATTCTATGTAGTTTGTTTGTTCACTTGTAAATCAGATGTGTGCTATTCAAAGCATCACAGAGTTCTCAATTTGATATATATACATCTCTGGTGAATACTTTCAAATCCACCAGAAAGTTTTAAAGCTTGTGTTTTATTACTTAGTGTTTTGATTTATATTACTCTTTCATTCCGCATTAGAGCAAATCAAACACTGTTATATATATTAAGTTAGAACATTTTTAAAATTTCAAAAGTAGCCAGAATTACATTCAACCCCCCTTCTGTAATTTTTGTTGTATTGTTAGGGAATAACAAAGATCAAGAAGATCATGCCTCAGAAGAATTGTAAAGAATCTTGGAGTTGAATAAATCTGTTTTAAGAAAAATATTCCAAGTCAAGATCTCTACAAGTCACATATTTAATGTTATAGAGAAGTCTTTCGAGAACTCTAGAATGACCTATAGAGAAGTCGGGAAAGCTACTGGAGAACTCAGAGATATCGACAAGCCAAATTGAAGACATGAAGATTGGAGATATCGACAAGTCATTTCTTCACTAGAGAACTCAGAGTTATCGACAAGTCAAATATCACTAGAGAACTCTGAGTTATCGACAAGTCAAAATTCACTAGAGAACTCTGAGTTATCGATAAGTCAACTATCATCACTAGAGAACTCTAAGTTATCGACAAGTCAATAAGTCACTAGAGAACTTAGAGATATCGATAATTCAAAGTGAAGACATGAAGTGGAGAGATCTTGATAAGCTAAATTCTCGTATAGAGAACTCAGAGAACTCTACAAGTCAAATTAACTATAGAGTATTAGAGATCTCGATAATCTAATATACTTATCGAGATGTTAAGTTCTCTATATGCCTAACTGGAGATCTGGAGGTAAAATCTCAAAGTACAAATTGCAGACCAGTTTAATATCCAAGATCAAGAATCAACAAATAATCTAACCAGTTGGATTGACAAGTCTACAAAAAGTAGTTTGAAGAGTGTGCAATATCAATGGTGAAGATTAACTGACAAAGGAAGAACAAAGTTAACATAGTATGCAAAGATATGCTAAGCCAGAAATGGAAGATATACTTTTCCTAAAATGGAATGATAAGTGACAGTTTACTAAAATGAATAGCATCTCTTATTATATACTGTGTAAACCAGTAGTTAACTATCATATAAAGTTAACACTGGCCCTTTGATAGTGGTAACATTTGAGATAAGAAAAATCTTGTATTCTCTCAAGGAAAAAGTTAAGCTCTTTATCAACAAAGAGCCTAGAAATTTTGTAGCAAAACATTCTTAATTTTAATATAAAATTAAGTGAGTTTTGAAAGATTTGTGTTCACTGTTATTGCTTATTTAATTTCAGTATCAACGCATCTCACTGTAAGATTTAATTTACTTTGTTCAAAATCATAAACAATTCAAGAAAAGCATAAAAACATAAAAACACATTCACCCCCCCCCCCTCTGTGTGTAATTCACTACCTAACATATAATTTTAGTAACAATGTGAAGGTCTAATTGAAATGTTTGTTTAGAATGGGATACAACTTATAGTACTTCCACATTTATAAGCTCGAATATATGTTAGGACGTTAACACGCTCTAATAATACACACAAGTATACGCGTTCGCAAGTAGTATAAGATATAAATCAGATTCGTTCCCACAGAGACTGGTTTAGGTTAAGTTCAATTTATGCACTTATGCAACAATGGTAAGGTTATCATTCAATGCCAAGACAAATAACAAATTGGGTTTTGATTAAACTAAGAGATTATACTAAATAGCATTACCTAAGATAATTGAGGTTGAATTACTTATATGAGATAAACATGGGGTTCTAACTTCATTACTACTTCATTCAAAGTCATTATTCTTAACCATAACATGTGATGGTGATGATACTAATCAGATTACACGAAACTAGTAAACGCCAACTTTCGTTGTACGAATACCCTACTACTAAGCATCCACAAAAGAGATAGAAGTTGAATAGACACCAATTATGCTTAGTCCTTATATGTCTATAAGAATTGAAAATATAACGGTTTAATGCGCAAGTTATCTATCATGATTACAAAGGGTAAGCAAGATGGTTAAAATTACCTACAAATCATGCATAACAATTATACATGAACCTATGCTAGCATGGCAAGTTTAAATCTTTATATTCACTTTCGCTTCAATAGATATTAACACGCTATCTTATATGTTAGCTACGCACATAAAACGCATAAGCACAACCAATACTAGGATATCAATCAATCACCACACACTAAGGTATCGAAATAATTTAACTAAAAAAATCCATAAATAATCCGTTAGAACCCCACGATAACGATTAGTTAATAATCAAACTCATCATCACCATGGGTTCCAATGAAAGCATGATAATAAACAATATAAGTCTGGCGCGGCCGCCCCCCATACCAGCGCGGGCGCGCCATGCTACTGTAGTTGGAATTCTAATTTTTTTTCTTTTTGCTGTAACTTTTGCTCCACTCGTCATAATTTTATGAATAAGCAGTCCACGCGAAGATCTTGAGATCCTCTACAAATTGGGAATGGCCTTGACTTCATATTCTTGGCTCTTTTCAGCATATATTCAATAAAATCTCCATTCATCATCCAACTAGTGCCTGAGAAGCAAAAAGACATAAACACATCAAAAATACCAACAACTTGAGTCCAAAACACCAACTTAAGCCTGTAATGAAGCGTTCCAAGTAGATATAAAATCCACTTATCACACCCCCAAACTTGAATCGATGCTTGTCCTCAAGCATAAACAAACTCAAAACTACAAAACAAACCTAATGCGTGAATGCAACTACGTGAATGTAACTAAATGATAATGCAATTGATCCCCTCAGAATAACCATAACCAAATGAATAAGCCAATGCCTCTACGAATGTAATAACTCAAAATAAAGTTCGAATAAATCTCACAAATCAACTCACAAACCAGAACGTTCGTGTGTGGAATGCTTAACAGATATACTCTCGATACTATATCAATAACCATAACTTATCTTTCATCAAAACAATCACAAGTTTATAAACAGAATAGACGTTAAACGCATAATGACTCACAACACCTTCATTTTACTAGATTTATACAAGGATTCGTGCTATTATTGAACACATAACAAAAATGCTTATTTGACCATGGAATGGATGAGGTCCCAAAAGACTTATACAATAATACTCATGTAGCGAGCGTTAGGTTAGCGGATCCCAGACTATAAAAGCCTTAGGTCACTAGGCACAAAGTCCCCTAGAACTTAATAACTCGAGTATTAAAGAGCTCACTCTTGATCAATTATGCATAAACACATACCTTTTTTTCTTTTTCTTTTTTCTTTTTTTCTCTTTTTTTCTTTTCTTTTTTTTCAACAATTTCTATATAAGTGCGTTTCACTCCATCACATTCAACCCTAGACTACTCATAAAAATATGAGCCGACTACTAGCCATTTGAAGTCTAGCCTTACAACAACTAGCAATGAAAACCAAGTTTTTCTCCAGTTTAAAATTCAGTGTTCTTACGTCATTACGAGAATAACAAAAATTCTAAATATAACCAAGTGATTTAATCTCAACAACAAACAAGTATGATCATGTTCTAGATCAAAAGCAACCCTATAAGACTTTGTGAAAATATTTGTTTCTGGCATGCAAATCAATTCATTAGGACTTAAATATCCCTCTATTCGTCATCACTACACTCACATTAACATCAACCAATTAATCAAAAATAGCTCAACCTAAGGGATCATGTTATATGCATGCAAATGCAACTACATGGACTTACAAAATAACACAAACAAATATGTCCTATATGAACAATCATGCAAAAATATGAATGAAATACAACCAAACATGCAACATGAATCTATATGAACTATATGGACACACACAAACTAATCCTTACATTATCACCCCCAAACTTAAAATTTTCAATGTCCTCATTGAAGGTAATAATAAGGATTTCAGGCATACCTAGTCGTCGGAAAGATCACCCTCCTCGGGTGGAGGATTAGGTGGCCAATCAACCTCGACACCAATGGCTCGAAAAATAGTGCCCAAAGCCTGTGTCAAATCTGCAGCAAAATGACGGTGAATGTCGTGCATGGCCTCCATATGCCTAGTCACTCGCCTGTACTGCTCATCACCAACACCAGTCCTCTCAACTACCTGCTGCACATGAGAAGAACCCTCTGTAGGCACGGAAGGATCCGTCCAGCCACTCTCTATGTCATCAAAAATATATCCCAACCCCTTATCATGGGGTGCACCTAAGAATGAATAACTCAAGTGATATGGCAGTAGGTTGAGCTCAAGTGTGGGAGTTTCTTCAATAGACGGTTGAAAACACTCCTGAAAAAGTTTCAGTTCTATTAATCCAAGAGAATCGAATGGCATATCCAACTTCCTCTTCCACAGAGGAGCATTCAAAACCTGTAATTGCTCTGCCCCTTCTTCATCTTTACTATCAAATTCCCCTGTTAAGGATCTCTCCAAGGTATCTAACTTTAGCAATTGCTCAAGCTCCAAATTCACGACAGAATCGACACACTCTACTTTAAAGCATTCCTTTTTAGCTGTGGGTAACCTTATTGCCTTGAACACATTAAAAGAGACCTTCTGATCATGAACCTTCATCGTAAGCTCTCCTTTTTGCACATCGATCATAGTTCGGCCTGTAGCCAAGAATGGTCTTCCCAAGATTATTGGAATCTTCTTATCTTCCTCAAAGTCCAGAATTACAAAATCAGCAGGGAAGATGATTTTGTCCACCTTAACCAAGATATCCTCCACTATACCTCGTGGATAAGCGATGGAACGATCAGCTAGTTTCAATGACATGTATGTTGGTTTCGGATCAGGCAAACCAAGCTTCTTGAAGATAGACAAGGGCATCAGATTGATGCTAGCTCTTAAATCACACAAACACTTATCGAACGACAAGATTCTGATGGTGCAAGGAATAGTGAAGCTTCAAGGATCTTTAAGTTTCGGAGGTAACTTCTGTTGCAACACAACACTGCATTCCTCCGTTAGAGCAACGATCTCTAAGTCATCGAGCTTCAATTTCTGAGAGAGAATACCTTTCATAAACTTTGCATAGCTAGGCATTTGTTCAAGATTTTCAGCAAAAAGTATGTTAATGTGAAGTTTCTTAAAAACTTCCAAAAACTTAGCAAATTGCTTATCCAACTTCTGCTTTTGCAACCTTTTAGGAAAAGGAGGTGGAGGATAGACCTGTTTCTCCCCTGTATTACCCTCAGGAGGAGTGTGTTCCACGGATTTCTTCCTTGATTCCACCTCGACATCCTTCTGCACCACTTTTTCAGCCACAACTGCATTTTCTGAAACTTGAGATTTTTCAGGCTCTTCGTCTTGCTGAATTTGGGGGCTTGCGAACTTTCCAGACCTCAAGGTGATGGCGTTCACATGTTCTTCAACTTCCCTCTTGCCTGGATTGGCTTCTGTATCACTAGGAAGTGTTCCTGGTGGTCGATTCAATAAGGAATTAGCAATTTGTCCTATTTGGTTCTCTAGAGTCTTGATAGAAACAGCCTGACTTTGGCATATAAGAGCCTGGTTTTTGCACATAAGACACAACTCCTCCAATTCATATTTTTCATTCGAAGATAGACCTGCACCTCCATGAGTTTGATGTTGATTTGGAGTTGTTGTCTTGGTGCAAATTGTTGCTGAAAACCAGGAGAATTAAATTGCTTGGATCCAAACTGCTGATAAGGTTGTTGTACCGTATTCTAATTGTTGCTCCAGCTGAAGTTAGGATGATTCCAGTTGTCAAGATGATAAGTGTATGTAACTGGTTGCTGCGATCTCTGAAAGTTGCTCACAAACTGAGCTGATTCACTAGATATAGCGCATTGCTCCGTCGCATGCGAACCTGCATACAGCTCACAAACTCTCGTCCTCTGATGAACTCCATAGTTAGCAAGCGAATCAATCTTCATAGACAATGCCTTTAGTTGAGCAGTGATAGTCGTAGTTGTATCCACTTCAAGAATTCCTGTTACCTTGCTCTGTGTCAATCTCTGGGTTAGATACTAATATTCATTAGCAGCCATCAGTTCAATTAGATCATTAGCTTCATCGTAGCTCTTAGCCCATAAGGCTCCACCTGATGCTGCATCGAGCATGGGTCTGGAATGTGCTCCCGATCCATTATAAAAACAATTGATGATCATCCAATCAGGCATTCCATGATGAGGACACTTCCTAAGCATCTCCTTGTAGCGCTCGCAAGCTTCACATAGAGATTCTCCCGATTGCTGCGTAAATTTAGTGAGAGCATTCCTGAGTGCAGTTGTCTTCGCCATAGGGAAGAATTTAGTAAGAAACTTCTGAGCAAGATCCTCCCAAGTAGTGATAGAATCGGCTGGTAGAGAGTGTTACCAGCTCTTAGCCTTGTCCCTTAGAGAGAATAGGAACAGTCTCAGTTTTACCGCATCCTCAAACACACCATTGAACCTGAAGGTGTCACAAATCTCTATGAAATCCTTAATGTGCGTATTGGGATCTTCCGTTGGAGAACCCCAAACTGGACTGAATTCTGTACCATCTGAATTATGTCAGGCTTGATCTCAAAGGTATTAGCTGTGATAGTTGGCCTGACAATGCTAGATTGAATGCCATTGATCTTGGGTTGAGAAAAATCCATCAAGGCTTTCGTTCGTGCTGCCGGATCTCCCATTGTAATGAGTACCTGAAACACAACAAGTAAACCGTGAAAATAAAAGAGTCCGAGTCAGTGAACTTTAACGACCACTGATGACAAACACATAAACTAAAAATTAACACCGAGTCCCCGACAGTGGTGCCAAAAACTTGATAGGACGTTAACACGCGCTAATAATACACGCAAGTATACGCGTTCGCAAGTAGTATAAGATATAAATCAGATTCGTTCCCACATAGACTGGTTTAGGTTAAGTTCAATTTATGCACTTATGCAACAATGGTATGGTTATCATTTAATGCCAAGACAAATAACAAATTGGATTTTGATTAAACTAAGAGATTATACTAAATAGCATTAACTAAGAGAATTGAGGTTGCATTACTTATATGAGACAAACATGGGATTCTAACTTCATTACTACTTCATTCAAAGTCATTGTTCTTAACCTTAGCATGTGATGCTGATGACACTAATCAGATAATACGAAACTAGTAAACGCCAACTTTCGTTGTACGAATACCCTACTACCAAGAATCCATAAAAGAGATAAAAGTTGAATAGACACCAATTATGCTTAGTCCTTATATATCTATAAGAATTGAAAACATAACGGTTTAATGCGCAAGTTATCTATCGTGATTACACAGGGTAAATAAGATGGTTAAAATTACCTATGAATCATGCATAACAATTATACATGAACCTATGCTAGCATGGAAAATTCTAAATCCCTATATTCATTTTCACTCCAATAGAGATTAACACACTATCTTATATGTTAGCTACACACATAAGACGAATAAGCACAACCTATACTAGGATATCAATCAATCACCACACACTAAGGTATCGAAACAATTTAACTAAAGAAATCCATAAATAATCCGTTAGAACCCCACGATAATGATTAGTTCATAATCGAACTCATCATCACCATGGGTTCTAATGAAAGCATGATAATAAATAATATAAGAGTACTAGGGTTCAAAGATAAATCAAAAACGAGCATCCAAGTATCAACTAGATTAAAGAAAACAAAAGTCTTCTTCTTCGTAGCCTTCTCATGCTCTCTAGGTCTTCTTATTGCTCTTCCAGGTCTTCTTGTTGTTAAAAACATATTTTTATTGATATATATAGGCTTCTGGTCATTTTGGGCTTCCAGACTCTTAAAATCAGACTGGAATTAGGATTCTGTGAAAACGACCTGGCGCGGTCACGCGCTATCCCATCGCGGGCGCGCTCTGTTTATGGAAGTCTGGCGCGGCCGCCCCGCATACCGGCGCGGGCGCGCCGTGCTACTGTAGTTGGAATTCTGAATTTTCTTCTTTTTGCTGTAACTTTTGCTCCACTCGTCAGAATTTAATGAATAAGCAGTCCACGCGAAACTCTCGAGATCCTCTACAAATTGGGAATGGAATTGACTTCAGATTCTTGGCTCTTCTCAGCATATATTTAATAAAATCTCCATTCATCCTCCAACTAGTGCCTGAGAAGCAAAAACACAAAAAACACATCAAAAATACCGACAACTTGAGTCCAAAGCACCAACTTAAGCCTGTAATTAAGCATTCCAAGTAGATATAAAATCCACTTATTAATATACAACATAATAAACAAACTTTTGCATTTAAATTGAAGTAGTACACAGTTGTAGTTATAATTACAGCGGTAGAAGAAGTATGGTTCGAAATAGCATGATAGAATACTTAGATAATACAAATGGCAATTGTACTACAACATGTAATGTGAAAGATAATTGGTGAAAAGTAAGAAAACAAAATGCAATAATGCTAAAAAATGAGCAACAACAGGTTCACGTTGTTAAGTGTGGGCGTCGTGGGCATTTCTTACTACGCTTGGTGTGACCTTCTTGGTTGCAAACACTACATTTCTTTCCTGACCGCGGACCATCAATCTCCGTTCAGATCCGCATTGATTGGCCCTTATCTCCACGCTTTTTCTTAATTTTTTTCAGTGACTCATCCGGAACTAACTTTCCATAGCCCTATCAAGGTACGGGTAATTCTTAGTTCCAGTATTCAGTTGGTTGTAATAGATAAATCATTGGCATGTACAAATTCTCCATTGTCTGGTTCTTATGGAAATTTTCAATAAAATGCTCTCAACTCAATCCATGTCTTATACAACCTGCCATTTTTGATTCTTCTATGAAGGCGTTTATCAATTGAAAGTTCACCAATCCAATCCATAGAACTCATCATGATTTGGGACCCAGTCTTTACCCTTTCTCCCTTCTCTATCCTTCATCTTTCACATCCTTCTCACAAACTTCTCTTGGTCATACGCGGCTCACTTCTTAGCCTTTTCTTATTCAATCAATTTCTTCGTAGAAACTTCATTTTGCTTCTTTGGACGCATACCAGAGAACAATGTTGTAGAGGTTGCAATTCTTTTCCCATTATCCATTTCTAAGATTTTACATCAATATGAGAGATTGTTGGAATTTTGGGTTACATAGAAGGATATATTTATAAGTCAAACATGTGGTTTTAATAGGAGATTGAAGATATTAATGGGATAAGTTTACATGTGATTTCTGACCTAATTTCAGGCTTTCATCTGTATATCATTAAAACACGAAATGACTTGACATTGATACAAGTAAATGCAATGCCATTATTTTATTTCATCTGCAAAAAGTGAAAACTTTTATCAAATAGTTATATTTTTCCTTTGTATTTCATTTATATGATTTGACTTGTCATTGTTGTTTTCCATGTGTCCTTCCACTTGAACCTTTTCAATATTTATCTCAAAATTATTGAAATTGCTTGCATGTTGTTTCCACTGTGTACTCACGGGATACCTAACTCATTTGCTGATAATGGTCTATGAATTATTTTCATACTGTTTTTAATAAATTAAATGACTTGTCACATTTCGCATGGTTGGCAATAATAACACGTACATCAACAAAATTAACATCTTGTACATCTTCATTACTATTCTCATCCATAACTGTTAGGCTTATTAAAATTTTATTAACTTTTCATTATCACCAAGCTACTTACAATATATAAATTTTACACCTTTACACATATTTCATCCAAACATTACTAGGATGTCATCGTCCATAAATCACAAGTGGTTGCTACGAGAAAGAGATGACGATTATCGTAGTCTTAAGGTAAGCAATCCAGTGGAGTACTTTGCTGGTGTACGCCGAGAATGGGTATTTTGACGTGAAGAATTTGAAAGTCTTACACATGATCTGATTGCGATGCGTGTAAAGGTTCCTCTTCGTCATTCCCTATCTATATATCCTCGCCCTGAGGAAACTCTTAATTGGTCTGAATTTAGGAAAAAAGTGGTTAAGCTGTGACTCATATTCGGAGGGAAAATAACCGAATGTTGTTGCGTAGGAGTCGTTATTATATGTTTTAACTAGAGCAAGATTCAGTTTGTGCTTCTGGTAGAGAGCTTACGGAAGCGGAACAACACAGACTATTACAAAATGTGGATTATATTTCCGATGATTACATGTCCGATGAACAAATTTGACTTAAATGTTTTCCTTCTTTTTTATATTATATTACTACTTTCACCAGTTTCATGAATTTCCTTCACATTTCATAGTTTCATTTTCAATTTATAGATATACTATTTCACACACTTGCAGTCCATTTTCAGACGGTACAAATTGCTATGTTTTCTTCTTCTTTTTTTGAAAATAATTTTATTTTTAATGCTCACAACACACTAAATGTACGTCTACATCAAACAAATAATATTTTTATAAATTATATAGAACTACACTTCTAAAATTTTTGATTATGAGGCCTCGTCAAGAAAAAATATATTCCCCATGATACCCGTTTTCAAGAAACTAAAACCATACAAAAATAAATTTAAATAAAAAATACATACTACAAATAAGTTTACATCACTACTCAACAAAATAAAAATTAAACCAAAACAATTTTTTTGGGAATTAAATATGAGCGTTCCAAAACATGCACTCACGTAATTTTTACCCTTGCAAATCTGCACAAGACAAGGCAACAAAGGGGAGGGAAGGGAAAAAAATAAAAAATAAAATGCCCTGGAACGCCACTTTTTGTGGGTGTCGGCAGAACCCCAAAAAAGTGGCATTTTGTGTCATTTCTTCAAATTTGAAAAGGTGTGTCATAAAAATGAATCTTTCGTCCAAATGTGTCAAAAAAGGGACGGAGCCAAAATAGGTTAGCTAAAGCATCATTATCTAAAATTTTGTTGAATCCGTAAGTTATTTGCTCTGGTGGTATTAGTTATATTTATTAGTTATATTCAAAAATAGTACATATGTATTTTCAAATTATGTACATGTTAAAATAAATTTAAATATTTAATTAAATACAAGTAAAAATAAAATATTTATTTAATGAAAAATATTGAATATATAATTATATAATTATAATAAGACACACATATGTGTTAAAAATATATACTTATATGTATAATAAAATTTTATATTTATATTTATATTTTATTATATTAGATTAGAGTAGATTTATTGGTATTTTTATAAATATGTAATGTTTATTAAAATAATTAATAAAATTGGTTAATAAGAAAATCATATGTTGACACTTGGTATAACATAAAGTTAAAATAATAAATATTAAATAAAAAATTTAACATATATATATATTAAATATGAATATAATATATATACATATGTGTAAGCTGATGTGCAAAGTTAGCTAATAGCTACAAGATCAACATATATAAACATATATAGAAGATATAGAATGCAAGATATACACGGGTATAATGATTGAAATACTATATTTTTTTAGTTACATGTATATTAAATGTGCCACCTAGACTTCCTCTATTGCCCCGATTGAGGTATACGACAATATATCTTAGACAATTAGACTCGACTTCTCATCAAAACTCAATAATTATGCAAAATTGTTGAGGGTACTATTAGGGTAATAATACAAGATAAATGACCTTACTAACATTTTAGAGTTTTGTAGCAATTGATTACTTGACATTGTATTAAAGTTCTGTTCAATAACCTGCCACTCCCAACATTCACAATTTATTGTGACACAAATATAAATTAATGATCTGTTTCTTGTATTTTTTACAATTAAAAGACCAAGTTATTATATTTATTAAAATGCTAGACGTCCAAAATTTATATAGATGATATCATTGCTATTAGCTTGTCTAGACAACATCTCGTTCCTCGCTGAACTATGACAAATTAACTCCAACGACTCATGCAAACTTTCTTCATCTTCATTTCTATATCAGATTTCGTAATGACAAATATGTTGCTTCATACAAGTACCCGGAAGAATGATTTGTTACCGTCGATTACACAAATTGATAGAAATATTTAATACGGAGCATACGCTTTGACAGTGAAAGCTTAAACGAGATATATAATTTAAGTCGAGATTATTTATATCAATTGTGGCGCTTGAAGAAGGCCATAATTTGGTTATACACAATATCCTTTGCAGTGGTTCCCATGATGAAATCTGCATGTGCAAAATCTTTTATGTACTGAATGTTTATTTTGTCTACATCATGCAACTTGAGATTATCAAGTAAATTCTCCACATCCTTGACATCCGATAGGGAATCCTGGCCTCCGTAGCTCAGGAAAAGAGGGAGGTCATGAGGAATGTTGGCCAAATTATAGACAGGAGGCTGAGAATCACCATAATGCTCTGCATTGAAGTTGGCACTTCCGTAGTCGTATTTCGCCAATCTTCTATCTCGGACGGCTGCAAGTTTAGACAGTGGTATTACAAGCCAGGTTTCTCTCGCTCACAATGTGGCAGTATAAGAATTCAAGTATGGATCAACCACAAAGAGTTGTATGTGATCCAAGTAGAAGGTAACTTACTTTGAGCTAAATGCACCAAATTTTTTGTTGATGTAGATTGAGGCTCGTTCTTTAAGAAGAGGTCAACTGTGGAGGTATTGAGACAACAGTTCTTACCTAAACAGATTAAGTTTAATCATTTAGTTAGAACTTAAGTAATTATTTGTTGTGAATTTAATAAAAATGAAAGTGGTAGAAACACATATATTTAATTTACCTGTAAGTGCGGTAATTAGATCAAAGCAGTCTACTTTTGGATCTAGGCATAGTACCTTGAGAAAGTTTGCTACCGGCTCTCTGTACAGCGTCAAGAAAACAAAGAGGAAATAAAAAGTTTAGTATGCCAAAGCGGAGTTGCACGTTCATCTGTACAATATTAAGAATAACTTTAAAATGCTCAAAGGTTCGCAACAATCTGAGATTTACCCTTTTGGATTGAATTCTGCAAAACCAAATATTGTAGTAATCTGCTGAGAAAAGCTAGTCATTAGTATTGGAGAAAAAAAAATTAAGAAGATACTATATGTTAATTAAGTCCTAAGGCCATCTGCAATCATAACTTCATTCTAAAACAACTCTTTATCTTCAAATTTTCACTATCATCCGCTACAAGTTGACCTGCTTGAAGTTTTAAATGTTCAGCAGTGAATAGCTGTAATATTTGAGTGCTGATTTGGGGGGAGGGGGTGCATATAAAATGAATTTACCTCGCCAACAAAGCTTCTGGCTGCAAGAACGCCAAGTGCAGTGGTCATATGGCTCAAGTAAGCAATTGGGCTTAACAAAGCTGCTGATTTCACCTTGTCAACTTGTTTACCTTTTGAGAATGATGTTAAAGCTACTAAAGTTCCCTGCCCATATTTAACTCATCATCAGCTCTGTTAAATATGTATTTCCAACAGACTATTGATTAAGACACAAATTGTTACTTGTAATCTGTATACATTACCATCGAGTGGCCTACATAATGAATCTTCTGCCCTGTTAGCTTGAACACAAAATCGATCGAGGCAGGTAAATCATGAGCTACTAATTCATCCCATGTCCAGTCCCAGAAATCCTATCCATTTCCCAGAAATCAATTCAGGCAGGTAAATCATGAGCTACTAATAGTTTTTTTGACAGGGAGACTAAATTAAATATAGGGGAAGCAATTTTAAACAGATATTCCTGTATTATTCTCCGAAATGAAAATATATACATTAAGAAGCGCATAAAATCTGCTTAACAGTCAAAAATGTAGAGTAAGATTATTAGGGGAAAATGCATGACAAAACAAAACTAGAGCAGAATAACGCAAGGAACACAGTTAAATGTGTGGGGGATGATATAATATAGTATACCGGATTACTAGGATCAAGGGAAACATGTCTTCGGCTGAATCTGGTGCCTCTGGTATTAGATATCCACACATCGTAGCCATTATCAGCCAATATTAGTGCCAGGGACTGGTCTGCTGAATTTAGCAGCCATGTCATGCCATCCTACAAAATTTAATAATTACATTATTTTCACTGCATTCGTAATGTTTTGTGCCCAATATTCCCAATAAAATATTAAAAGATATGGTTATTTTACATAACAAACACGATCTTGAAGGTCCCAGTTTCCATTCAACTTTGTTGTTTTACCAGGCTCTCAATTATACAGATCTGAGTAGATCAATCTTTTACTTATCTCTAAGTTTTCATACTTGTACAATACAATTCATACACAAATTAGCAAAAGGAAAGCCCCAACCTACATCATCTAAAGTCTTTTTACTTGTAGATTAACTGAATTGCATAATTATTGCAAAGGCACAAACTGACAAATACACACATACATAGTGATTTGTGATAATAAAATAGAGAGCAGCCAAATGTACGTACATATCTAGGCCATTGTGATTGGAACAAAATCTGTGGCATTTTGTGCACGTAATTTGCACAAAGCAAAATGCAGTGTACGTGTCAAAATGCATGCTTGCTTCATCAGCAAAACAGAATGAGTTGGTTCAAGTTGATCCATGACCCATGCTCCTGAATTTGAGCTCATCTAAGCTGGTATGATTTTGCGCACCTTGCTGTGTATATATTATGTTGCCTCGAAATTGGAAAAATATTTACACAGCAAGTGGTTTTGGTGATAATTACAATCTGTTTAATATATATTTATATACACGCCGGCCCTCGAATCTTAATGTGTTTGGGTTATATTATTATATTCTAGCATTACTCCCTTTCAAAAATCGCTCAAAACCCTATTTTCGGGTGGAATAGTGGATTTCGGGACTCATTTTAGGGCCATTATCTTGCCTTTGTGTTCATATTAAATAGAGTAATTGGCAGCTTGTAACTCATTTTTAATTTTATTTTTGCGATTTAGGTTTACATTATTTTCCTTATCAACATGCACCCCATAAAATGA
The DNA here is from genome assembly GCF_009905375.1 of Apium graveolens. Classification (NCBI taxonomy): domain Eukaryota; kingdom Viridiplantae; phylum Streptophyta; class Magnoliopsida; order Apiales; family Apiaceae; genus Apium; species Apium graveolens. The sequence continues at coordinate 35,602,173 of NC_133649.1, read as the reverse complement.
ATTTCGCTTCTATTTGCACCCCACTGACGACTTTCCATCTAAGATGACCGTTAACTTTAACGGAAGCGGGACAATTCAGTAAATTACCAATTAAAACAGAAGAAAATAAGAGTAATTGACACTTTGTAACTCATTTCTTTGGGCAATTTTTCAATTTGGATCTATTTTATGTTTTCTTGCAAGTTGCACCTTTAACATTGAATTTCACTTTGTTTTACACCCCTGAACCGTTTTTAACTTTTATAGTGCTAAATCGGAAATTTCTGGTCTCCAACAACAAATCTCTGGATTCTTTGATTTCTCGATCCAAACCTACAAATAAATACATGAATCGATTGCAAATAACAAGCAAAAAACTATCTGTAATATCAAGTTTAATGAAAAATGTCCGGAAATCAAACCCCCAATTCGAAATAAAAATCCTAAAATCGAGTTTAATTTTTATTTTAGCGGATATGGATCGGCATATTAAATATTCAATCCAGGATTCGATCCAATAAAAAAAATCCAATTATAAATGGAGCGAATATTTAATAGGTCGATCCATATTCGCTAAAATAAAAAATTAAACTCGATTTTAGTGTTCTAATTTCGAATTGGGGGTTTGATTTTCGGGCTTTTTCATGAAATTTGATATTACAGATAGCTTTTGCTTGTTATTTGCAAATGGGGCTTAGCATTCGGTCGGTTCGGTCCGGACCAGACCAAACCGAATAGAGCGAAAAACCGAATTATCATATTTTCTTGGACCGAACCGGACCAAAATTGTATTATGGACCGAACCGAAATAATTCGATTCGGTCCGGTTTTGGACCGAACACACCGAATTTTTTTAAAAAATAAAATTGTATTAAAAATTTCAAACCAAAAAATATGAAATCTAAAGTATAATTAAAGTAAAGTGTCATGTAGAGTTCCAAGAGTATATAAATATAATTAAAAATTAAAAATTATGATTATAATTTTTAAGATATATGTAAAATATATAATATAAAATTATAGTATTTATGATATGGTATATTCGGTCCGGACTGAAATATATTTTTTTAAAGAACCAGACCGAACAGAATTTAATTTTGGTATATTTGGTCTGGACCGAATAGAACGAGTTTCTGAAAAATCAGGACCGAACCGAACCGAACCGAATTAGTACGGTTCAGTTCAGTTTTTCGGTTTTTCGGTTTCGGTTCGATTTGGCTCAGCCCTAATTGCAATCGATTCATGTATATATTTGTTAGTTTGGACCGAGAAATCAAATGATCCGGCGATTTGTTCTTGGTGACCAGAAATTTCCGATTTTACCTCTTATATAAAAGTTAAAAACAATCCACGGGATGCAAAACAAAGCGAAATTCAAAGTTGAAGGTGCAACTTGTAAGGAAACATAATATATATCTGAATTGAAAAAAATACTCAAAGAAATGGGTTATAAAGTGTCAATTACTCTTATTTTCTTTTGATTTAATTAGTAATTTATTGAAATGTCACTGCTTCCATTAAAGTTAACGGTCATTTTGGATGAAAGTCGTGAATATGGTGGAAATAGAAGCGAAATTAATTTTATGGGTTATAAGTTGACTGAAAAAATAATGTATACCCAAATCACAAAAATGAAAATAAAATTGGATTATAAACTGCCAATTGCTCTAAAATTTTGAAACGTTTAAGTAAGATTCCAACGGAACCTTATATAATATTCACCTTGTATAATATTCTAAGCTTTGCTAGGCTCCGAAGAATTGTGTCTCAACTCCTCCAAAATATAAGGATATAATCATATAAACCAGACTCTAGAGATATTTTCTTGAAGTTATGTTCTTAATTTCCGCTTGTGTTGTGAGACATGGAACAATATACCTTGATGTCAGTAGTCTGTTCAGAAAACAAAATTATGGAGTAGCATGTTCACGTACGATTTATTGAGAAACAGGATAACCCCACATCAACAATAAAGTTTTAGAAAAGATTATGATTTTTTAATGCTACCGCAAATTTTGGCTTTAAGTTTTTTCTTCTTCTTTGGTAATAAGTAAAAGTTAGGGTTAATCAAAACCAATTACCAAGAATTATGGTGTCACTAACTAATGTTATGTATAAGAATGTGCTCCTGTAGTCCTGTATATGTGGAGACTTGTTATGAATCATTATGAAGAAATAGAGATGTTTGTATACTATTTACAAGGACAAAGTCATCTTTCAGTTGGACTCAGCTAGCAACTGTATTTTCCCTTCTACATTCTTCTACCAAGTACCAATTTTTTGCATATATTTCTAGGAATTACAATTACATTTGAAAACCTGTATTTCATTTCAAGTGACGTGAACTAAGTTGCCATTTTCAAATGAAATCTGTGTTGCTCATCAAACATTATCGGTTCCATATTTGCACTAACATTACTACACTTTGACAAACCTGAAATGAAATAGCAATTGCTTACCACAAGAACCCCGTGTTGCAGCAAGACTGGCTGTTTATTCATGCCACCGCCTCCATTTTTACCCTCGGGAAACCTTTGCAAGCTCAAGATATACCCATCAGCTGTAGTCACCTGATAATTTCATAAGCAAAGTGACAAATATCGTCAATTAAATGACCATATATTTTGGAGTGTATGTGCAGAAATAGAGTGATGATGATATTTATGCATGAACTAGAAAGTATTAAAAGTAGCTCCTACATACATCATACTCCTGGCATTTGTAACCATGCATAATCTCTGCAGCGGCACATATGCCGGAAGCTGGTTCAGTATTAGCTGTTGTAGCATCATCAGTCGCTGTTCCGGCCAGGCGGCGGCCAAGCATAGCCAAAGCTTGATTATAAGGATGAGCTATGATTAGTATTATGGCTAAAATAGCACTCAAGCTTGATAACATTCGAAGACTCATTTTATTTTCGTCTGAAATATTTTCTATTGCTGGAGAGTGGAGTACATGTGGTCTGCAGAGGTACTTAAAAAAGAATGTGCGCGTGTAAGATTGTCAATGTGAAGTGTGAACAATTGACACTTGAAAAAAAAGAGGGGGGGGGCTTGCATTCTACAGATATCGATTTCATATGAAATCATTATTTATGACAATGTCATCATTTTTAATTGAATTATGATACACGTAATCAAATAGTTTGCTCAAGTATCTTTTTGTTTTTGTAATTTCACAGACCCATAAAAAGTGTGGTGTCACTTTTACAACTGAAAATGCCTTTGTATTTATAATTTGCAACATAAACAAGCAAAGTCGAGAACTCACCTCAGTCCTTATCAATGAGTTTATCTGTTAGACATTTTCTTTCAATGCATATTAAGTCGCCCTTGCACAAAAAGACAGTTTATTTTACCTGTTTTGAGGATTATGTACTTATCTTTGCTTTGCGAATTGCGACCACCATGTAACTCGAGTTATTTACAAATGATAGTTGTATAGTTCTAATTCGTAATATAATCAAATTTGGTTGTGCATAACAAATAAAGTATAAATTTGAAAATAAGCATTTGAAGGGAATGAGGGATGGAAGTATGGCAGAAAAACTGAACAGAGACAGCTTCACGTGGGTTATAGGAGACGCGTTTTCTGTTCTCTGTCAAAAGGTTTTTTTGACCCGGAGAATTTGTCACAGCTTCTTCGCAATCTTTGCCAACGTTGTCAGAAATTCTATCATACATAGGATCAAACTCAAATATACGCTTCATTATTTTTCAACTATATCAATAATAGGTTCTGTCAACAATCCCTTGATCATCTGGGGATACTCAAAAACTATTATAAGGCATTGCACGATAGCACAAGAATAGCAAATGAGCAAATCAACACTCACGAGGCGAATGAGCTTAAAAACTTAGGTGAAGCCATATCTGTGAATAGCAAATGAGCAAATCTCCGCTCACGAAGCGAATGAGCTCATACACTTATATAAGCGATAATCAGATATTGTTTTAACTTGAACCAAGCCTGCCTTTGTATATTTTCATTATTTTCGCAAACAAATTTCAGAATCTCAGATTTTGACCTGGAAATGAAAACATGACGAGAGAAACTCTCAAAAGTTCAACTGAATCATATTGAAATACCAAATTCATTTCTGTCAAAGGATATATATAATCACGAGTAATTCGCAGTTTGTAACCCACTTTTATTTTCATTTTTGCGATTTGGGTCTATTTATTTTCTCGGTCAATTTACACCCCATAAAATTAATTTCGCTTCTATTTGCACTCCATTGACGACTTTCCATCCAAGTTGACCGTTAACTTTTACGGAATCAGGGGCATTTCAGTAATTATTAATTAAACCAGAAGAAATTAAGGGGGTGTTTGGTTCAACAAATCTGGGTATGAGGTATGGGGTTGGAATGGATAAAACTCATACCATGTGTTTGCTTAATTTTTTTTTTAAACCCATTCTTGAAACCCATGAGTTATGGGGTTTAGAAACCCATGTGAAGAGGTGGGTATGAGCTAAATCAAACTCTTGGGTATCATTTTCATTATTTTCTCTAGTCTTTCTTTTTAACTAAAGTATAATTCTTTTTTTAGCTCTAGTTTTAATATTGATGAATAAAAAATGTGAATGTATATTTTATTTTCTTAAATACTACGTGAAAATATTTATAAACCCATTTTTTAATAAGAAAAATTATCAAAAATACTAGCTTTTTTATTTATTTCTTTTTGCGATTTTACTATCTTCTAATTTTTTTTTGCAAAAAATAATAATAAAATGTCTTTCGATTTTTTATTCCAATTAGGTTATCAACTAGATATATTCTCATCCTATTTTGAACCAAACAGTTGATATTAAGTATCAAGTTCCAAACCCATACCAGCTTAACCTGATTCCTGATTCCAACCCGATATCACCCAACGAACCAAACGACCTCTAAGAGTATTTGGCACTTTGTAACCCATTTCTAGGGATGGCAAAATAATCCGATCCGACGGATACCCGATCTGAAATCCGAAATTTTGGATTTACCGAACCCGATTTTTTGGATTTGGATTTGGATATGGATTTAATTTTTAAACCCGAAAATATTTGGATTTGGATATTAGGTATACCGACCTGAAACCCGATCCGAAATCCGAAACTCTATCCGAACCCGATCTGAACCCGAAATCCGAAAAAAACCCGAATTATTATATATTTATTAATTATATATATAATATTAGAATTTTATATATTAGACATTATAATATTATAATATTATTATAATATATATATATATATTAATAATATACATTATACATATTATTATATAATTTTTAGAACATATATTTTTATATTTATGTTAAAAATTAACTAATTATAAAGTTTTATTAAATATAATTATTCAATCATTTAAACTGGTGATAAGGTTTATAAGGTTAACAAAACATCTTTTAGCAAAAAATCTAAAAAACTGGGTATCAATTGAGTTGATTTTTTAAATATCGGCTATATATAATAGCACAATTAATGATGTGGTGTAGTGGTTGAAGATGACACGTTAAAACTCTTTCTTTACAAGTCGCGTGTTCGGCCCCAAACACTTGTAATACCAATAATTATACAAATTTTCAGATTTTGGATTCGGGTTCGGGTTTCGGGTATGAATATTCAATTCAAAAAATTTCGGGTTTCGGGTATACCCGAATCCGATCCGAAACCCGATGGATCGGGTTCAGATATTCATTTTCGGGTATTTTTCAGGTCCGGGTCGGGTTCGAGTATGGATAAAATTTTCGGGTTTGGATATGGATTCTGCAATATCCGATCCGATCCGACCCGATTGTCATCACTACCCATTTCTTTGGGTGTTTTTTCAATTCGGGTCTATATTATGTTTCCTTGCAAGTTGCATATTTTACTTTGAATTTCACTTTGTTTTGTACCCCTTGGACCTTTTTTAACTTTTATATCAGGGGTAAAATCGAAAATTTCTGGTTTCCAAGAACAAATCGCCGGACCCTTAGATTTCGCGGTCCAAACCAACAAATAAATACATGAATCGATTGTAAATAGGGCTGATCAAATCGAACCGAAACCGAAAAACCGAACTGAACCTTACTAATTTAATTCGGTCCTGATTTTTCAGAAATTCGTTCTATTCGGTCCGGACCAAATAGAGCGCAATAAAATTCGATTTTGTCCGATTCTTTTAAAAAATATTTTGGTCTGGACCGAATAGACAGAATAGACCAAATCATAAATACTATAATTTTATATTATATATTTACATTAATCTAAAAATTATAATCATAGTTTTTAATTTGTAATTATACTCGTACACTCTTAGAACTCTACATATCACCTTGCTTTAATTATATTTTAGATTTCATATTTTGTGGTTTATAAATTTTTAATAAAAATTTTTTTTAAAAAAAAATTCGGTCCGTTTGGTCCAAAACCAGACCGAATTGAATTATTTGGGTTCGGTTCGGTCCGGTCCATAATAAAATTTCGGTCTGGTTCGATCCAAGAAAAAATGATAATTCAGTTTTTCGGTCTATTCAGTTCGGTCCGGTTTTGGACCTAACCGGCCGAATGCTCAGCCCATTTGCAAATAACAAGAAAAAGCTATTTGTAATATCAAATTTCATGAAAAATGCCCGAAAATCAAACGCCCAATTCGAAAATAAAATCGTAGAATCGAGTTTAATTTTTTTATTTTAGCGAATATGGACCGGCCTATTAAATATTCACTCCATTTATAATTAGATTTTTTTATTGGATTGAACCCTGGATCGAATCTTTAATATGCCGATTCACATCCGCTAAAATAAAAATTAAAATCGATAATAGGATTCTTATTTCAAATTGGGGGTTTGATTTCTGGCTATTTTTCATAAAATTTGATATTACAAGTAGCTTTTACTTGTTATTTGCAATGGATTCATGTATTTATTTGTAGGTTTGGATTGGAAAATCGAAGAATCCGGCGATTAGTTATTGTACACCAAAATTTCCGATTTTACCCCTAATATAAAAGTTAAAAACGGTCCAGAGATGTAAAACAAAGCGAAATTCAAAGTTAAAGGTGCAACTTGCAAAAAAATATAATATAGACCCGAATTGAAAAAACTTCCAAAGAAATGGGTTACAAAGTGCTAATTACTCTTATTTTTGTCTGTTTTAATTAGTAATTTACTGAAATGCCCCCACTTCCGTTAAAGTTAACGGTTATCTTGGATGAAAAGTCGTCATTGGGGTGCAAATAGAAGCGAAATTAATTTTTATGGGATGCATGTCAACAGGGAAAATAATGTAGACCCAAATCGTAAAAATGAAAATAAAAGTGGGTTACAAACCGGCAATTACTCTATAATCATTATATGCACCGAAAAATGAGCTAAATGATACTTCTATATAAAGCTTTAAACTCAAAACACAACAAAATTTAAAGTCTATGTTTTTTAATATTAATATAAACCTTGATGCCTTTTTACTCTTTAGCATCTCATAAATTTTTAATCTCATTGCCAAAAAACCCTTGGCTTCACCAAAATACATGAACAGTAATGAGAGTTCTAGTTCATATTATTTAACCAATGGCGTGGACAGGGCACTCGTCTTTTTGTTTTCAGTAAAGTCATTGTTTGCGATCAGATTTGGAAGGCAACACTGAAACGACTTTAAAGATTTCTCCCGATGGGGTTTGACAGTTGCACTTGCATTAGATATTCTTTCATTGCTCTGCAAACTTGGGGCGCAATTTGTGTCACTTACATTGCCAGATGTATTTTTTTCATCATCAGCATCCTGTTTTACTCGTATACTCTGTTTAAAAAGCTCAGATAGTCTCATTTTCTTATCTGTTGGAGACGGCTGTTCTGGTATAACAGCAGGTGCAGGCTCCTCGACAAGGGATGCTTTATGGACTCGTTGAGATCCAGTAGCAAAACTATGATGTAATGGAGTGTTACCCCGGGAAGGGGTGAATTCTGCACCAAATATGACAGACTTTTATAAGACTATGTTTGCATAAGCTGGTCATCATATTATGATCAGATATGTATATACATATATATATTTAAAAAACTTACCACCAGTAACGCTCATGAAGTCGTCATCACAGTCTGAATCTAACCAGACTTGTGAATCAAAGAATGTTTCTTCTTTACTACCTGCATGACCATACATCAGATTTGTATCAGAATGATAACTTATACAAAAAGAAGGTGTAGGAGAATTACAAGTTAATGCGTCTAACATTAATGTTTAAGGATACTGTGCTGTCAATTGAATTTTAAACATCCACTTGTGGATTGGACATGTAACTTTTTAAGCACTATATGTACACATTTAAACAGTTTCTTGAGAGAAATAATATTGACACATGACTAACTCAAGGGAATTTTCATTTTAGTGGAGTGTAAATTGGCGCACCCCACATTTGATGGACCTTGTTGATGACAACTAGAATATGGAAAGAAAATGACACATGTTGAACCAAGAATCTGAATAAGCACCCACTAACTATAAGACTGATCAATCTATAAGACTGATCAATACATGATAGAATCACTTTAAAAGCAGCTCCTATTTCCTATATAAGACGAGCGGAAGACATTTTTTAATAACTGATAAGCTACCGCAGGCCTAAAAAATTTCCCTAGAAAAAAATGACATCAAGGAGGCACAGGCAAGCCACTTTACAGTTAAAGATAGAGTTCGGACAGTAGTACGCATGAATATGAGATTCAAATATTGGAGTCTTCACTGAATACAGTATGTTACAGACTACGGCTACTGCAGGTTTATTTATCCTGTTTATGCACATATTGAACAGTTAATGACATTATTAACGATGCAAATAAATTCTAAATTCTACCCAACTCCACTCTAAATTTTCTATCGTTTGATTACCACTGACTGATTACATCACAATGTACACTTAGTTCTGGTAATTTCAACCACCAAACTTCATTACTGAAAGCGGAAACCAGAAAGTTATCTTCTTACAAGAAACACCTAATCGATAAAGTCATTCACCAGTGAAATGTAAACACTAATCCATATTAAAACAAAAATTGACCACCTAGGGCCTAAGAAAATTTAACCTATGTATCTAGGTTCTTGCAATACTCTAGCAAGGACTCGCATGGTAAGAGACGCCAAAGGCAGAATCTGAAATACTAAACTTACTGGAATAGAAAATTGGTAAATGACGCGTAACTCTCCTGTTACATTGCACATATATAATTAACACTTAATAGCACTGAAATTCTTTAATGTATGGCATGGATTGACAACAATGTAACCAAGTTTTCTGAAACACTTAACACACAACCACTTAGTTGTTTGCGTAGTACTTTAGTGTCGAGAGTTTTCTGTCAGTCCTATTTGCAATGATCATGAAAACATCATTAGTTTGGTTTGGAAATGGGAAACTTACATCTGTAAAATAAGTTCAGCAATCAGCCCCAACTCGGTAGAACAATATACTGTTGTGTAGTTATGTTTGTATGTGCTACGTGCAATTATGTAGTCACATTATCATGCACTTGTGTTTAGAATGATTTGTGCAAGTGCCCGGGTGGTCCCTTCTTAGTTATAGTTCCAGAAACCATTATGCAATTGCAAGTTCACACCTTACCAATATTTTTTCAATAAAACAACACAGATAGAAATAGAACAAACCTTAAAATTCCTTTCTTTTAACCATTGAGCAATAATAGCCAATTAGTAGTTAATAATTGTGTTAAATTAGTAATAGCCCTAATTTAGCCATCACAAATTCATAATACATTAACCTGAAAAACAAGTAAAAGTAAGGATTTTCAATAACTCTTAACTGCGTACCCCAGTGTTAACCCTCTAGGTAGAGGGTTCAAATCAGAAAGTAAATTTCTGCCACTAAATAAGAAAAAGCTTTCAAGGAGACACAACAGGCTCCCTCTCTAATAACAAACAAATACACCACCAAAAAAAAATCACATACAACCAGAAAACAACTAATTAACAAAACTCAAACATCATCAAGTTAAAGAACCAGAATACAAAAAGTCTACATAAACTCAGAAAAAAAGAAGGTATTAACGGATTATTAAAAAAAAGTAAAGGGATTACACAAAAGAACATACCAAAATCAGGAAAGTTGTGAGATGGGTCAGGCTGCACTTTCAGACCAAGCTCACCACTGGGCTTGTTGTCTTTAACAGGTGAGTAAACAACAAACTTATTATCCGATTTAGACCCAAAAGAGTTTTGAAACCTGGCATCATTTGATACAACCGTGTCTGTGTGTTTATGAGATGATACACAAGAACCCATTTGACCCAACTCAAAAACAAAATGAAAGGGTGTGTATCAGTTTATGTAATTATTTTGAACATAAAAAAACATCGGTATCAGTGCCAGAAGTTAACACGAAGAGGAAGCACAGGAACGGAACCTACTGCCAATAATAACGTTTAAGAGTTTGACGTTACTCTGTCAGTATATTAACAACAAACGCAAGAATCCCCAATGGGCCCATCTTTCTTTTGTCAGAATAAGTGATTTAATAAAACAGATATGTAGATTTATACATTCTGGTGATTTTTTCTATAAATGAGATTGTCACTCTCTCTCAAATCTGATAGGTCAGCTTAATGGCTTATAAATTGTAACAGATTATCGATGAGTGTTTTTTCGACTCAATTTATAATTTGAATTTACAACTTATAAGCTAATAAGTTGAATGTTAGTAAGCACGTACTTTTTCTCAACTTATTTTTTATTTTTCATTTTTTTATTAATTTTAGTTTTAAAAAATATTTTTAAATGTTAATCTAACTTAAAAGATAAAAAATTAAGATAATTATATTTAAAATTTATTTATTTTAGTCCATTTAAGTAAATATAATTCTGAATTATAAGTAAAATTATCAAAACACTTATATAACTTATAAGTATTCATCAATTTATCACTTATAAATCACTTATTCACTTTAAATCATAAGTTACTTATTTTAAAATTTCTCAAATGGACACATTATTTTTACGCAAATCCTTAACTCTAAAATGAAATATCCATATAGATTTTGATTTCATAATATTTATATTATCTATTACTATTATATAAAATACGAAATATTGAACGTTTTGGTACAATACCTATTTTTTGGTACACGCTAAATTTATTTAATTACCTTTATATCTTATTTTTACTTAATCTTAATAAAGTATTTATACTACTTTACGGTACCTGTTTTTAGTATACATTAATTTACCTAATTATCCTTATATCTTATTTTTACTTAATCCTAATAAAATATTTATACTACTTCATTAACTATATACGTACAACAACATATTATCGAATCAAATCTCCTAATCATAACTAGAACAGTTAAAAGTAAACCTTCATAAGACTTTAATAAAACTGATATTGTATCTGTTGTTGTTGTAACGGATCTACGAGCTAAAATAAAATAAACATATGTTATGAATTTGGACGGATTTGAGTTTAAATAAAATTAATATTTTTATACTATTATATTAAAAACGAAATAATGAAAATTTGATTGATAATCGGTCTGGTCACCGTAATTATAGTAATATTTAAAAATAAAATATACATAAATATATTACTATACATAATAAAATTATTCGAATAAAAATAGAATTATAATATGTATAATAGTCTTGGTTTAAACAAAAAAAAACTATACTATTCATCGATGCTGGGCTAAAACTATACTATTATATTAAAAACGAAACAATGAAAATTTGGTTGGTACTTTGTCTGGTCACCGTAATTATAATAATTTTTAATATAAAACACTTTCGTAAATGGATAAATATTCACGATAAAATTATAATATGTCTAATGATTTTGGTTTAAATAAAAATAATATATAATATTCATTCGGGCCGGGATAAACGAAATTATACTATTGATCCAATTTTAAATAAAAAATAAAAATGAACTACATATCGTTAGTTGGATTTAAAGAATCTGGCTAAAATAAAACAATAAATATTATTGATCCCGCTAAAAGCATTGTATTATTGAACTGGACTATACCAAAATAAAAATTTGAAAGGAAATTCGTGGGGTCGGTATAATGTCATCAAACTAAAACAAAATAATATATATTATCCTTTTGGTATAAAATAAAATAATAATCACCCCGGGCTAAAATAAATTTAAACAAAATAGTAATTATAATTAACTGGATTTTGTTGATATAACGGGCCTCAGACTAATATATATTTTATGGCATTGACACATAGAATTTTACCATTGATTCATGTATAAACATATTAAACTAACATAAATCTAAATATAGTTAGATGAATTTTGTCGGTTAATAAACTAATGACAATTCGTATACTATTGATCTCAGCTAAAATTTACCTTTTAACTAAATATAATAATATTTCGTAAACACGCCTATAAATATCAGTAAAAAATATAAATTTCAATCATTACATTATTTTTTAAGATTGTAGCATCACTAACTTATACACCTATGTGTATATTAATAGATATTATCAAATCATATTATTAAAATTTCAAATAAATAAGTTTCATAATTTAAATTTTTTACTTCAAATTAAATCCCAAAACAATATTTAAAATAATTCGTGCATCGCACGAGTTTTAGGCTAGTTATATTAATGACGAAACATTAAAAGTTTGGTTATTGGTTCTTGGTCGTTATATTATATTTAAAATATGACACTTAATATTATATTTAAAACAAAACACCTAAAATTACTCGCATATCAATTTTATTATATTTAAAATAGGACACTTATACCATGACACTTAATATTATATTTAAAATAGGATACCTAAATTTAATCGCCTATCAACTCTATTATATTTAAAATAGAATACTTATAGTATATTCCTATCTATAATATTATATTAAAGATGAAATATTGAAAGTTTGGTTGTCGGTCGTTGTTGACCGTTAGATTTATTCTTAAAAATTAGTAATATTTAAGAGGTATAAGATTCGAATCATGCGGGCAACATATTAAAATTGTAAAAAAATAGTATTTAAGAGGTATAATTAAAATTAGAATTTACAATATATATGATAAAACCACCGTGCATTGCACATGTTATATACTAATACATACTAATACTATATTATAATTCAGAAGACATTAAAAATTTGGTAGTCGGTTGATACTTACTGAAATTACTTAATTACCCTTACTTAATTATTTCAATTATAATTATTGGGTCGATCAATTCTAATTCTAATTGATATTGAAGTCAACTTCTTCTATTATTTTACCAATTTCAATTTTATTTTATATCGAACTCTATATCATTATAATTTATATTAAATATAACTTCTTCTACCAATTTATATTTTAATTAATATCAAGTTCTATATTATTCTAATTTGTTACTTTGGGCTAAATTAATAAGCAAACTAAATAAAATTATTAAGATTTAGTTGATATGTCATGTGAATCGGGTTAAGATAAAATAATAATACAATTAGTCCTCCTGAAAAAATTATACAAATGAATTTGGATAAACAAAATAATATATTTTATTCATCTATGATAAAAAATACATTATACAATTGATTGAGACTAACACAAAACTAAAATAAAAATACAATTCGACCAAAAAAATAAAATAATATATACTAATTATTCAGTTTATAACAAAATTATCGTATTCATCCAAACTCAAAAAAAATAAAATTAAACTAAAAATAATTAGTTTGATTTGGTCGGTGTATTGGGCATCGGGTTAACATAAAATAATATAAATCACTAATCCGAGATGAATCAAATTAATATTAGACTAATTATAATTCGTATCTTATTGATGTGAACTAAAAATCAAATTTTAATTAAAACATAAATATTATTTTTTTAAAAATACACATAAAATTATCAATAAAACTATATCGTTCAATCAATAATATTGCCCCCTTTTCAAATATCTTTTATAGAATTACTGTTAATCGATTAAGTATCAACATGCTAAAATAATATTTTTTAAGGTCCAAACATAATGAATATATTATATTTTTACCCTCAATAAAATCATAATTTCGTTATAATAACATTTCACTCCTTACTAATGCTATCAATTTAAATAAGTTTAAATGTTCTAAAAAGTTATGAACATATACATCTACTAATATAATTATTATGAAATTATATCATTTAAAGTTTTAAATGAACAAAACTCAAAATTGAATTCAATTTTTTTTAAAAAAAATTATATAATATTAAAAAAAATCTGCGCGATACGTGTATCGCACGGATTTTAAACTAATATATTTTATATACAAAATTCTATTACTAAAATTGATGATCTTTTTTCGGCAAAAAGTGATTATCTTTTTAAATGATAAAACTTTGCACTAGCAGTAAAAGGTTTTGAAAATAATATGTATAATTTTTTCATCATATTCAGATTTATATATAGATAAGAATTAGAAAGTATATTAATACAAAGTTAGGTTTTGCTTGTTCCCAACATTATTTTATATCTAAATTTGTTTTTCAAAAATAAACCTTCTTTCGTATTAAATTACATGTTCATTTTTAAAAAATCACACATATTAAGAAAAATAAAAGTTAATAAGAGAAAGTGTATTAATTGTATTAAATAAATGTAAAATGTGATATATGGTTAATATTGAAAATATAAATTTAAAATACGTGTTACAGTTAATTTTGAAACCATAAAATTAAACTTAAATTAAAATTTGAAGTGGAAAACTAATTTGAAATAATATTTTTTTCATAATAGCCATGTAATTTGAAACTGATAGAATAAATTTTCTTAAAAAAATATTTTTTCAATAAAATGAATCAATAATCAACGAAAATATATTTTCAGAATATTAACAACTAAGTATATCCCAAAGAAATTATGAAAATGCTATGATGTAACTGTGTGAATATTAATAAATGAAATATTTTGAAAAAAATAAAAAAAAGTCCTGAAAGAAGATTAGAATTTTATTTTCCCAAATTAGTTACAGTGGACTCTTTAATATTAAATAGTTATTAAATAAAATCCTTTGAAAGTCCAAGTGTATGTTAAACTTCACTTTAACCATTGTTATGACTTGCGAGTAGATGGATTGTGTAACTCCTTAGTTTTGATGATCACAACACAGCAAGCCATCATATTGTTATTTGAGAATGTTTGCAGGATATAACAGCTTAATGTCATTGCTGTTTAAGTATCATGACAGCAAGCTATCATAAGATAATAATCTATTTCAGCAAGCTATGATCACGATTGTCAGAATAACAGTAAGCCAAGATGCACAGTCCAGATTCAACAAGGAAGTCGAATTTCATGGAGATTTTATAGGATCTTCATATATATCAGTTGTAAGGACTTCTCTAATATAATAAACGTGCATTATATATATAGAGCTCAATTATAAATCGTTTTTAATCATTCAAATTGATTTCCTAAAGAATAGGAGTTTGTTTTTCTTTCAAACTCTATCTTCTATCTACTGATTAAAACGTTTTATACTCTACAAAATAGAAGAGATATTTTCTGTACGTTGAACATCTTTCTTTCTCTTCTATCTAACGTACACATGAACGTTGGAAACCATCCTAACGATCTTAAACGGTAGAATTGGATTCTAGCCGTTGTAAGTTGTTGAGAATGTTTCAAATGTTAATGTGTGGTTATTTATATAAATGGTTTCTTGCAGTTTTTATAAGGGGACGACTTTGCAAGCAAGAACACATACAACTCCTGATCTTTATTGTTTCTAAAATACTCTCGAGCTCTAAATATATACACGTGTTTCATCTTAGAGAGAGTTTATAGTTGAGTTGTAAACTTTATCACTGATTTGTATTGTTCAAATTGTATTGATTAGTTGCTAGATAAGTTGGCTAGGGAAACAAGGGTTTAGTGGTACTTGCTAGAGGAGTTTGTACTACAGGGTTTCAGCAAGCCATTATCAGCAGCTGGGATAAAGGGAGATATATTGTTGTATCTTGTAGTTGTAACCTTCATTGATCAATAATATATTCTCTTACCAAGTTGGTAAGGGACCAGGACGTAGACCATAGTGGCTTAGGGGTCGAACCTGGCTAAAATTCTTGTGTGTTCTATTTACTTTCCTGCACATTATTTTCTGCATTGCATTTAGTCATCTCAGCTTACTATCATTGTCAGATTATAGTTCAGTTGATAAAATCTCAGTAAGCTATTATCGGGTAAAATTTAAAAGTAATCCTAGTTAGCCATAATCACCTATTCACCCCCCCTCTAGGTGTAATTTCAGTTGGTATCAGAGCTTTGGTATACTAATCTTTCTGTAACAGGAATAGTATTCGATCGAAATGGCTGACAAATATTCCGAAGGAACCTCAGATTACCGAGCACCTCTCTTGCTTGGTACAGAAAACTATAACTGGTGGAAAGGTCGCATGGAAGTGTATCTATCCAGGGAGCCACTAGCTTTGAGAGTTGTTCAGAAGGGTCCTTTTGAGTTCAAGGACAAAGAAGGCAAAGTGAAAGACGTTGATGATCTCACAGAGGCTGAACTAATCAAATACAGCTTCAATGGAAAGGCTAGGAATTCTCTCATGAATGGGTTATGTCCTAGTGAATGTGATAAAGTCTCTTCATGCAAATCAGCTAAAGAGATATGGGATACTCTGGAATTGTATCACGAAGGATCCAAGAGTTTAAGAAAGGTGAAATTGAGTAAACTAATGAATGAGTTTGGAAATTTCAAGTTTCAAGACGGAGAAACTATTCGAGAAAGTCAAGCTAGATTCCAGATAAATCTGAATGCCTTAAAGCAGCTTGGCAAACATATCCCACAAGAGGAAATCAACATGAAGATACTTAGTGCTGTGCCATTTATTTATGAACCAAAGGTAACAGCTCTAGAATCCTCTCCAACTATAGATACTATGGATCAATTGGCTGTTTTTGCAGAATTGGAATAATTTGAAAGCAAAATCAAGGAAAGCCAATCAAGTTCTATGCAAGCTCCAGTTGCTCAAATGAAGCAATTAGCTCTTCACACTAATGATAGCTTACTGGAATCTGAAGATGAGTCAGACGAAGAACTAGCTTTAATATCCAGGAAGATCAGAAAGATGATCGAGAAGAAGAACAAGCTGAAAAGAGATAAAGGCAGATTTTCCAACAACAAGAAGGCCAACAAGGATTCTAAAGATCAGACATGCTTTGAATGTGGAAAGCCAGGCCATTATAAGCGGGACTGCTACAAATTGAAGTCAAAACAGCAAACTGTCTTCAAGGATAAGAAGAAAGCTAAAGCTCTAATGACTTGGAGTGATGATGACTCGGTTTCCAGTGATGATTCAAGTGGAGACATGGTCAATCTTGCCCTAGTTGGACTTGATGATGATTCTGTTCGAGGAAATTCAGAAAGTGGATACCTAGAAAGTGATTCAGAAGAAGATCAGAGTGAGGTAAACTCTTGCAAATATAATTTATCTTCTGAAAATATTGTTTTGGAACCACTAACCATGCAGGAATGTAAGAATGTATCTATGGGTGAATATTATTCTCTTAAAGCTGAAAATAGCAAGCTAAAAGAGAAGAATAATTATCTCAAGACTATGGTTCAAGATTTGATGAGCAAAGTAGATACTTGGATTGACAAGAAGGTACCTACACAAGCTGACAAAGTGGCTGAAATCAAGGATCTTCAAGCTAAAGTTAGTCATGTGGAAAACTTCAACAAAATTCTCCTCAAAAGAAACAAGACTCAATTAATGGAGATCACAGAGTTAAAGAAGGAGATTGAATCAAGGGATGAATGTTTGGAGCTGTTCAAACTCAGAGAATCAATAGATGCAACACCTTCAAATCAAGCAGAAGAACCATCTCAGCAAGCTGAAATCATAAGTCAGCAAGCTGAAAAGATTGATCTGCTCACAAAGGAAGTTGAGGATCTGAAAAAGGGCATGGGATCGTTTGTTCAGGGAGAAGAAAGTCTCAAATCTATGATGAACAACACAAATATTTCATTGGTCAGAGAAGGAATTGGAATGAATGCAAACAAGAAGGACAAAGCTCTAAGATATGAAGGAAAACATGGCATACCCTATGATTATGCTATGCCTTGGAAGATATGCAACAGATGTGGAAATAAAGGGCATCTTGAAAAGCATTGTAAAGTTCAGAATGGACAAAAATCATACCATGGAGGAAACAAACAGAATACAGCTTACTATGATCAGAATAGCAGAACAAAGACAGCTTACCATCATCAGGCTGGCAGAGTTAAATCACCTAGATTTATCTAAAAATGGATAAAGAAATCTGATTTACATGTTTTATATGTTTTATCTGCTAACCATGTCGGACCCAACAAACTTTGGGTACCAAAAGGTTGATTTGTTTTATTTGTTTTGTAGATGTGTCTTGCCGCTCGAGTCAAATCAACTCAATGGATTTTAGATAGCGGATGTACTAGACATATGAGTGGAGACAAAGCACAATTCTTGAGTCTTCAGATGAAAAAGGGTGGAAGAGTGACTATTGGTGATAGCAAAACTCTTCAAATTCTTGGAAAAGGTAAAATAGGTAATAAACACATTTCAATTGATAAAGTTCAATATGTTAAAGGCCTTAAATATAATCTGCTTAGCATAAGTCAATTATATGATGATGGTCATACTGTTAACTTTGGTATTGATAAGTGTATTATTACTATTGGTACTAACAAAGTCCCCCTAGTTGCTAGAAGGGAAGGAAATATATATATTTTGGACTTTGATTTGCAGAAAACAGCTTGCTGTCTTGCTACAATAGACACTGATCCTTATGTTTGGCATAGAAGATTGGGTCATGCTCACATGGACTTACTTAACAAGCTTTCAAAGAAGAAGCTAGTCAGAGGTTTACCCAAAATCAAGTATGTCAAGACTGAGGTGTGTTTGGCATGCCAATTAGGCAAGCAAATTAGAAGTACTCACAAAGCAAAGAAAATGGTATCTACTTCTAAACCCTTAGAACTTTTACATTTAGACTTATTTGGTCCAGAAGCTTATAAAAGTATAGGAGGTAAGCAATATGGTTTTGTAATTGTTGATGATTATTCTCGTTTTACATGGGTATTGTTTCTTAGAACTAAAGATGCTGCTTTTAATGAGTTTGAGAAACTAATTAAATTACTTGAGAATAAGCTCAATACAAAGCTTGTAGGAATAAGGAGTGATCGAGGTGGTGAATTCCAAAAAGACTTTGTTACTTATTGTGAAGAAAGAGGAATATCACATGAATTCTCGGCTCCAAGGACTCCACAACAAAATGGTGTGGTGGAACGCAAGAATAGGTCACTGCAAGAGACAGCAGGGACTTTGTTGCAAGAAAGCAAGTTACCTAGAAGTTTTTGGGCAGAAGCAGTCAACACATCATGCTATGTTCTGAATAGAGTATTGATAAGACCTATTTTGGACAAGACTCCATATGAATTGCTCAAGAAAAAGAGGCCCAACATCAGTTACTTCAGAATCTTTGGCTCAAAGTGTTTTGTGCTCAAGACAATTGGTAATGATGGTAAATTTGATGCTAAATCTTATGAAGCTATTTTTCTTGGTTATTCTATGAATAGTAAAACCTATAGAGTTTATAATTTGTCTAAGCATATTGTTGAGGAATCTATAGATGTTACTTTTCAAGAACCTAACAATGATCTTCCAAGAGACGAGGAAGATGATGCAGGTGAAGCTGGACAACAGCAAGCTGAAACAGAGAAGGCTACTCCAAAACAGCAAGCTGAAACAGAGACTGATTCTGGAAAACAGCAAGCTGAAATTGAAACTGCCTCAGGAAATCAGCAAGCAGAACCTTCTACTCCAGTTGATGATGCAATTGTAAAGATGGCAAAGATGACTCTTGATGGTCCTAGAGGAAATAGAGCAAAGGATAAAATGCCAATCTATGATGGTGAAGACTTAGCTCCTCCATCTAAGATAAGGAAGACTTCACATGAAGATATTGCAAAGCATTCATTGCCAAAAGCTACACGGACAGTGAAGAATCACCCTCCAGAACAGGTTATTGGTGATATTTCTGCTGGTCTCAAGAAAAGAAAAGGCACTGCAAACTTTTGTGCTTATGCTGCATTTTTAGCTCAAGAGGAACCCAAAAATGTCAAAGAAGCACTTGAAGATGAAAATTGGATCACGGCTATGCAAGAAGAACTCAATCAATTCGAACGATGTGATGTTTGGGAACTGGACAAGCCACCAAAGGATGCTTCAATCATTGGTACAAAATGGATTTTCAAGAATAAAGTGGATGAATTTGGTACTGTTACTCGAAATAAAGCAAGGCTTGTAGCACAAGGGTACAACCAATAAGAAGGCATTGACTTTGATCAAACTTATGCTCCAGTAGCTAGATTGGAATCAATTAGGATGCTTCTTGCTTATGCATGCTACAAGAAGATCAAGCTACATCAAATGGACGTCAAAAGTGCTTTTCTTAATGGATTTCTGGAAGAGGAAGTTTATGTTAAGCAACCCCCTGGTTTTGAACATGAACAACATCCGGACTATGTTTACAAGCTCAAGAAGGCATTATATGGCTTAAAGCAAGCACCAAGGGCTTGGTACAAGAGGCTTAGTAAGTTTTTGATAAAAAATGGCTTCATTCGAGGTAAAATTGATCCTACTTTATTTACTAAGCAAAATGGTAATGATATTTTGATTGTCCAGATATATGTAGATGATATAATCTTTGGATCCACTAATGATTCTATGTGTGAGTGGTTTTCTAAGTGTATGAGCAGTGAATTTGACATGAGCATGATGGGTGAGCTCAATTATTTCTTGGGGCTCCAAATTAAACAATCTAAAGATGGAATTTATGTGCATCAATCAAAATATGTCAAGAATTTGCTGACCAGATTTGGTTTTGACAATGTCAAGCCGAAATCTACTCCAATGAATCAAAATAGCAAGCTGACATCGGATGAAAAAGGTAAAGATGTTGATATCAAGAAGTATAGAGGTATGATTGGTAGTCTTTTATATCTTACTGCTTCTCGGCCAGATATTATGTATAGTGTTTGTGTATGTGCTCGTTTTCAAGCTAAACCTAAGGAATCATACTTAAATGCAGTTAAAAGAATATTTCGATATTTAAGTGGGACTATTAATCTTGGGTTATTTTATCCTATTACAAGCACATTTGATCTTGTGGGGTATAGTGATGCTGACTATGCAGGTTGTCAAACTGATAGAAAGAGCACAAGTGGTGTTTGTACATATTTAGGACAAAGTTTCGTATCTTGGCAAAGTAAGAAACAAACTTCAGTTGCATTATCCACAGCAGAAGGTGAGTATTTGGCAGCTGGTAGCTGTTGCTCTCAAATTTTGTGGATGATTCAGACTCTACGAGATTTTGGAATCAAGTGTGGCAAAGTTCCAATCTATTGTGACAACACTAGCACCATTAACATATCAAAGAATCCAGTGAATCACTCAAGAACAAAGCATATTGATGTTTGTCATCATTTCTTGAGAGATAATGCTGCCAAAGGTAAGATTGAATTAGTTTTTGTACCTACTGAATATCAATTGGCAGATATCTTTACAAAACCCCTTGGCGAAGCAAGATTTTCAACCATTCGAAGGGAACTTGGCATGTGCAGTGTATAATCGCAAGCTATCATTAGAAATTTGGTAATGTTGGCTTACTATCATTTTTCATGTTAGCTTACTATGATGGGTTATTAAAATGGCAATTTTGTGTTTAATGTAATTTTTTAATTATGATATGTCATTATATGTTTATTATCATTACTTGTTTGTGTGTTTTGATGCTTTATCTTATAATTCTGATCAGCCCTCAAACTGAATCTTTTTGATGCTTTAAGGGGGATAAATTTAGGAGACTTATTTTATGAGACTTATTTTATGATGCTTATGTTTATTTCTGTTTGGTTATTAAGACTATCTTCTGTTGACTTATGGTTAAGAATTGTTTGGTTATTAAGACTATCTTCTGTTGACTTATGGTTAAGAATTTCTGTTGACTAGTTGGCTTATGTTTAATCTGTGGTTTGCTACTTGGTTTATGATGCTACTTGGTTTAAATTGACTTTTGGTTTTTAAGAATTGATGTAATGATTTATGCTGGTTGTTAGTTATGATTGGATATTTGGATATGCATATGTGTCATTTATATTAATTGCAGTAACATGTTATAAGTTTTTGAGATATGCATAGATTTAGGGGGAGTTTTTATAATTCTCCTAAATGTGTGTAATCATCAAAAAGGGGGAGATTGTAACTCCTTAGTTTTGATGATCCCAACACAGCAAGCCATCATGTTGTTATTTGAGAATGTTTGCAGGATATAACAGCTTAATGTCATTGCTGTTTAAGTATCATGACAGCAAGCTATCATAAGATAATAATCTATTTTAGCAAGCTATGATCACGATTGTCAGAATAACAGCAAGCCAAGATGCACAGTCCAGATTCAACAAGGAAGTCGAATTTCATGGAGATTTTATAGGATCTTCATATATATCAGTTGTAAGGACTTCTCTAATATAATAAACGTGCATTATATATATAGAGCTCAATTATAAATCGTTTTTAATCATTCAAATTGATTTCCTAAAGAATAGGAGTTTGTTTTTCTTTCAAACTCTATCTTCTATCTACTGATTAAAACGTTTTATACTCTACAAAATAGAAGAGATATTTTCTGTACGTTGAACATCTTTCTTTCTCTTCTATCTAACGTACACATGAACGTTGGAAACCATCCTAACGATCTTAAACGGTAGAATTGGATTCTAGCCGTTGTAAGTTGTTGAGAATGTTTCAAATGTTAATGTGTGGTTATTTATATATATGGTTTTTTTGCCGTTTTTATAAGGGGACGACTTTGCAAGCAAGAACACATACAACTCCTGATCTTTATTGTTTCTAAAATACTCTCGAGCTCTAAATATATACACGTGTTTCATCTTAGAGAGAGTTTATAGTTGAGTTGTAAACTTTATCACTGATTTGTATTGTTCAAATTGTATTGATTAGTTGCTAGATAAGTTGGCTAGGGAAACAAGGGTTTAGTGGTACTTGCTAGAGGAGTTTGTACTACGGGGTAGTATAGTACTTAGAGAGCAGGTTTTTAAACAGGGTTTCAGCAAGCCATTATCAGCAGCTGGGATAAAGGGAGATATATTGTTGTATCTTGTAGTTGTAACCTTCATTGATCAATAATATATTCTCTTACCAAGTTGGTAAGGGACCAGGACGTAGACCATAGGGGCTTAGGGGTCGAACCTGGCTAAAATTCTTGTGCGTTCTATTTACTTTCCTGCACATTATTTTCTGTATTGCATTTAGTCATCTCAGCTTACTATCATTGTCAGATTATAGTTCAGTTGATAAAATCTCAGTAAGCTATTATCGGGTAAAATTTAAAAGTAATCCTAGTTAGCCATAATCACCTATTCACCCCCCCCCTCTAGGTGTAATTTCAGTTGGTATCAGAGCTTTGGTATACTAATCTTTCTGTAACAGGAATAGTATTCGATCGAAATGGCTGACAAATATCCCGAAGGAACCTCAGATTACCGAGCACCTCTCTTGCTTGGTACAGAAAACTATAACTGGTGGAAAGGTCGCATGGAAGTGTATCTATCCAGGGAGCCACTAGCTTTGAGAGTTGTTCAGAAGGGTCCTTTTGAGTTCAAGGACAAAGAAGGCAAAGTGAAAGACGTTGATGATCTCACAGAGGCTGAACTAATCAAATACAGCTTTAATGGAAAGGCTAGGAATTCTCTCATGAATGGGTTATGTCCTAGTGAATGTGATAAAGTCTCTTCATGCAAATCAGCTAAAGAGATATGGGATACTCTGGAATTGTATCACGAAGGATCCAAGAGTTCAAGAAAGGTGAAATTGAGTAAACTAATGAATGAGTTTGGAAATTTCAAGCTTCAAGACGGAGAAACTATTCGAGAAAGTCAAGCTAGATTCCAGATAAATCTGAATGCCTTAAAGCAGCTTGGCAAACATATCCCACAAGAGGAAATCAACATGAAGATACTTAGTGCTGTGCCATTTATTTATGAACCAAAGGTAACAGCTCTAGAATCCTCTCCAACTATAGATATTATGGATCAATTGGCTGTTTTTGCAGAATTGGAACAATTTGAAAGCAAAATCAAGGAAAGCCAATCAAGTTCTATGCAAGCTCCATTTGCTCAAATGAAGCAATTAGCTCTTCACACTAATGATAGCTTACTGGAATCTGAAGATGAGTCAGACGAAGAACTAGCTTTAATATCCAGGAAGATCAGAAAGATGATCGAGAAGAAGAACAAGCTGAAAAGAGATAAAGGCAGATTTTCCAACAACAAGAAGCCCAACAAGGATTCTAAAGATCAGACATGCTTTGAATGTGGAAAGCCAGGCCATTATAAGCGGGACTGCTACAAATTGAAGTCAAAACAGCAAACTGTCTTCAAGGATAAGAAGAAAGCTAAAGCTCTAATGACTTGGAGTGATGATGACTCGGTTTCCAGTGATGATTCAAGTGGAGACATGGTCAATCTTGCCCTAGTTGGACTTGATGATGATTCTGTTCGAGGAAATTCAGAAAGTGGATACCTAGAAAGTGATTCAGAAGAAGATCAGAGTGAGGTAAACTCTTGTAAATATAATTTATCTTCTGAAAATATTGTTTTGGAACCACTAACCATGCAGGAATGTAAGAATGTATCTATGGGTGAATATTATTCTCTTAAAGCTGAAAATAGCAAGCTAAAAGAGAAGAATAATTATCTCAAGACTATGGTTCAAGATTTGATGAGCAAAGTAGATATTTGGATCGACAAGAAGGTACCTACACAAGCTGACAAAGTGGCTGAAATCAAGGATCTTCAAGCTAAAGTTAGTCATGTGGAAAACTTCAACAAAATTCTCCTCAAAAGAAACAAGACTCAATTAATGGAGATCACAGAGTTAAAGAAGGAGATTGAAGCAAGGGATGAATGTTTGGAGCTGTTCAAACTCAGAGAATCAATAGATGCAACACCTTCAAATCAAGCAGAAGAACCATCTCAGCAAGCTGAAATCATAAGTCAGCAAGCTGAAAAGATTGATCTGCTCACAAAGGAAGTTGATGATCTGAAAAAGGGCATGGGATCGTTTGTTCAGGGAGAAGAAAGTCTCAAATCTATGATGAACAACACAAATATTCCATTGGTCAGAGAAGGAATTGGAATGAATGCAAACAAGAAGGACAAAGCTCTAAGATATGAAGGAAAACATGGCATACCCTATGATTATGCTATGCCTTGGAAGATATGCAACAGATGTGGAAAGAAAGGGCATCTTGAAAAGCATTGCAAAGTTCAGAATGGACAAAAATCATACCATGGAGGAAACAAACAGAAAACAGCTTACTATGATCAGAATAGCAGAACAAAGACAGCTTACCATCATCAGGCTGGCAGAGTTAAATCACCTAGATTTATCCAAAAATGGATAAAGAAATCTGATTTACATGTTTTATATATTTTATCTGCTAACCATGTCGGACCCAACAAACTTTGGGTACCAAAAGGTTGAGTTGTTTTATTTGTTTTGTAGATGTGTCTTGCCGCTCGAGTCAAATCAACTCAATGGATTTTAGATAGCGGATGTACTAGACATATGAGTGGAGACAAAGCACAATTCTTGAGTCTTCAGATGAAAAAGGGTGGAAGAGTGACTATTGGTGATAGCAAAACTCTTCAAATTCTTGGAAAAGGTAAAATAGGTAATAAACACATTTCAATTGATAAAGTTCAATATGTTAAAGGCCTTAAATATAATCTGCTTAACATAAGTCAATTATATGATGATGGTCATACTGTTAACTTTGGTATTGATAAGTGTATTATTACTATTGGTACTAACAAAGTCCCCCTAGTTGCTAGAAGGGAAGGAAATATATATATTTTGGACTTTGAGTTGCAGAAAACAGCTTGATGTCTTGCTGCAATAGACACTGATCCTTATGTTTGGCATAGAAGATTGGGTCATGCTCACATGGACTTACTTAACAAGCTTTCAAAGAAGAAGCTAGTCAGAGGTTTACCCAAAATCAAGTATGTCAAGACTGAGGTGTTTTCGGCATGCCAATTAGGCAAGCAAATTAGAAGTACTCACAAAGCAAAGAAAATGGTATCTACTTCTAAACCCTTAGAACTTTTACATTTAGACTTATTTGGTCCAGAAGCTTATAAAAGTATAGGAGGTAAGCAATATGGTTTTGTAATTGTTGATGATTATTCTCGTTTTACATGGGTATTGTTTCTTAGAACTAAAGATGCTGCTTTTAATGAGTTTGAGAAACTAATTAAATTACTTGAGAATAAGCTCAATACAAAGCTTGTAGGAATAAGGAGTGATCGAGGTGGTGAATTCCAAAAAGACTTTGTTACTTATTGTGAAGAAAGAGGAATATCACATGAATTCTCGGCTCCAAGGACTCCACAACAAAATGGTGTGGTGGAACGCAAGAATAGGTCACTGCAAGAGACAACAAGGACTTTGTTGCAAGAAAGCAAGTTACCTAGAAGTTTTTGGGCAGAAGCAGTCAACACAGCAATAGAGTATTGATAAGACCTATTTTGGACAAGACTCCATATGAATTGCTCAAGAAAAAGAGGCCCAACATCAGTTACTTCAGAATCTTTGGCTCAAAGTGTTTTGTGCTCAAGACAATTGGTAATGATGGTAAATTTGATGCTAAATCTTATGAAGCTATTTTTCTTGGTTATTCTATGAATAGTAAAACCTATAGAGTTTATAATTTGTCTAAGCATATTGTTGAGGAATCTATAGATGTTACTTTTCAAGAACCTAACAATGATCTTCCAAGAGACGAGGAAGATGATGCAGGTGAAGCTGGACAACAGCAAGCTGAAACAGAGAAGGCTACTCCAAAACAGCAAGCTGAAACAGAGACTGATTCTGGAAAACAGCAAGCTGAAATTGAAACTGCCTCAGGAAATCAGCAAGCAGAACCTTCTACTCCAGTTGATGATGCAATTGTAAAGATGGCAAAGATGACTCTTGATGGTCCTAGAGGAAATAGAGCAAAGGATAAAATGCCAATCTATGATGGTGAAGACTTAGCTCCTCCATCTAAGATAAGGAAGACTTCACATGAAGATATTGCAAAGCATTCATTGCCAAAAGCTACACGGACAGTGAAGAATCACCCTCCAGAACAGGTTATTGGTGATATTTCTGTTGGTCTCAAGACAAGAAAAGGCACTGCAAACTTTTGTGCTTATGCTGCATTTTTAGCTCAAGAGGAACCCAAAAATGTCAAAGAAGCACTTGAAGATGAAAATTGGATCACGGCTATGCAAGAAGAACTCAATCAATTCGAACGATGTGATGTTTGGGAACTGGACAAGCCACCAAAGGATGCTTCAATCATTGGTACAAAATGGATTTTCAAGAATAAAGTGGATGAATTTGGTACTGTTACTCGAAATAAAGCAAGGCTTGTAGCACAAGGGTACAACCAACAAGAAGGCATTGACTTTGATCAAACTTATGCTCCAGTAGCTAGATTGGAATCAATTAGGATGCTTCTTGCTTATGCATGCTACAAGAAGATCAAGCTACATCAAATGGACGTCAAAAGTGCTTTTCTTAATGGATTTCTGGAAGAGGAAGTTTATGTTAAGCAACCCCCTGGTTTTGAACATGAACAACATCCGGACTATGTTTACAAGCTCAAGAAGGCATTATATGGCTTAAAGCAAGCACCAAGGGCTTGGTACAAGAGGCTTAGTAAGTTCTTGATAAAAAATGGCTTCATTCGAGGTAAAATTGATCCTACTTTATTTACTAAGCAAAATGGTAATGATATTTTGATTGTCCAGATATATGTAGATGATATAATCTTTGGATCCACTAATGATTCTATGTGTGAGTAGTTTTCTAAGTGTATGAGCAGTGAATTTGACATGAGCATGATGGGTGAGCTCAATTATTTCTTGGGGCTCCAAATTAAACAATCTAAAGATGGAATTTATGTGCATCAATCAAAATATGTCAAGAATTTGCTGACCAGATTTGGTTTTGACAATGTCAAGCCGAAATCTACTCCAATGAATCAAAATTACAAGCTGACATCGGATGAAAAAGGTAAAGATGTTGATATCAAGAAGTATAGAGGTATGATTGGTAGTCTTTTATATCTTACTGCTTCTCGGCCAGATATTATGTATAGTGTTTGTGTATGTGCTCGTTTTCAAGCTAAACCTAAGGAATCACACTTAAATGTAGTTAAAAGAATATTTCGATATTTAAATGGGACTATTAATCTTGGGTTATTTTATCCTATTACAAGCACATTTGATCTTGTGGGGTATAGTGATGCTGACTATGCAGGTTGTCAAACTGATAGAAAGAGCACAAGTGGTGTTTGTACATATTTAGGACAAAGTCTCGTATCTTGGCAAAGTAAGAAACAAACTTCAGTTGCATTATCCACAACAGAAGGTGAGTATTTGGCAGCTGGTAGCTGTTGCTCTCAAATTTTGTGGATGATTCAGACTCTACGAGATTTTGGAATCAAGTGTGGCAAAGTTCCAATCTATTGTGACAATACTAGCACCATTAACATATCAAAGAATCCAGTGAATCACTCAAGAACAAAGCATATTGATGTTCGTCATCATTTCTTGAGAGATAATGCCGCCAAAGGTAAGATTGAATTAGTTTTTGTACCTACTGAATATCAATTGGCAGATATCTTTACAAAACCCCTTGGCGAAGCAAGATTTTCAACCATTCGAAGGGAACTTGGCATGTGCAGTGTATAATCGCAAGCTATCATTGGAAATTTGGTAATGTTGGCTTACTATCATTTTTCATATTAGCTTACTATGATGGGTTATTAAAATGGCAATTTTGTGTTTAATGTAATTTTTTAATTATGATATGTCATTATATGTTTATTGTCGTTACTTGTTTGTGTGTTTTGATGCTTTGTCTTATAATTCTGATCAGCCCTCAACCTGAATCTTTTTGATGCTTTAAGGGGGATAAATTTAGGAGACTTATTTTATGAGACTTATTTTATGATGCTTATGTTTATTTCTGTTTGGTTATTAAGACTATGTTCTGTTGACTTATGGTTAAGAATTGTTTGGTTATTAAGACTATCTTCTGTTGACTTATGGTTAAGAATTTTTGTTGACTAGTTGGCTTATGTTTAATCTGTGGTTTGCTACTTGGTTTATGATGCTACTTGGTTTAAATTGACTTTTGGTTTTTAAGACTTGATGTAATGATTTATGCTGGTTTTAGTTATGATTGGATATTTGGATATGCATATGTGTCATTTATATTAATTGCAGTAACATGTTATAAGTTTTTGAGATATGCATAGATTTAGGGGGAGTTTTTATAATTCTCCTAAATGTGTGTAATCATAAAAAAAGGGGAGATTGTAAGTCCTTAGTTTTGATGATCACAACACAGCAAGCCATCATGTTGTTATTTGAGAATGTTTGCAGGATATAACAGCTTAATGTCATTGCTGTTTAAGTATCATGACAGCAAGCTATCATAAGATAATAATCTATTTCAGCAAGCTATGATCACGATTGTCAGAATAACAGCAAGCCAAGATGCACAGTCCAGATTCAACAAGGAAGTCGAATTTCATGGAGATTTTATAGGATCTTCATATATATCAGTTGTAAGGACTTCTCTAATATAATAAACGTGCATTATATATATAGAGCTCAATTATAAATCGTTTTTAATCATTCAAATTGATTTCCTAAAGAATAGGAGTTTGTTTTTCTTTCAAACTCTATCTTCTATCTACTGATTAAAACGTTTTATACTCTACAAAATAGAAGAGATATTTTCTGTACGTTGAACATCTTTCTTTCTCTTCTATCTAACGTACACATGAACGTTGGAAACCATCCTAACGATCTTAAACGGTAGAATTGGATTCTAGCCGTTGTAAGTTGTTGAGAATGTTTCAAATGTTAATGTGTGGTTATTTATATATATGGTTTCTTGCAGTTTTTATAAGGGGACGACTTTGCAAGCAAGAACACATACAACTCCTGATCTTTATTGTTTCTAAAATACTCTCGAGCTCTAAATATATACACGTGTTTCATCTTAGAGAGAGTTTATAGTTGAGTTGTAAACTTTATCACTGATTTGTATTGTTCAAATTGTATTGATTAGTTGCTAGATAAGTTGGCTAGGGAAACAAGGGTTTAGTGGTACTTGCTAGAGGAGTTTGTACTACGGGGTAGTATAGTACTTAGAGAGCAGGTCCCTAAACAGGGTTTCAACAAGCCATTATCAGCTGCTGGGATAAAGGGAGATATATTGTTGTATCTTGTAGTTGTAACCTTCATTGATCAATAATATATTCTCTTACCAAGTTGGTAAGGGACCAGGACGTAGACCATAGGGGCTTAGGGTTCGAACCTGGCTAAAATTCTTGTGTGTTCTATTTACTTTCCTGTACATTATTTTCTGCATTGCATTTAGTCATCTCAGCTTACTATCATTGTCAGATTATAGTTCAGTTGATAAAATATCAGTAAGCTATTATCGGGTAAAATTTAAAAGTAATCCTAGTTAGCCATAATCACCTATTCACCCCCTTTAGGTGTAATTTCAGATTGATCTTTGTGATTCTTTACTAGGACCTGATTTTTTTTAATTAAAAAAATAGAATATTGTAGCATTATTTTCTGCTTCATTCAGTTTTCTCCCTTTTTATAGCAAATTTTTCCTTTGACTCCGTTCCTTTTCATAAACGATCACTTCAATATTTTTTGATTGTTAAAAATTATAAACTCCTCGTAGGCCTCTCTTTTCGATCTATATTCATAATCGTAACATATAAATAATATATATTGGTCGCTCAATCTAAAAATGAATTACTGATTGTTTTTATAGTATCGAGTAGATCTATTATAAAAATTAAATTAAATTCTCAACCTATTTTGGAAACGACCTGGGGCTACATTTTACGCTGCCCACCCTCAACGATCACTCCCTCGTCATACGAATATTTAAATCAAATAATTTTATTCAATGTTAGGTCCCTGTCCACCTAATACAACCAAATTAATTTATAACTGTTGGATATATCATTTCTTTGCATCACAATTCACAATCAGACATGGTCATATATTGTGCATTGTACGACTATATATGATAAAATAATAAGGTAGGCCATGTTTTTAATATAATAAAACAAGGTAGGTAAAATAATTTACTAAGCACGTGTATAACTAATTCTAGGTTGATAATGTTGTTTTACATGAATAATGCAGTGCAGCTACTCAAACATGAAACATGCAAAAATATCTGCATCAATCTTTGTTTATAATTTCAAACAAACTGACGAGTTCTCCAGGAGTCTTCGGTCTTTATGAATGGGCTGGCTAACCATTAAGGATAATTAAACCGCTATACTATTATTTTGAACTGTCTAATTAATTAACTAGCTATATGAACACCACAGCTTTATGAGTTTTCTTTCTGCTGATTTTATATATGCGGATACCTGTAATTTTTATATAGAGAAAACATTTCTATCATAATGAACGACTTACAATGAATTGTCATTTGTGACTCTGCGGGTGTTTAAGTAATCTGATAAGAAACTTAAGTCTCATTTCCGGGCTTTTTAAAGGTAAATTTAATTTTTACCTACTTTTTGTTTTTGTTCCATAAGCAATACACTAATATACGAGATTAACTGTTATTTTACTAACGTACCCATACAATATACTATAATATAATCGATAATATAGGTCCGAAATTAAAAATATCAAATTAGAATTTATATAAAATTAAATATCATAATTCTTGTATGATATGGATTGACACTAAAATATTAAAAAAAAATTAAATTATTTTTGTGAATAATTGAATCTAATGAGAATGTATTATAGATAAATGCCAAATGTAATGTTAAAATTAATCCAATATTTATGAAATTTCACCGCATATTTCTAGTATTGCTCCTGGTAGTTGTTTTACTTCATTATTGAAATCTAACATGTTAGTTCTGTTAATATTACAATTCTTTTATCAAACTAATTGTATAATTATTTTATAAATCAAATATCTTTTTATTTTAGATAATTTAATATTACTTAATATTACTTGATAATTATCTTATAGTTATCTTTTTCAATATAATTTATTGAATATTACTTAATATTGATAAAACTTATTTTTTAATTTAAAATTAAATAGATGTTATTTTATTTAATTTAATATTATTTAATAAAATCTAAATACAACTTGTAAACTCGTTGTTCTTAAAAGATATTTTTTAAGTTAAAGGTATATAGACACTGGGATGGTCACTTACAGATACAATAGTTAAACTAATGATTTTTAGTAATAAATGACAATAAAAATTTTTTGTATCACTTAATTATTCTTAAAAAATAATAGACGCTTTTAATTGAAAATAAAATCTACAAAGAATAAAAATCAACTCGTGTTAGTAGTTGGGATCTAATAATATAAAATTTTAGAAATAACTATATAATTATCTATTGACTACCAAAATTTGACATTTTGATAATTTTGTGTTTCAATAAAATAAGATTATTAATAAAGAGTATATATGTAAAGAAAAATACGCATTCGAACAAATCAATATTAAGAAAGCACTTTTCGAGAACATCGTGATTGTTTTCGGTGCATGAGCCAACCGTTAATTACACCGGAAAATACACCTTCGAACAAATTAAAATTAAGAAATCACTTCTTAAGAACATCATGTTGGATTTATGGTGCAAGAGCCAACTGACATACTAGATGATCCTACTCACACATCGAGTTCTATTCCTGATCATGTGGAAAAGATGACAAATGTGGAGGCGGATCTTGATAGTAGCTTTACTCCTAATGAAGTAGAGGAACCTAGAAGGAGTAAGCGCGTGTAAGTGTCGAGGATGAGCCTTTAAATTTCCGTCTTGCTATGGATTCTTCGAAGTCAAGGCATTGGAAAGGAGCTGTGAAGAGTGAAATTGACTCAATTGTTTCTAATGGAACATGGGAGTTAGTTGATCTCCATTATGGGTGTTCTACTATTGGATGTAAATGGATCTTCAAGAGGAAGCTAAACCCTGATAGCTCAATAGATAAGTACATGACTAGGCTAGTTGCTAAGGGATTTAGGCAAAGGGAAGAGATTGACTATTTTGATACATACTCTCCTGTTGACCGAATGACAACAATCAGAATTCTTATTGCGTTTGCTTCCGTACATGGTCTTATCATCCACCAAATGGATGTAAAGATAGTTTTTCTTCATGATGACCTTGAAGAAGAGATTTATATGGATCAACCTAAGGAATTTGTTGATTTGGGTAATGAGAGGAAAGTATGTAGACTGACATAAAAAGTTTGATGAAACTGTTTTAAACTTCGAGTTTTTAGTTAATGAAAGTGACAAGTGTGTCTAATATAAGGTTAGAGGTAATGATTGTGTGACTATATGCTTGTATGCAGATGATATTCTGTTGTTTGGAACCAATATTAAGATTATTAACGAGACAAAGAGTTTCTTGAAGAGATACTTTGAAATCAAGGATATGGGTGAGGCTAGTGTGATTCTTAAGATCAAGTTGACTCAGTCAACTGATGGAATAACATTGTCACAATCTCATTATATAGAGAATTTTATACTTGAGAAATACGGTTATTCAAATTGTAGAATCGCTAGTACACCATATGATTCAAAAGTTGTCATAGTCAAGAATAGTTCAGGAGTTCTTGTGTCTCAGTTAAGGTATTATGATATTATTGAGAGTTTGCAATATCTTGCTAATATGACTAGACCAAATATTTCTTATTCTGTGTCTAAGTTATCTATATATACAAGCTGTCCAAACAAGATTCATTGGGAGGTGGATAGAGTTCTTAGATATCTCAAGGGAACTATTTCCCTTGGCTTGCATTACCAGAGATTTACGGGGGTACTCGAGGGGTACAGTGATGCAAGTTGGATAGCTAAGAAATCTGGTTCCAATGGAGTGACCGGATATGTGTTTACCTTTGCGGATATAGTAGTGTCCTGGAAGTCTTCTAGACAGACTTTGATTACTCGGTCTACTTTTGAGGCTGAGTTGTGTGCACTTGATGCCACATAGACGAAGGCTGAATGGTTACATGGACTCATGTCATGTAGTAAGTAAGCCGCTTCCTGCCATATCCGTTCATTGTGATAGCCGTACAACTATCGACAAGATCAGAAGTATGAAATATAATGCTAAGATAAAGAGACACATCCAAGTTAGACTGAAGTCTATAAGGGGTCTTGTGTTTGATATGATTATTGCTATAGAGTTCATAGGAACTCAAGATAATATAGCTGGTTCGCTGACTAAGGGGCTTGAGCAAGCTGTAGTCCTTAAGTCGAGGTTGGGGATGGGACTTATAACCCATCATAATTCATCAACAGCGGGAATCCAATACACTTGAGAGGAGATCCCTCGAAGTGTATTTAATGTGGTAATAACAAGTTGTAAGGATGAATTGGTAGTACCTCTACCATACACATTTAGATACTTATGTATCTGAGTCTATCCCCCATAAATCTTAAGTGGCACTTGAACTGCTAGTTAGCAAGAGTTTTAATAAACTTTGATGAAAATAGTTTTGGATCAGGATTTGATAAATACTGATGGACCAAATACTATTTCAGGATTTATAAATTCTGAATGGGGTCAAGTCGTAAAATAAGACATTGGCAGTACATCTTTGGAGATGCCCAGCTAAGCGAATGCAATTGTGAGGTCGCAATTAGAGAAAAGGGTTATTCCTTGAAGCATTCGACGAACATGATCGAGACACGGCCATAACGTCTCAAAGTCGTAGACCTACACCATAGCCATTTTGACTTGTCGTCATCTATGGAATGTGGTTACACCAAACAGATAGAGATTCAAGGTGAAACATTCCATCTATATCCGATAGCCATCGAAGTAGGGGACTTAGGAGGGTTCAAACCCGGAAGGATACCGACTCTGAAAAGTAAGTCATGATAAAATCTGATATGCATTTTTGTATGGAATTGTGGGGGATTATTAGAAAATAGAAAGTTTGAGGCATATTTTAGACATGTTCTTGATGTAATTTCCTAAAACTAATTGTTGGAGGTTGTTCCTTGTAATGAGGACTTAAACTTTCATGTTTGGATCTAAGTCATTTTTTTAGTGTAATCCATATAGAAACTGAGGTGAAGTTAGTAACTTGAAATGTGTTTGTGGGTTTTGTCCCATATTGATTAAGTAAAGAGGAATTTTACTGCCTGTTTAATTAAAATAATTACTGACTTCCTATATTATTTTAATATGAATATTGAATCTGTATAACGTTAAGAATTTGTTAAGCAATATCCGTTGATGCACAAAACTCAGTATCTGTTGATGGATTTATCCGTTGAAGTTCACCGTGGATTTATCCGTTGAAGTACAAAGTGGATTATCCGTTGATGGACTGATCATGTGCATTATCCGTTGATGGATTTGCTGAGATTGATCCTGACGCCCCTGGATTAGGATTTGCTATGGCTGATAAATCCTGACGCTGAGGATTTGTTGTGCCTGGTAGATCCTGATGGTTGGCTAGTCAGGATTTGCTGTAATAAATCTTGATGCGTGCCTGGATCCTGACTGTTATGTTTCAGTTTTTAAAAATATTCTATTAAATGCATATTAAGTCAGAATATTTATTTTAATTAATGTATATCTTTAGTTACGTTTTTATTTTGTATTACATACATACTAAAGCGTTTGAAAGATATATACATTAATTACGTAATTGTGAAACCCTAACTGCTATCTCTCTCTTTTTTCTATCCTCCATAATATACATATCATAGCATAGGTTTTCTGGGCGAACTGAGGTCAGGTCGTTGTTGCACTTTACGTATCTGTGGACGAATTGATCTGAGCTATTGTATCCTGTAAGTGATATTGGTTGGCTAGTCAGGATTTGCTGTAATAAATCCTGATGCGTGCCTGGATCCTGACTGTTACGTTTCAGTTTCTAAAAATATTCTATTAAACGCATATTAAGTCAGAATATTTATTTTAATTAATGTATATCTTTAGTTACGTTTTTATTTTGTATTACATACAGACTAAAACGTTTGAAAGATATATACATTAATTACGTAATTGTGAAACCCTAACCGCTATCTCTCTCTTTTTTCTATCCTCCATAATATACATATCATAGCATAGGTTTTCTGGGCGAACTGAGGTCAGGTCGTTGTTGCACTTTACGTATCTGTGGATGAATTGATCTGAGCTGTTGTATCCTGTAAGTGATATTGGTGCAACCGAACACAACGTAAGTGGGGCAATAATCTCTTTAATAACAGTCTAGACTACTCGAAGGTTAGGCGGCTCAGCTGTTCATAGTTCTTTCAGATTTGTTAAAACTTCTGTTAGAGCTAAATTTTGTATCATCTCTTTGTCAATTCAGTTGCTGATATATTTTTTGTTTGCTTTCGTGTTTTTATTTTGTTATTTGGTTTAATTGTCTATTCTTGTTAATTGTGATATATATAACTGTCTCGTTATTACGCGTAATGTTAGTTTATTATCCCATATGTAATACTATTTTTTGTTTTAGATTTTTTGTTGTTGATCAATATCTATTAATTCTACAAATTTTAATGAAGCCCATAGGGATATGGATAACAATAGCGGTCAGCAAACAGTATATAGACCTACAATTTCACTTATGCTATTTGAGAACAACTTTAAACACACAAATAGCAGAAAGCCTTTTGGAACATGAAAAGTTTCAAAATGATGTGCGGGGTTGATGTATATGCCAAGTTGTAGAAAATAGTTCATTTGTACTTCTGTAATGTAGTGTGGACTTCTAGCTGTTAGTCTTCTTTGTTTGTTTGCAGTGATGTTCTGTCATATTTCATTACAGCCTTTAGCCTTAATATGTGTTACAAAGTAGGATGGTTCTTTGTCTCATTAGTTGACAAACACCAATGATATAATTAGACAGTTTTGTATATATTTAGTTCATTTTGTAAGTTTTTGGGAAGAGAAAAAGATCAATAAAAACAGAATCATTTTTCTCTCAGAACTTTTATCTTGAGTAAATTTCTTCATGGTATCAGAGTAAGGAGACAAGCTGAAGATGGCTGCAGAAGATAAGGAAATAAAGAATGAGAATGGATATTCAGATCCACTCTTTCTTGTAAATTCAGATAATGCTAATATACCATTGGGGAATGTTATCTTCAATGGGGATAATTTTCTTAATTGGAGTAGAAGCATAAAGCTTGCTTTGGGATCTAAGAATAAACTGAGATTCTTGGATGGAAAGGTGAAGAAACCAACAAGTGATGATGCAAAGTATTCACTTTGGATAAGGAATGACTACATGATAAGGGGCTGGCTCTGCAGATCTATGAACGAAAAAATTGCAAACAGCTTCACCTACATAGACTCGGTTGAGAGATTATGGAATGAGTTGAAGGAAAGGTATGCTGAAACCAATGCTCCACTCCTTTACTCGCTAAAGAGGCAAGTGAAAAATTTAGAGCACGAAAACATGTCTGTCTCTGAGTATTATTTCAAGCTGAAACAAATATGGGATGAAATTCAAGATGTGGAAGGGTTACCTGAATGTACATGTGAGGCAATGAAGAAGTGTACTTGTGAGCTTTTAAAGAAGTTCATAGAGATTCAAGAAAGAAACAAAGTGATTGATTTCGTGACGGGATTAAACAAAAGGAATGAAAACATAGCCGGAAATATCATGGCCATGGAGCCACTGCCCACTCTGAATAGGGCTTTTCATCTTGTGCAACAAGCTGAGAAGCAGAAGCAGGTAGCTGAAAATCAGAATATTGGAGATGCTAGTGCTTTTGCTGTTGGAAGAATGAGTCAAGGCAAAAACTATATGGGGTCACAGAAAAGAGAAAGTAAAGAAATGAAGATGAGGAAATGGTGTGACCACTGCAAGAAGAAGGGGCACACTATTGATGAGTGCTTTAAATTGATAGGATATCCTGAATGATTTGGGAATCCTGGAAAAAACAAGATGAATGGAGGAAACGTGAAGTATGTAGCTAATGTCGGAAGAGAAGATGTGGAATATGAATAGGATGATCCTTTGGACATGGCTGGAAATGAGGTGAAACCAGATGGGAAACTTGTTTCAGCAGTGGTATAGGAGATGATGAAGTTGTTCAACAGTCAACAAGGATCAGGATCTAACAATAAAATGGCAAACTTTGTAGGTATAATCTTAGCCTCTAATGTAGTCAGCGTAGTTAAACCTTATGATAAGAACACATGGATTATAGATTCAGGGGCTTCCGATCATATGTGCGGAAATAAAAATATACTTTACAATTTAAAGGACCTTAAACTACCTGTTAAAGTAGGACTTCTAGATGGGAATGTTAAGGTTGTTGATAAGATAGGGGAAGTGAGACTATCTAAAAAACTGATTCTTTATGATGTCCTATATATTGAAGAGTTCAATCATAATTTGCTTTCGGTTAGTAAATTAATTGAAACCAACAAAATTAATGTAATGTTTGATACAAAGGCTTGTATCTTACATGACCGTTCAACTAAGGAGATAGTTGGGAGAGGAAAAGAAGAGAATGGGCTTTATAGACTAGAAGTGACAAGAGGAGATGATGATCAAGTTGAAGCTAAGAGATTTTGGAGACAAAGTAATAATGTAACTATGTGCAATGAAGCTGTAAAACTTAATATTTTACATGCCAGATTAGGACATATTTCAGTATCCAAAATGAGACATATTGAATTCTGTAATTCAGATGGTTTAAGGAATTTCTTTTGTGATGCATGTTGTGTTGGAAAATTTCATAAACTTCCTTTTAAAGCTAGTTATGCTATTGCAAGAAATATATTTGATCTTATTCATGCTGATTTATGGGGGCCGTATAAAGTTCCTATAATTACAGGAGAAAAGTATTTTCTTACGATATTAGATGACTATAGCAGAGCAACTTGGACACACATGTTATCCAGTAAAGAACAAGTAAAAGATATCCTCTTTACTTTTCTTAATTATGTAGAAAATCATTTCAAGGTCAAGGTTAAGATCTTAAGAAGTGATAATGGGACTGAAGTGGTGCAAACAGAATGTAAAAAAATGTTTAATGAAAGAGGTATAGTGCATCAGAGAAGCATTGCAGGTGTGCCGCAACAGAACGGAAGAGTTGAAAGAAATCATAAACACTTAATAGAGACCGCAAGAACCTTAAGAATATATGCTGGATTACCAAGATACTTGTGGGGAGAATGCGTGAAGGCAGCAACACACTTGATTAATTTAATGCCTAGTGCAGTGATAGGATGGGAAACACCTTATGAAAGGCTATTAAAGAAACAGCCAGAGTATGAACATCTAAGAATTATAGGTTGTTTATACTATGCTTCTAATACAAAAAGGAAGTTGGATAAGTTTGGAGAAAAGGGGGTAAGGTGCGTGCTTGTGGGATATGCAGGTGAGTATAAGGGATACCGAGTGTTTGATTTAGACAAAAGAAAAATATTTGTGACAAGAGATGTAGTTTTTAAGGAGGAAATATTTCCTTTCCTTATTTCAGATCAGAATAAGGAGGGAAAGAAGACGAATTTATGAAATTTCAGTTGTGAAATAGAAGAAATAATTAGCAATCAAGATGACGATGATGATGAACTCCTATATAATGATCATGGTGTGAGTGAAGAACAAGAAGAGGTAATGCAGGAAGAAGCTTTAGAAGGCAACTCATATATTGTTATTGAAGATATTGAGCAAGGGGATGAAATATTGATTGAAAATGAAGAAATGCAGGAGCAGGTTGTTATTGAAATACCACCTGAACAACAACATGAAGGAAGGAGGAGCACCGGAGTATCTTTCATCCCAGATAAGTTCAAGGATTTTTTTTACAAAATCCCAGGAAAAGAAAGATCGTCAAACATGACAAAAAGAATGGGGCTGAATAAAATTGATACCAGTACTTATTATGAAGAGTATATGTATTCACTTAATAACATTTTTAAAATAAAAGAACCATGTACCTATAGAGAGGCAAGTAAAGAATCAGGGTGGGTGGATGCTATGGATAAAGAGCTGAAAGCTCTTGAAGAAAACGAAACTTGGGAATTAGCTTATTTACCAAGGGGGAAGAAAGCGATAAACAACAAATGGGTATTTAAGACTAAGTATAAGCGAAGTGGTGAGGTTGAAAGAAAGAGTTGTAGCAAGGGGAGACAAACAAATCAAAGGGAAAGATTATAAGGAGACCTTCTCACCTGTGGCAAAATTCACCACAGTAAGAAGTCTTATAGCTCTCGCAACCACACGAGATTGGAATCTACACCAATTGGACATCAACAATGCTTTCTTACATGGTTTCTTGGAGGAGGAGGTGTATATGATACCACCAGAAGGATACACAAAAACTAAAACAGGACAAGTATGCAAACTAAAAAGGAGCATATATGGACTCAGACAGGCATCAAGAGAATGGAATCTGGAATTATCTAAATTTTTGAAGAATTTTGGGATGACACAATCCAAAAGAGACTACTGCCTTTTTAGTAAGGTTCAAAATGGGAAGACAACTATGGTGGTGGTCTATGTAGATGATTTAATCATCACCGGTGATGATGAGAATTGTATAGCAGTGTTGAAACGACAACTTGACAAAGCTTTCACCATCAAGGATTTGGGACTAATGAGGTACTTTCTGGGAATTGAGGTATCTAGAAGTTCTCAAGGAACAATGTTAAATCAAAGAAAATATATTCATGATTTGGTGGAAGCTACAGGTTTGAATAACTGCAAAGCAAGCAAATTTCCCTTACAAAAGGGACTTAGACTCTCTACTGATACAGGAGAGCTGTTGAAAGATCCCGAGCAATATAGAAGAATTATAGGAAGATTGTTGTATCTGAATTTGACAAGGCCAAGCATTTCATATTCAGTACAACAACTTAGTCAATTTATGCAAACACCCAGAATACCGCATTTACAAGCTGCTTTACACATGATCAGTTATTTAAAGGGAACTGGTGATTGGGGGTTATTATATTCAGCCACATCAGATTTGCACCTTACAGATTTTTGTGATGCAGATTGGGGAACATGTGCCTATAGTGGCCGCTCTCTTACAGGATATTGTGTCTTCCTTGGTGAAAGCCTCATCTCATGGAAGACTAAGAAACAAAAGACTGTTTCCAAGTCTTCGGCAGAGTCAGAATACAGAAGCATGTCACACACTGCTAGTGAACTGGTTTGGTTGGATGGAATTCTCAAAGATATGCTGGTTTCTCCATTCCACTATTTTGTGATAATAAAGCCGCTCATCATATAGCGCAAAATCCAGTATTTCACGAGAGAACTAAACATCTGAAGCTGGATTGTCACTACGTTCGAGAACAACTTGAAGAAGGGTTCATTTCTACCGTCTACATCAAATCTTCTCTACAACTTGCGGATATTATGACAAAACCCCTGGGAGAAGGCGCACACAGGTTTTTGTCGTTCAAGTTAGGACTTGTTCCTGCTAACCCAAGTCCAACTTGGGGGGTTGTAGAAAATAGTTCATTTGTACTTCTGTAATGTAATGTGGACTTCTAGCTGTTAATCTTCTTTGTTTGTTTGCAGTGATGTTCTGTCATTTTTTATTATAGCCTTTAGCCTTAATATGTACTACAAAGTAGGATGGTTCTTTGTCTCATTAGTTGACAAACACCAATGATAAAATTAGACAGTTCTGTATATATTTAGTTCATTTTGTAAGTTTTTGGGAAGAGAAAAAGATCAATAAAAACAGAATTATTTTCTCTCAGAACTTTTATCTTGAGTAAATTTCTTCACAAGTTCTCATATCATTAGCAAGTACTACCATGAGTTAGTTATGTTGTGCCCAAAAAATGTACCTGCACTAAAATCTTTTGGGTAATGGCAACTCTATATTAGTTGCTCTCATTATGGTACAAGTAAACTAGTAATCTGATTTGACAAGATCCGGCAAGCTAAGCTAATCCAAAAAGAAAAGTAGAATCAATTAGGAGTAAAGTAATAAAAGGTGAGAGAGATGAACTTATATCCAAGCTATTCAGGTGAATCACATTATTGATTAATGATAGTCTTGAACTCTTGATAAATAAATCGAATATTAGGGGGCAAAAGAATTAAGCATGTTCTTCTTCAAGGTACGTAAGCCTGTCATTCTTCTCTTTTTCCTCAAGACTGTCAATTTCTTATAACCTTGATAGAAGGTCATTTTTCTCACCTCTTGTTGTTGTAATCCTTATCAATTCTACTTCACTTTTTAGATTATATGCAAGACTTGTGTAAGTCGGAGTAGCTGCTCACGAAGTAATCCGACCTCCATACTTCAGAGTTCAAAACTTTCTAAATGATTGTAATTAGTTCATCATAAATGGGGTGCTTATGTTGCTGAATCTTATTGAATTATATATACTATTTGCTTCTACAATGATTTGAGTAATTAATGTAGAGTAACTAAGATGCGTTTGTCAATAGAAATCAGAAGATAAACTGCAGCAGACATGAAACATCACGAGTCAGCAACAAGGACTGGCTAGACAATCAGATCACATAACAAAAATCATATTATAGTTGGAATAAGGAGCTCCTATTGACATACTATATTAAATAAGTATGTTGTATAGTTTAGAAGTATGTATGTTTCAAATCCTAAGAGATCCAAAATTTTGTCTGATGCATATCCAATTAAAATATATTTCCAACAGAAAATTATAAAAGAAACTGAAGTGTGTCCTTAGTCTTAGCCGCTTCTCATCTTTTTATCTTTGTACTTCACTCTATATACCATGCAGAGTAGCTTAATCACTACTGTGAAAACGAAATGGACAAACACTGGAATTTTGATTCCCATTTTCCACGGTATTGCTCAATAAAATACACTTCCCCGTGATATCTGCCTGTCCTATAAGTATCATCCTTGCACCATATTTCTAAATCAACCTCAGAAAGCTCTTCCCTATTCTGATTATTAGCACTCCTCAGTTTTCAGCAATACCTCTTTATCTTTACTAATATGGGTTTCGCAAGCTACACTGATGAGTATACTTCTCCCATTGCTGCATCAAGGATCTTCAAGGCCTCCATCATCGACTCTCACAACTTGATTCCAAAACTCTTGCCACAAGGTATTCAGAGCATTGAACTTATTCAAGGCGACGGAGGAGCGGGAAGCATCAAGAAGATCAACTTTATTGACGGTTAGCACAATTACTTGTACTTATCACCACATGCTTGCAAATGATCCTGCATTCTCATACATTTGCATTCTAATAAAACATGACTAATGCTTATATTACTGATGTAGGCCGCAATTTCAACAGTGTAAAGTACCACATTGATGAGCTCAGTGAAGAAAACTACACCTATAATTATACGTTGCTAGAAGGTGATGCCTTAGTAGAAAACCTTGAAAAAATAACATATGAGGTTAAGTTTGAGTCTTCTCCAAGCGGTGGTACTATCTCTAAGGTGACAAGCAAGTATTACACTAAAGGAGATTTCATGCTTAAGGAAGAGGACATCAAGGCGGGCAAGGATAAAGTCTTACAAATGTACAAAGTTGTTGAAGCCTACCTCCTCCAAAACCCTGATGCCTATGTCTAGGGATTCTGTTTCCGATTATCTGATTTGTTCTCTGCAATTAGTCTATATCTATACATATGGACTATCATGTTGTTTCTACAGTTTGGTTTTACCATGTCTCCAATAATGGTTTTGACTCCGGCTCTTAACCATATATCTCTTGTAAGTTCTATACATATGGCCTGTCAGTGTACCGTTTTGTTTTAGAATAAGGAGAGATTGGTTTGTCTCTGAGTCTTGACCATATACTGTCATTTCTTTTAAGTTCTGTATTTTGTCCAGAAAAAATAAAGAATCTTCTTTCTAATGTTATCGCTTTTATATGACTTGGGGAGTATGATTTTATTCTCCTTTATTTTATATTGTCCTATATTAGCTAGAGTATATCATGCAGACTGAGGTAACTCTTGAGGGATTTGATGTCTAATGTTATCTTATGTTGTGTTTGATTCTACTTCCGTTGGATGTCTTCTATTCAGAAGTTGTAAAATCTGTAAATTTATTATTTTTAATATATTTATTAGATATTGAATATTAATTCGTTTAGATAAATATTTATTTAGAATATTCAGAAACTTTTTGTACAAGTTATTTGAGTTAGAAAAAGATTTGTTATTTGTGGAAAGAAGTGTGAGAATAAATTAGAAAATTGAAATCTTTTTAGTTTAGGTAATCGTGTGTGTTTTTTTAGAAATTTACTTGGAGAGTTTTGATTATTCTCTAATTAGAATTAGGGTTTTATGTACCTATATAAAAACCCTTTTAGACAATTTTAAAAACTCGTACAGACATCACCAAATTCGCCGAAAAGGTACTTGCTGTTTGGGCTTTGTTTTTTTTTTGTATTTGTGTTTAATCGCTCTGCCATGCTAGTTGCCTATCAGCGTGTGCCATGCGGTTTGTATAACTAATTTAATATCACAGTATTCTGTTGATTTATGAGATATGTAGTATAATTTTGATTTTATGTGCCTCAATGTTAGTATATCATGTTCAACCTTGACATCTTACTAGATTAAAAGACCTACAAGTTTTGTCTTTCCTTATGAATAGGTTTTAGTGTTTGCCGCCTTTGTT
This sequence comes from Apium graveolens, assembly GCF_009905375.1. Classification (NCBI taxonomy): domain Eukaryota; kingdom Viridiplantae; phylum Streptophyta; class Magnoliopsida; order Apiales; family Apiaceae; genus Apium; species Apium graveolens. The sequence goes on along the minus strand of NC_133649.1, from coordinate 35,557,467 downwards.
TAAATTAATTAGGATATTTTGAGTGTGGCTTGTATCTAAGTGTACCAATCATTATACTCTCTGCATAATCATTGAATTATGTGTATATGTGCATCCATTATTATACGCTTCAAATATTTTTATAATATTTAATTGATCTCATATGGTCTCTCACTCATTATTATATTATTAAATTAATAAAACATGTTTCAGTTGCTTGACAATTATATGTGTAGATTAAAAAGAAAAAAATAAATAAATATTATTATGTGCTTTACGTGGTTAAAAGCATGTTTATGATGTGCTAAGATTTGCTAATTACTTTATCGTTATATTTTTTTATAATTATTTTAATAGAAAACTTTAAGAATTAAATTGTGTAATGACATGTATTTTTAGTAGTCAATTTAGCTTATGTTAGGTGAATGCTTGATAATTGGCCTTACTAATTATAAGGTAAAGGTGTAAGTGTATGTGTTAATTGGGGCAAGGTATATGTTATTAAAGATAAGTTTTAATAATAGTTAATTATAACATAGTGCATAACTGTGTTTAAGATCTAGTTGATTATTTTTAATTTAGCATGCATGCCTTGTATTAGTTGACTAATTTAATGGTATAAAATGTTAGCAATAGCAAAAGTAAATATATGATATGTTTGTTTATTTATTAATTTATATGCATGTTACACCCAACAGTGGGAATCGCATGGACCTTGTACTTGAATTCAGACCAGACTAGTTGCATGCAATGGGCTTTTTTTATTATTGACTATAAGTTTAGAATTTGTTTTGTGTGTTTTAGAAAAGATGGACGGGGAGAATGGTAACAATCAGAACAACAACAAAAATCAGAACAACAATGGAAATCAAGGCAACAATGATGAAGGAGGAAACGTCTTTTACCAGCTGGCTGAAACTCTAGCTGTGCTTGTGAATCAGCAACCAAAGCCCAACATCGTCTCTCAGTTCAAGCGTTTAAACCCGCCAACTTTTGATGAAGCTACAGACCCAGCTATCGTTGAGATGTGGATCCAAGAGATGGAAAAAGCTTTCGGACTTCTGGGGAGCAATGAGGAACAGAAGGTGACCTTAGCTGTTTACCAATTGCAAGGAAGCGCTTACGACTGGTGGCTTATGGAAAAGAGGAATAATGGGACGACAAATCTTGAAGAAAATCCTGAACCGTACACTTGGGCAAAGTTAAAGAAGGCTTTAGAGGACAAGTACTTTCCTAGAACAGTTCGTCTGTAGAAAGAGAAGGACTTCATTCGCCTTCAGCAAGGGGATAGAACCGTCATTCAATACGAAGCAGAATTTGCAAAGCTTGCGAAATACGCGTCGACCTTAGTAGCAGATGAGAGCAGTTGAGCACGAAGATTGGAAGAGGGACTTTGAAGCGACATCAGGAACTCTGTGGCGTCTTTTGAACTTCAGACATACGAGGCTGTCCTCAACAAGGCGTTAGTGATCGAAAGGGGCTTGGGAGAATCTGAAAAGGCGTCTGGCAGCTGGAATAAGAGGCGGTTCACTCAAACTAGTGGGCAATCTTTTCAAGGGGGGCCACTCAAGAAGCCACACGTGTACGATAACATAGGAGGTCAAGGTGATCGAGAGAGGTGTACGAGGTGCGACAAGAATCATCCGGACAAGGTCTGCCATTGGAATACAGGTGCTTGTTTTCATTGCGGAGAAGTAGGACACAAGATTTCGAATTGCCCGCACAACCCGCCACCGCAACCAAGGAAGGAGGCAGATAACCAGATGGGCAAATGACGTGTATTTCAGCTCACAGGAAATGACAACTATCGCAATTAAGGTATGATTTCTTTTATTTAGCGACTTATTTAATTTAATTTCATTTTTGTGAATTTGGGGACCAAATTCTTTTAAGGAGGGAAGAATGTAAAATCTGTAAATTTATTTTTTTATATATTTATTAGATATGGAATATTAATTCGTTTAGATAAATATTTATTTAGAATATTCAGAAACTTTTTGTACAAGTTATTTGAGTTAGAAAAAGATTTGTTATTTGTGGAAGGAAGTTTGAGAATAAATTAGAAAATCGAAATCTTTTTAGTTTAGGTAATCGTGTGTGTTTTTTTAGGAATTTACTTGAGGTTTGATTATTCTCTAATTAGAATTAGGGTTTTATGTACCTATATAAAGACCCTTTTAGACAATATTAAAAACTCGTACAGGCATCACCAAATTCGCCGAAAAGGTACTTGCTATTTGGGCTTTTTTTTTTGTATTTGTGTTTAATCGCTCTGCCATGCTAGTTGCCTATCAGCGTCTGCCATGTGGTTTGTATAACTAATTTAATATCACAGTATTCTCTTGATTTATGAGATATGTAGTATAATTTTGATTTTATGTGCCTCAATGTTAGTATATCATGTTCAACCTTGACATCTTACTAGATTAAAAGACTTGCAAGTTTTGTCTTTTCTTATGAATGGGTTTTAGTATTTGCCGCCTCTGTTTAAATTAATTAGGATATTTTGAGTGTGGCTTGTATCTAGGTGTACCAATCATTATACTCTCTGCATAATCATTGAATTATGTGTATATGTGCATCCATTATTATACGCTTCAAATATTTTTATAATATTTAATTGATCTCATATGGTCTCTCACTCATTATTATATTATTAAATTAATAAAACATGTTTCAGTTGCTTGACAATTATATGTGTAGATTAAAAAGAAAAAAATATATAAATATTATTATGTGCTTTACGTGGTTAAAAGCATGTTTATGATGTGCTAAGATTTGCTAATTACTTTATCGTTATATTTTTTTTTTAATTATTTTAATAGAAAACTTTAAGAATTAAATTGTGTAATGACATGTATTTTTAGTAGTCAATTTAGCTTATGTTAGGTGAATGCATGATAATTGGCCTTACTAATTATAAGGTTAAGGTGTAAGTGTATGTGTTAATTGGGGCAAGGTATATGTTATTAAAGATAAGTTTTAATAATAATTGATTATAACATAGTGCATAACTGTGTTTAAGATCTAGTTGATTATTTTTAATTTAGCATGCATGCCTTGTATTAGTTGACTAATTTAATGCTATAAAATGTTAGCAATAGCAAAAGTAAATATATGATATGTTTGTTTATTTATTAATTTATATGCATGTTACACCCAACAGTGGGAATCGCATGGACCTTGTCAAAGCCAAAAACAATTAAATATTAAAGTTGTAAGTTTCTGTAAATAAATTCTTATGAGTAAAGTATGAAGTATCTGTGTTGATGAGATTTAGTTTTTAATATATGTATACGATTTATTTAGAGGTTATAATTGATCATGTTCCGATTATTAAAATTATAGGACTTGTTCGTGTTAATTTTGAGTTTTCAGTCGACTTCGAGATAAGTACTTTTGACTTACTTTTAATTTTCGGAAAAGATATTTCAATTCTGTTTTTTATTTCGTATAAGATATAAGAACTGTAATTTCGAAAATTATAAGATATAAGTATTTGTGAATTTTAGAATTCGGTATCTACGTTTTCGAACCCGTTCGTAATTTACGCTATAGTTCTGGAACTAGTTTTAGATACCCTTAGTAGGCGCACAAGTGTGCAACTTTAGATACCCATTAAGGGTGCGAAATTATTGAACTTTAGTTGCCGACCACCGGCAAAGTGTGGTATATGAGAATAAGAATAAGAATAAGATGTCGGCTACTGGCAAATTGTGGCCGTAGATCAAAACTGTGGTATTTATAAGAATTATCGTTTTGTTCTGTTTTATTCTGCCATAATCTGTTATAAAATCTGCTCTGTTCTGTTTTAAATTCTGAATTTTTGAAATATAAAACTTTGGGTTGGATCTATTTTTAGAAATTGTTTTACAAAATTATAATTGTTTTGAGAAAAATCGTTTTATTAAAACACTCATTGTTTTTCTGTTTAAGAGTTAGTCAAGTTGTACTTGCTGAGCTGTGTAGCTCACCCCTTTTAATATTTCAGGTTTGGAATTTGGAGCATATTGAGAATAATGAATGAGAATTATGTGGAGATATGTGGAGATCTGTGCTGTTTCGTTTCGTACTATTTGAATTAAAATAAAAACTTTATTTTTAGAAACGAAATTTAATTATCTGTTTAGACAATTAATATTGGATTTTTGGAGCCGCGTCTCTATTTTTATGATTTTGATTATTGAGTTTGACCGATGCTTTGAATTTCGTGATATATTAGAATTATCGAATAAAAATCTATTTTATTTAAAATTTTTGTATTTAGATTTAATAGTCCGCAAAGGCGGGTTGTTACATAAGTCGATTAGCAAGCCTTCTCGTAATGTTATGACGGGAAAAATTAGTAATAACACCCACAAGAATAAAACATGTAAACAATAAATAAGTGAATACCTTTTTTAGTGCAAATGTAATATTCTCTGGTAGTTTTGGACTTGTCAGTTAATCATGTACATATTAAACTGCAGAACTTCCAAAGTTTTAAAATTTATCATTTCTAGAGAATTTTCTCTGATGTAATTTATCCCGATATGTCATGCAGTTTGTGGGATAAATGTGCCTTGTGTATGCGGCTTCTGAGTTTGTGTACAATAGAGATGTCATCCTCTTTAAAAGATAGTTATGTCATATTAAAAAGCTTGCATGGGCAAGCTTGAGAACTAGTAAAGCCATCAGAATGATCAATGCAAATATGTATGTTACTAATTAGATGTGTTTGTCAATTGAATATCAGAAGATAAACATAATTTAGAAGTATGAATGTTTCAAATTCTAAGATATCCAAAATTTTGTCCGATGCATATCCATTAAAATATATTTCCAACAGAAAATTATATAAGAAACTAAAGTGTGTCTCTTAGCCTCTTCTCATCTTTTTGTCTTTGTACTTGACTCTATATACCTAATACCATGCAGAGTAGCTTAATCACTACTGTGAAAACGAAATGGACAAACATCAGAATTTTGATTCCCATTTTCCACGGTATTGCTCAATAAAATACACTTCCCCGTGATATCTGCCTGTCCTATAAGTATCATCCTTGCACCATAATTCTAAATCAACCTCAGAAAGCTCTTCCCTATTCTGATTATTAGCACTCCTCAGTTTTCAGCAATACCTCTTTATCTTTACTAATATGGGTTTCGCAAGCTACACTGATGAGTATACTTCTCCCATTGCTGCATCAAGGATCTTCAAGGCCTCCATCATCGACTCTCACAACTTGATTCCAAAACTCTTGCCACAAGGTATTCAGAGCATTGAACTTATTCAAGGCGACGGAGGAGCCGGAAGCATCAAGAAGATCAACTTTATTGACGGTTAGCACAATTACTTGTACTTATCACCACATGCTTGCAAATGATCCTGCATTCTCATACATTTGCATTCTAATAAAACATGACTAATGCTTATATTACTGATGTAGGCCGCACTTTCAACAGTGTAAAGTACCACATTGATGAGCTCAGTGAAGAAAACTACACCTATAATTATACGTTGCTAGAAGGTGATGCCTTAGTAGAAAACCTTGAAAAAATAACATATGAGGTTAAGTTTGAGTCTTCTCCAAGCGGTGGTACTATCTCTAAGGTGACAAGCAAGTATTACACTAAAGGAGATTTCATGCTTAAGGAAGAGGACATCAAGGCGGGCAAGGATAAAGTCTTACAAATGTACAAAGTTGTTGAAGCCTACCTCCTCCAAAACCCTGATGCCTATGTCTAGGGATTCTGTTTCCGATTATCTGATTTGTTCTCTGCAATTAGTCTATATCTATACATATGGACTATCATGTTGTTTCTACAGTTTGGTTTTACCATGTCTCCAATAATGGTTTTGACTCCGGCTCTTAACCATATATCTCTTGTAAGTTCTATACATATGGCCTGTCAGTGTACCGTTTTGTTTTAGAATAAGGAGAGATTGGTTTGTCTCTGAGTCTTGACCATATACTGTCATTTCTTTTAAGTTCTGTATTTTGTCCAGAAAAAATAAAGAATCTTCTTTCTAATGTTATCGCTTTTATATGACTTAGGGAGTATGATTTTATTCTCCTTTATTTTATATTGTCCTATATTAGCTAGAGTATATCATGCAGACTGAGGTAACTCTTGAGGGATTTGATGTCTATAGACATTAAAGTGTATCTCTCGGATGCAAGGTGGAATATATAGACATCTTGAACCTTATGATTGAAAAGATACTGACTTCGAATGAACCTATGACCTTAGGGAGATGCTAAGATCATGTAAACACTGAATCACCTGCTACTACATGCAACAGTCTTTTTATCGAATTTAAATTGAATCTTAGTACAAATTTTTTTGAATGCATGCAAGCAACTCAAGAACCAAGAGTACTGAATTTTAAATATGAACTACTTATTAGGACTTCGGGATTTTCATTGTTAAAATAAAATCATGTCTTGTATCACGTACACGAGTAAAATGCAAAGCACTTAGGTCATGTTTGTTTCATGGGATTATAATCCTGGGATCTTTTAAAAAATGACTTGTAGAAGGGGATAAAACAATACCTCCACCCACCAAGCATTAGATGGGATTATAATCTTATCCTCTACTCCAACAAAACAAACATGGGATAGGATAATTTAAAGGATTATAATCCTTAGATAACCCTTCACTAATTTTTTACAAAATGATTGAAAAATTTAAAGAACTATAATCCTATCTCCTACTTAATACCATTAAACAAACATGGCCTTAGAGTACAAATCAATCCTGATTAGCATGATCTGCATTATTTGTGTGACGCATTACATTCATGCGATTGCAACACACAAACACACATACACACCTACTCTACTGCAAAATTATTCTCTGTAAACTCAAAGAAGTTGATAAAGGATGTTGACCATGTGGAAAGATAACAGTTAAGAGAACAATTAAAAGTATAGACACACAAGTACCTGCTTTTGTAAAACTGCTTGAATTTATAACTACTGATGCATTGGTAGTGGATTCTAGACAAAGTGATCTTATCAAGTCCCATAAAGGCCGCACAATACAATCTAATGTTTCCTCAATCCTCCGTATAACTATTATTATGTTCTTTGATTCATTATTTACCTTAATTTTTAAAAATTACACATTTTTTTCATAGCAACGCTCTAGTTTTACATAGTAGGCATATTTTCAGTGTTTTCTGCATGGCACCCAGACGACAGAAGTAGAGCACACGAGTGTGAGAAATGTTAGATACTTAGATATAGGTATTGTCTTTTACTAAGCAAGATTTCTTGTGTAGAGGAAAGTTAAGCCTTGGTAAGTGACTTGCTATGAGTATGAAAAAACAGGTTCTTCATCTTTATGCGAATTAATGTGCTTGTTGATGTTTATTTCCAACGTAAAAAGTTCTTACAGCTTGCCAGAAACTCTACAATTGATAATTAAAAACCTCAGTCTAAATATCTAATATTGGCTACTTGGTCTGTGCTCTACCTCTAGCCCTTACATCCCTTCTAGCGCTATAATTGAGATTAGCTAGCCTTAGGCTCTTCCCGCTTCATTTCTGTTAATCACCTCCGGTTCTTGTTGTCTTACATAATTCTTACCCATTGATAGCATGCGATATGATCACAAGAGCTGATTCAATCGGGTTCACATCATCCGGTATGATCACTGCTAGCAATCCAGTTAGTTAGGTCTCTCTTCTTAGATAATATCTAATCTGATCAGATAACGGAATTCAATTCCCGAACCTTTAAGCAATTTAAGAAAAATGTGCATGTCCAAACACCTTTAACCATAGTGTATAGCTTACACCAAAATCACATTCACACGTAGGCAACCTATCGTTAAAATGTGAAACACGAATTAGCTGTACGATTAAATTAAAAGAATTTAAAGTATACACAAACTTAATGAACAGAACTACACCAATTTAAAAACTTGCAGAAATTAAACTTGCAGATCAGGCCACTGAAAAACAAAAATTAGATTTTATTTGGAATCAGTAGTTAACAGAATAAGAAGGTTGTCATACTTACCTCCAAGTAAAAGTATTAGATTATATCAAATAGGTATGTTGAATATTTGGACTCCTATTAGCATTAATGCATTATATTCCGGTGTATGTTTTCTAATACTCTGAGATCCAACATTTTGTCATGTGCATTTCTTTAGAAAGTAAGAAACCGAAGGGTGTCCTTACCTCCCCGTCTCTTTTTCTGTCTTGTGTTCTTGAAGCTATATATATTTTATTAATCATTTGGTGACGCCACAATGGACAAACACCAGAACATTTGTTTCTTTAAACCTTGGTAACTTTTCATGGTATTACACAATCACAAACACTTCAAACTTTTCCCATTTTCCTATAAATATCATCCTCTCACCGTATTCCTGAATAATCTCAAAACAAGTCCACTATTCTAATTAATCACCTCTCCTTAGTTTTCACAAACACCTCTTATAACAAAAACATGGGTTTCGCAAGCTACACTGATGAGTACACTTCCCCTATCGCTGCATCAAGGATCTTCAAGGCCTCCATCGTCGACTCTCACAACTTGATTCCAAAACTCTTGCCACAAGGTATCCAGAGCATTAAACTCATTCAAGGCGATGGAGGAGCTGGAAGCATCAAGCAAATTAACTTTATTGATGGTCAGCTAATTTATTTGTGCTTTTTAACTAATGTATACACATAGATCTGCATTCTAGTATAAATTACTGATTGTCTCATATCAATATTACTCATGTAGGCCGCAATTTCAATAGTGTGAAGTACCACATTGACGAGCTCAATGAAGAAAACTACACCTATAACTATACGTTGCTGGAAGGTGATGCCTTAGTGGAAAACCTTGAAAAAATAACATATGAGGTTAAGTTTGAGTCCTCTCCTAGCGGGGGTACAATCTCTAAGGTGACCAGCAAGTATTACACTAAAGGTGATTTCATGCTCAAGGAAGAGGACATCAAGGCAGGCAAGGAAAAGGTTTTGATGATGTACCAAGTTGTTGAAGCCTATCTCCTCCAAAATCCTGACGCCTACGTCTAGAGTTTTTTGGTTTTATTGCATATGCATGTCTTGTTGTGTTACAGTTTCGTTTGTAGCATTTTTGTTTCAGAATAAGGAGAGATTGGGTTTTGACTCTGGGTCTTTACCATATACAGTTGTTTCTATCCAGTCATTTCTCTGTTGTGTATTTCATTGTGAAAAATAAAGAAGCTTATTTCTAATACAATTACAGTTATTTCAGTCAGTGATGGATTTGTGTTGCAATAACTAGCTAGTGTGCTTATGTATTCCTATTCTAGCAAGACTCTCAAACATCTCTTGCATTAACCTAGTGATATTATTGACAGTATTAACCTGCATGACTCTGGCTGGACACTGACATTTATGTTACTAGACATGTTGAACTTTACAAATAAAAAGATAGTGAAGCTAGTAAGATCGTCTAAAAACTGGAGAGATGAAGGGACTGATGATATCGAAGTGAAACTCTTCGGACTGATTGTGATAACTGATAAGGTGTATTCTGAAGCTGAAACACCAGCTAAAGATTAGTATGGTAGAACCGGTTCAGTAACACGGTGGTTAAGCAATGAAGAGCTAATTCAATTCCTCCGGTTATTGTTTTCTGAGACCATGTTAAGACTCAAACCTTTAAGGTGCTAGAGAAAGGTCTCAAATGGATCATATTATAATGTTGAACAATATATGCATATGGGGTGGTTTTGCTTGAGATATTATTGGGTCAATCCGCTGTCACCGGGAGTACGGAAAAAGGAGGGGGACTATCTTGCTGTCAGATAAAATAAATCTTATTCTACAGAGAGAAAAACCAGAGAATTAGAGGGACTGGATGTGGATGGATAATGTATTAGGTTAGAGTTTCTCATTCTCAAGCTGTAACATTAGCAGATCTTTCAACTATCAGATGTCTAGCAGCTCATCACTATTTCATTACCGTCTTATCTTATCAAGCATTAAATTCCCAAATCAACTGAAAACAATAAACTTTCAGGATGAAAAAGAAATATTATAAATTTTCTTCTATGCAATCACTTCCAGAATAGGTGGCTTTAATGGTGCAAATGAAAGTTCAATCAACTAGATTATTCTTGATAATAATTAGCAAAATATGAAAGTGAAATTCTCCCTCGATCCAGTACATAAGTTGTTTGACTTGTTGAGAGTGTGGTCGAGTGGTTGGACGGCCCTTGCATTATTATGAGAAGAAAGATCAACAGCGTACTACTTGGGTCGTTGAACAGGGGCATTCACGATTCACGATTCACGATTCAACACATTTATGTATACACCCTTCATTCCTTTGTTTAGGAACGCAGACTCTTTCTCTCCACACAAATTCATAATAACATCATTCATAAACAACCCGTTTTGTACATGTTCCATACGTATTAACGTTCTGATCAAAATCTCATATAATGAATCAAAATACCAAACAATAATAAGATGTTCTCATATCACTGACAATATCATAATACAAAAATATAAATGTTAGAGCACTCAAATTGGGTGCAAAAAAATTTACAAAATGCCGCATATTGCATGTAGATTGCTATATTTCAATACATTCATATGCATTCACTCTTCATAATGTCACATCACCAATTATACGTCATTTTATAACAATTTTTGGTATCCAATTTTGTATCTCTAACATTACTTACAGGATGTCCGGGCTAATATAAACAATGAGATTTACGGTATGTACAACAGAAATGTAGGTGACAATGGATCAAGACATCATGACCATGAATTCATCAAATTGGAGAACTCCATCCCCATTAAGATCATAATTTTGAATCATCAACTGACACTCATCCATACTCTTGGACTGTCCTATTTTACTAAGCATCCTTTTCAAACTCTTAGGCGTTATGCACCCGTGCCCTTCCATTTCATACAGCTTAAAAGCCTCCTTCAACTCATTCATTTTCTCCTCGTGTCCGCCACCTTCAACTAAACCCACGAACTCCTCCATGCTCAACAATCCATCTCCGTCCGAATCTACTAACTTCACGGCTGCCTCCGCTTCCTCCAATGACATTTCCCCGCCAATCAAGGCCATGCATTTTTGCAGCTCGGCCGGTGATATCTTCTTATCTCCGTTATCATCAATGTGATTAAACACTCGTTCATATTGCTGAAATATGTTCATAATACTTGTGCTGAAACCGTATAAAACTAGACTAGGCTCAATTTTATCTTCGAAAAATCAATATAAATTATGAAAACCAAATAGAATATGTAGGTTGGAAAGTTGAGAAAACTGTAAAACTAAATATGAAAGTTTGAAGGCAGGAAAGTGTACATGTTGTATATATAGGAACAGGGAAATGCGTGTTGTGCTGCGGACCAAATCAGGGGGTAGAAAAATAAAAACAGAAACAGTGCACGTTCGAAAATAATAAGACGGCACGACCGTTGATTTTTATTCTTTTTTTTATTTGTATCGGTAGCTAAGCAATGCGGTAACAAGTTCCAGAATATTGGGACGAATTAACTAGGAAAGCGTCGGAAATGTGGTCAATCACATATTACAATGAAAACTAGTTCTAAAAGCGTTGACCTCATGTATATATATTCATGATGAGAATGAAAACTTATAGGTACACCGTACACAATAACCGTCAATCCTGCCACAGCCACAAAACCATGAACCAGAGAATAATATACTATCTACAAAAGTGTGGTTTTGTTATTACATAAATAAATAGCACGTCAAGTTTTACAATTATTCCTGGAAAAAAAAATTCAAATATTAGATTTAAAAAGTATGGTCGTAATTTCTACCATTATGTCACTACCTGGTCACAAATAGATCACACGTTTAGAGATAATGAGGTTCAAAACTCTCCCTTCTACAGTCCCATACAATAGAAAATCAAATGACATCAGCCAATACAAAAGCAAATGACATCGGCTAGAGCCTAGAAGACAAATCTGCCTTGACGAATTCTCTGCTCCACTCTACCGATTCTTTTTGGTGGCCAGATAATGTGGGTGGCCCTTCCCTTTATCAACCCCAAAGGAACCTGCCATGTGCACAAGGATTAAAGCTAGTTATTGGAGTTAAGGCAAGAAAGTTTAACATCAAAAAATTGTCGGACATTCTACTTAAAAAAAACCAATGGTTAGCCACGTTATAGACATAGGTAATAGAAAGATGTAAGATAAGCTATGTCTTTGGCTTCTCAAAATGTTTACAAGTTTATTTGATGGAACCACATTGAACATTTAATCACTTGCAGTTTAAAATTACAATTACTGATAACAACATATCCCAAGTAATGAACACCCAGGTAAAGAGAAAATAGGAGAAATGGATAATGCACAAACCGGGCCAATAGATTTTGAATCCAAGCTAGAAGCTGAATTATCTCCTTCAACCCAACAATGCCCGTCTGGAATCTTCATAACATCATTGGAGTAAGGAGAACTGACCCAGTCACCTGACAATGCAGTGATTCTTTTCACGAATTTCTCCTTGTGATCATTGGGGGAGCTGCAAAAGATGGAAACTGCAGAACAATCAATAGTTACTCATTAAGTAACCCAGAAAATTATGTTTCATAGTATTCAGGAAAAAGCCTTTGTGTCTATTATAGTTTGTAACAGAGAGAACACCATTGTTTATGAAGTGTCTACATTGCAAAAAAAATGTAAGCCTTCAGACATATATTTGCACACCAAGTAATGCTAAATTTTATATACAAAGCTAATTGATTGGTTTCTTTCTTCCTATAATGCAAATTGACATGCTTGTCTCGAAGCACATATTACAGGGCTTATTAATGTATACACACGCTAATTTTAGAAAAAAAAAAAAAATCCGCAGAGATAATTCTATATAACCAACATGAGTCGTGAACATATTTACACACATAATCAATATTCTATATATGTCAGACCCAAGATGTTACTATTACATGTGAGTGTAATATGAACACACAAACAGGCATGCCATACATGTAATGGCATAGAAGATAGTTAAGTAATAGTGCATTATCATTTTACTAAAATCCACTTTCAATAATTTGCAAGAAATGAAACGTTGATCAAATTCAGTTGCATAATCGTACCAGAAAACTACAACATCACCATGTGAGAACTTGTACTTTTGTAAGCAAAATTTTTCCACCAAAACACGGTCAGCTGTGGCAAAACATATATATTAGGCATAAAAAACTAATCATTATGGCACAAGAGATTATAATTAGTTCCTCTGAGAGATTTTACCTGTAAATGTTTCCGAAGAAGTACTGCATTGGGGATTGAAAGTTGGAGACATAGAACAGCCTCGAACAGGAACAATACTGATGTAACGATCTGATATGGTAAGGCCTATAAGCCCGCATGTGAAGAAGGTTTTTGCGACATTCGAAATGAAATTCATGCTAATCATCCTTATTGGAGAAGAATAAATATCATACTGACTAGGAGGATATCTGTACAGAAGCGTTAACCAAGTTAGAGAAGAATATATATAATTTTATTGGACACAGACTTACCTAATTGTAGATTAAGCATGAATTCAATATTAAAACCAGTTGATATAACAATCATTGTAGAAGCTTCAAAAAAACTTCGATATGATTAAGTATTACAATTCAGTTGAGAGTTTCTACAGTAAGAATAAACCAAAAATCCATCATATTAAAGCATTATAGAATATGATTACATTACAAGGTAGCTTGTACTTGACATCTGATATAAAAAGGTGGCTTCTAGTATTGATTTGTACAGAAAAATTAATTATGCCAATAATACATTTTAGATTTTTTCAAAACCCTATTTTATCCCAGTTTTCAATTATTTTGAGGCTCATAGCTTGAATCACCAATCAAGTACAAACAGTGTCCAATACAGCTTCAATAGTATGGAATAGATTTTTAAGTTTGTTAATATATTATTATAATATTCTCTTTCTATATTAAATAATATTTTAGCCAATGACAGCGACCATGATCTCCGGTTTGGCTTTAATATTATTGAATAGATAAATATTTTGCAATTCAGGTCAAAAACCAGACCTCAGCTTGTAAAGCATCTGTACAACTCCAAGGCCTCATTCTATATCCTAAACTCGGCCTCACCCTTAAGTATAAATACAAGAGTCCTACTAAATATAGTACTCAAGTCTTTGTTACATGACCCAAATCCTTCTCTCATGTCTGAACATAGTTGTTTTCATGATGCAAAGCACCATGGACGAAACCAAATGGAGGTTAACCTAGGCTCAAGCACAGGATGAACTGAATATTTTGGCAGATATTTTTTTTTCATGCCCTGCCTTTTGGCTTTTGATTAAAAATCAGTAGAAATTTTTCCCAGCCCCAGTTGGCATTCAAAAATTGTCAATAACTCATTTTACCCCAGATGTTTCGGAATCCTGGTTGTATGATAGCACGTCAACAATAACTTTAGAATAAATTAAAGCAGTGAGCTGATTAGCCGGAAAAGCTATATTGAAAATTCAATTAAGCGCTTATAGGTAACAAAATGCCTGCTTCCAATTACAAAATACGAAATTATAACAAATTGTATACCACATATTAAAATTAAAATTCCCTTACAATTGTTGTTAACAGCAATACAGTACTAACTACTATCGGAGACAGAAGAGTAATATAAAAACATAAAACAAATATAATGAAAATGAATATGTGTGTACTCAGTAGTCATAAATAAGTGATTCGCAAGCAGATCAATTAGTAAATATAACATCGGCTATAGAATGAAATTGGGTGAATGGTGATAGTGTCATTAATATGCAGCTACAAGATTAAAATTAAAGCATATACAAAAATATTAGCATGGAAATTAAATTTGCAATATGGTATAATTAGGCGAGGAAGAAACGTACTTTTTCCAATTCAAAAGGAGCCTCAGCAGCTAGGCTTGGTATATAGTGTGATAGACTATGAAGACGATGATGAGTTTGTTGTCGAGACCTGGGCCTTTCTACACAAATAAAAGCTGGGCCTGGGTCACTAATACAACCCTTGCTTATTTAGCCAGGCCAATTACGGGCGTACACGTTTTGGCTAATCCGACCAATCTAAATCGAACTGAACCTATTTTTAATGTTTTGAAAAGTTCACATGTATTATTCTATTTATGATTTATGAGTTAACTATGATTTGGAATATTTTAGATACATATGTAATTGATAATATGCCGTCTACCAAGATTTATATCAACATTGATGATCCACAAGTTTTTCTCATGCAACTTTGAACGATACTTAATGTAGTTAAGTAAGACAATAAGACAACTCAAATATTTTATCAATGATTTTTTTCTGAATTATTTAAGAATATCATGTAGGTTAAAGGATATGGCTTACCTTACTGCTCACGCACCTTGATGATGAAATATCTCGAAGAAAGATATGACTGCTGGAATTTACTATTCTATTCATCAATAAGACACTATTTCTGTTTTATTATTTAATTCTGAAATGTCGCTCAATGTTAGGACATCCGATCTTCGAAACTTTATGATCGAATATTAAATTCTATCCGTGAACTTATTATCATTGTTAGCTTTCAATGTTTTTCATATGGTTTATTGTGTCCTCTTAACTTTAATTTGTCATTAGTTTTAATATTTCTCCCATTTAAATATCAACATTTGTGCGATTATTGAAAATCCTATATAGCAGCAATGATAAATATATCTCCATAAAAAAATTATATTAACACGACAATAATGTCGATGAATTATAAAGCGAAAATATCCAATTGCTAGGTGTACAACAATAGTTTTAGAGACAAACCAATCTTTTTTTCAAGTATAGAGATCGAACCAATCTTTACAAGATGGCCTTTTGAATCTAAAATAAATAAAGAATTTTATTGTCAACAAGTTTACCTTTCTATAACTCTAAAATACATAACGAATTCACTACCATTCAGGAAACATGCTTACAATTAATTATCCGGTTCAAATAAATCCATATGTAAAAGTTTTTTCTTTAACAACCATTCAGGATGCATGTTTGGAATTAATTTTCAAAGACAATAAATCCATATGTAACAATTTTACTTAATATTAAAGTTATAATAACATAACTTTAGATTTTTATAATATGAATACATGTAAACGATACAACTACGATTTTTAAATATAATTTGATGATTTTTTCTTTGTACTATTGATTAAATCAATAACGTATAAGTGAGTTGAATATTTAAATAGTATTTTTAGTAATACAATAGTGCACTATATTAATATTGTTGCTTTTTATATTTGTAAAACATGTTATATCTTTTTATTTTATACAGAGATCATATGATTAATTTGCCTCCTAATTTTATGTTTCTAGATTGATATAGGTATGTAATGTATATCATTAAAACATCTTTATAATAAATCAATTTATATATCATATCTTATGATTTGTAACAAACATAAACTGATTACTCCTCCTAATTTTTTGCTTAGAGATATTTACTCCTACTTTTTCGACCATCACTTTCTTCTATAAACTGCTTATTCTTTCTTGGCAGACCATATTCGGTTTCTACATCATACAAATCGACTTCATACAGGTAAACAACCACATCCCGCCGTCCTTTTCTTTTATCTTGCTATTGTACTTAATATTTCTGTCTTCTGATACAGATAACTATCCACAATGTCTGATCAGCTCTCTTTTATTGACGCTTCTAGAACCACATGGAAGATAAAGGCTAGAGTTACCAGAATGTGGTCTTCTGTTTCTGTCGCGGATAATGGGACTGAAACAATGAAAGGATACAATTTAGTTTTACTGGATGACGTCGTAAGCCTCTAAATTTATAATTTACTTTCTTACGTTTTCCAATTAATTAGACTCATATTAACTGATTTATACAACATGATGTTGTCTATTTTATTGTATGATCAGGACTGTCATGTTCATATTTTTGTTTATGCTGATAACTGGAAATATCATGCTGACAAAATAGTAGAAGGTGGAGTCTTTGTTTTTTCGAATTTTTACACAAAAGAAGCTTTGGGCTCTCTCAGACCAGTGAGCTCTAAATTTCGCATCAACTTCTCGCCATCGACTAATTTTGAAAGAGTTGAAGAAGACTTCATGATAGTCAGGCACAAGTTTGAATTTGTTGATTTGAGCGATTTGTTTGCTGTTGCAAACGCATATGAGAAACCTGATTCTCCCAATTATTCAACGGGTTATACTCTTTTTCAAGTACTTACGTATCAATAAGTCTAACAAATTAAGTTTTTATATTAGTCTCGCAAATTATTTCATTTTATACACTTATTAATCCAACATATATAATTGGTCTTGGTATGTAGATGTGATTGGTGTTTTAGTGGATTTTGAGCATGTATGGAAAATTAAAACTATGTACGGTCTGAAGGATATTTGCAAGTTCAGGATTACTGACGGAAGGTTTATATTGGACTTCTCATTGGCTAAGATTTATTTTTGATCAAACTCTGTTTTATAAAAATGGCTATTATATTATTTCATAATCTTGAACTTACATATACAGAGATTCTCATAAGGTCACTGTATGGGGTAATCTGGCCGTGACTACTGATGCATGTGTTAGAGAGGTTAAGGCAAGATTTAAAGATGGTGAGGAGGAGCCTATAATTGTTATAACGTCAAGTATAAAGCTTAAGATTTGGAAGAGTAAGTCATATAAAATTCAATATTAAAGTAGTAAAGTGTGAGATTATTAACATGTACTCAACATGATTTCATTTCATATGTATATACAGGTTCTGTTCAGATTAGCACACTACCCGCGTTTAAGATATACATCAATTTGGATCATGATTTTGTTTTTGCTATGAGACAGAGGTACACTCATTTTCATCAACTATATTTCATATATATATATATATATATATCTTAGATGATTAGTTAATTATTTTTTAAAGAGTTTAAAATTATTTATCCATATTTGTATCAGGTTTCGCGAAGAAGGTTATGTACCTTCTGACAAGACAACTTCTTCTCCAACTACAACAGATGTTAAGGATGCGGTGTCTGTCATTGAAACAGTTACACTAAAGGAGTTAAGTGAGAAAACTTCTACTGATTTTCTGAAGGTATTATTTATCTATATGCTGCAAATTTAAGATCAATGTGTAAGTTCACATATAATATATTATGTTTTTGATTAATATTGCATGCATTGAAAGGCATATGTCATAGCCTACTCGTTTATTCGAGTATTTAACTCAACTCAAATAAGAATGTAATAAGTAAATAGTGGATCAATCGTCAGTGAGATCTCATAATGTAACATCTGTCAAAGAATAAAGAAACATTGTTCATCTGCAGACTTGAAGATTCACTGGAAGAAGTTCAAAAATTTGATCATGCCTCAGTGATATAAATCAAGATCGTGGATTTAATCAAGTGACGGAGATCTCGTCAAGGTATCATTTATTACAAGGATTCAATCAGAATATCAAAGTCAAGACATGAAGAAACGTCATGGAAGTTAGTCACTCATGAACCAGACAGTACATCGAGTGTCAGCATTGAAGTGGCGGAATTGATTCATAAGTCTCAGTGACTTTCAGAAGATTGTCAGAAGAATGGATGATGCTCAGCGTTAGTATTAATTCTCTATTAATTAATTTAAGTCATATAATTTAATATAGAAAATAAATTAAATCTGCAAAGATTAATTTATTGATTAATTGAATTAAATTGATTAATTAATTTAGAATTAATATTAAGGATTTACAAGATTTTAATTGGTTTAAAAATCTGCTTAAATTCAGCAAGACAATTCATTTGAACTAGTATGACAATCGGTATGACAATTGATAGTCATACCGAAAGTCATGCCAATACATTTAATTGTCTTATTAGAATTTCTGTTTAGATTAAAATCTGTTATTAATTCAGCAAGACAATTTATTTGAACTAATATGACAATCGGTATGATAATCAATAGTCATACCGAATGTCTTGCTAGCTCATTTTAATAGTCTTGCTAGTTGTAAATTTTGTCACACCGAAAGTCTTGCTGGCCAAAAGGATTGTCATACCAGATCAATTTACATTCGGCTGTTTGATAAAAAGAAGCAGAAGTCTGTTACATTCAAATATAGCAATCAAACAGAACAAAAACTCAAGAACAAAAGAAAAAGGAGCAGAAAAATATTTCATCTCATCTGCAACTTCAAGATCAATTTCTAGATTGTAAAGTTAAATCCAATCAACTAGAAATACTTATCTTGTTCTTGTGTATCAATCTAGCGGATTAAAATCCCTAGAACTTAATCTCAAATCGCATTTAGCATTTGATCTTTTAATTACAAAAATAGAAAAAGTTCATGTCGAATTTATTCTAAATTTGTAATAATTGATTTGAGATTAATCCCTTGTAACCGATACCGTAGTTGTAACACCTTTCAAGTTTAATAAAAGTTTTATTTAACTTGAATTTTGTTTCACAATTTTATTCCGCATTTTATTCGATTAAACGGTATTGTTTGCATTCAACCCCCCCTTCTACAAACAAATTGGGACCTAACAATTGGTATCAGAGCCTTCGGATTAACGTACAAATCTAGATCCTAGACTTTTGTGTTTCTTTCACTTCTTGAATTTTTTATTCACTTAAAAAATTCATAATGACTACACAAAAAGTTGGAACCGTTAAAATTCCACTTTTCGATAAAGAAAATTATGTTATGTGGAAGAAGAAGATGCTACTGTTTTTACAGGTTGCTAATCCCAAATATTTGCAAGTGTTGAAGAAGGGTCCAAAAATTCCTATGGTTATGGAACCAGAGGTAATAGAAAATGATGTGGTGATCACCAAAGCGAGAACTTATGTGAAGGATCCTGAGGACTTCTCTCCTGCTGAAATAGAAGAAGCTTCCCTGGATGCTAGCCTTCAATTAATCTTAGTAGATTCCCTTAATCCCCTGATGAATAGACATGTGATGAATTGTAAAGATTCCAAACATATCTGGGAAACTATTGAGATTATTAATGAAGGCACAGAGGAAGTTAGGGAGAACAAACTAGAAATCCTAACCTCTGAGTATGAATACTTTAAATCCAATCCAGGAGAAGGAATCACTGAAGTGTTTGAGAGGTATAATGCATTGATCAACAACCTGAACATTAATGGTAAATACTATTCCATCAGGGAGGTCAACAAAAAGTTCCTTTTAACACTGCCAACTCATCTCGAACATAGAATCACTGCCATAAGAGAAGCAAGAGATCTGAGTGAGATTTCTTTGGAAAGGCTCTATGGTGTGTTAAAGACTTATGAGTTGGAGCAGATTCAGCAGAAGGAAGTTTACGGGAAAGGAAGAGTGGTCAGCACGTCTACTGCTCTAGTAGCTGATGAACAACAACAACAACCACAATATCAACAACAATCTCAACAGTCAGAAAGAATGGTACAGTCTTCCAAGGTTGAAGATAATGTGATAGTAGCAGAATTTGATTCTCCTACTACAAATCAATCAGGAGATGATTATTATTCCTTGGAAGAACTGGAGCAATTGGAGGATGAGTCAATGGCCCTGATTGTCAAGAGATTCTCAAATGTCAGATTCAAAAGGAATCCCAAGTTCAAGTACAAGTCCAACTACAACAGATTTCTGAAAGGTGGATCTTCATCCTCTAACACCAGCAGTGGTGGGTATAAAACAGGGATGGTTGATCGAAGCACCATTCGATGCTTCAACTGTAATGAGTTGGGACACTTTGCCACAGAATGCAGGAAGCCAAAACAAGCTAGGAAGAACTCTTACGATTATAATCAGAAGAGTAAATCTGAAAGGGCGTACCTGACAAAGGGAAGAAGCTGGGATGATACTGACAGTGAAGATACAGAAGTTGGGAATCTTGCTCTCATGGCTAGTAATGCAAGCACCTCATCGTCAAGAAAAGAGGTAAAATTTACTGATGCTGAATTAGTTTATCATCTAGGAGGTTCCTTAGATTGTGCTCGTCGTGATAATGAATTGTTAAATCAACAAATCAAAGACCTTGAGGAAGAGGTCAATGAATTAAGACTTGTGCACATTAATCAAGATAAACTAAAAGAACAAGTATCTTTTCTAGAGAATAGAGTTGACTGTTATAGACAACTCGAAACTATTCTCAAAGACAAGATCACCGGTCTTGAGGCTAAGGTTAAAGCTTACTTTAATTCTTGTTCGAAGTCCAAAGAGTTTTACAATAAGCAAGCTATTAATCAAACACATGGAATAGGTTATGATTACAATGCTGCTATTGGAAAATTAGGCATAAACTCCCCTCCTCATGTATGTGCTAAAGGCACTGACACATCTTCCATAACTGGTGTTCTGCAATTATTGCACATGGATTTATTTGGTCCAGTTAATATCCTTTCTATGTCAAAGAAGTGTTACTGTCTTGTGATAGTTGATGACTATTCCAAGTATACGTGTGTTTTATTTCTTCACTCTAAGGATGAAACACCACAAGTTGTGATTGATCATATCAAGATGATTGAGTTAGATTCTAACGTCCCTGTTAGAGCAATAAGGTCAGATAATGGGACAGAATTCAAGAATGCACTTCTCAATGGATTCTGTACAGACAAAGGGATTACCAGACAATTTTCAGCTCCTAGAACCCCTCAGCAAAATGGAGTGGTAGAAAGGAAGAATCGTACATTGATTGAAGCTGCAAGAACGATGTAAAGTGAATCAGGTCTTCCAATGTACTTTTGGGCTGAAGCTGTCAATGCTGCATGTTATACTCAGAATCGAACTCTAATCAACAAAGACTTCATGAAAACTCCTTATGAGATTTTGAATGAACAGAAACCTTCTATCAAATACTTTCATGTATTTGGTGCCAGATGCTTCGTGCTCAAGGATGGAGATGATCGTCGTGGTAAGTTCGAGGCAAAGGCATATGAGGGTATTTTTGTTGGATATGGAAGAAGATCATATAGAGTGTATATCATTGATCAACACAAAGTAACTGAAAGTGTCAATGTTACATTTGATGACACTAAACTCCCTAGTATACAAACTGAAGATCCTTCTGAGAAACTGAAGTTTGATGATACGTCAGATTCAGAATCAGAACATGGTCAAGAACCTGAGGTTGTTGCTGGTGAAGAACCTGTTAATCCTGATGATACTCAAGGTAATAGTGATGGAAACTTTGGCAACAATGGAGATACCACTGCTACTGACGGAGAATCTTCAAGTCAACATGGCAACAACTCAGGGGGAGATGCTGAAGGATCATCTAGTAGGACACAACATCACAATGAATTTCAAGGCGAATCATCAAGATCAAATCTTCCAAGACAGACTGTCTGGAATAAAGCTCACCCTTTTGAGTTGATTATTGGTGATGCAGATGTTGGAGTCAGAACTAGACGTGCTACTCAAAATGAGTGTCTGTTCTCAGGATTTCTTTCTGAGATGGAACCTAAGAAAATTAAAGAAGCACTGACTGATCCAGATTGGGTGATTGCTATGCAAGATGAACTCAATCAGTTTGAAAGTCAACAAGTCTGGAAACTGGTACCTAGGCCTGTACACAAGAAAGCTGTTGGTACTAGGTGGGTATTCAGGAATAAACTAGATGAAGATGGTGTGGTTACAAGAAACAAGGCAAGACTGGTAGCTAAAGGGTATTCTCAAGCTGAAGGCATTGATTATGATGAAACCTATGCTCCAGTGGCTAGACTTGAGGCCATCAGGATATTTCTGGCATTCGCAGCATTTTCAAACTTTAAAGTTTATCAAATGGATGTCAAGAGCGCCTTTCTGAATGGAAAGCTGGATGAAGAGGTATATGTAGAGCAACCTCCTGGTTTTGAAGATCCAGATCATTTGGATTTTGTCTTCTTTCTTTTCAAGGCTATCTATGGGCTAAAACAGTCTCCAAGAAAATGGTATGACACTCTCTCTGAATTTCTTATTGAAAATAGCTTTATTAGAGGTGTCATAGACAAAACTCTCTTTTCTAAAAAACATAAGAATGATACTATATTAGTCCAAGTCTATGTGGATGATATAATATTTGGGTCTACTAATGATAATCTCTGTAAGAGATTTGCTAAGTTAATGCACAGCAAGTTTGAAATGAGCATGATGGGAGAGCTGAAGTTCTTTCTTGGATTACAAGTAAATCAAAGGTTAGATGGAACATTTATTTGTCAATCCAAGTATCTCAAGGAACTCCTCAAAAAGTACAATCTAGAGGATTCTGCATCAGCAAGGACTCCATCAACTACAGCTGTCAAGCTTGGACCATGTGAAAACTCCATTAAGGTAGATGTCACAAGCTATAGAGGTATGATTGGCTCGTTACTCTATCTTACTGCAAGTAGACCAGATATTATGTATGCTACATGTTTATGTGCAAGGTTCCAAGCGGATCCTAGAGATA
This sequence comes from Apium graveolens, assembly GCF_009905375.1. Taxonomy (NCBI): domain Eukaryota; kingdom Viridiplantae; phylum Streptophyta; class Magnoliopsida; order Apiales; family Apiaceae; genus Apium; species Apium graveolens. Next base: position 35,534,098 of record NC_133649.1, on the reverse strand, counting down.
TTCATTTCGTTGCTGTTAAACGAATCTTAAGATATCTTAAGGGAACACCAAATCTAGGTATTTGGTACCCTAAAGAATCTGGTTTTAACCTTGTCGGATATACAGATTCAGATTATGCAGGAAGTGTTGTTGATAGGAAAAGCACCTCAGGGAGTTGTCAATTCCTAGGTAGCAGGCTAGTCTCATGGTACAGCAAGAAACAGCAAACAGTTTCCAACTCAACGGCCGAGGCTGAATATATTGCTGCTGGAAGCTGCTGTGCTCAGATCTTGTGGATTAGGAACCAACTACGAGACTATGGCTCTGTGTTGAACAAGATTCCTATTTTATGTGACAACACAAGTGCAATAGCCATCACCAACAACCCTGTGCAGCACTCGAGGACAAAGCACATTGACATCAGGTATCATTTTATTAGAGAGCACGTCATGAATGGTACTGTTGAACTATTTTTTGTTCCAACAGAAGAACAAATAGCAGATATTTTCACTAAACCACTTGACGAATCCACATTTACCAGATTAGTTGGTAAATTGGGCATGTTGAATAGTTTTAGTGATTAATTTAGTTAATATCTGTGATATGTTCTTGAATAAATTTACAAATAAATTTTTCTTCAATAAAATTTCATTTGCAAATTTATTTTATCATTTTATCATATTTCTTGCTTATTTCTATGTAATATATATTATCTTATCTATTTTCTTTTTCCCTACTTGTTAATTTAAAATATCTCAGAATATTTTATTTCCTCTAAAAATATTTTACTATGAATTTTATTTGCTAAAATTCAATAGAAATCTATTTTTGGAATAAAAATAATAAATTCTGATATATTGTCTTTGTTTCTGTAAATATTATAGGTCTGTATTTCAGTTTTACTATTTTGTAAATATTTTCTGATATTTTTACTAAGTTATATAAGTCTTTATAAATTTATATATGTATGTGTTTCTGTGTTTAAAGCTGATATGATAATCGGCAAGACAATTGAAATTGTCTTGCTGAAAGTCATTTCAGTTTAAATTTTGTTTATTATATTATTCAGTACAGTTTTATACTGGCAAGACAATCGGTATGACTATCAATTGTCTTGCCAGTTATAAACTATATATATAATTATTTTCCGTTTATTATTATACTGGTATGACAATCGGTATGACTATCAGATTGTCATACCAGTTATAATTTTAGTATTTATTTCTGTTTTATTCTTTTCCTTCTTTTGTCTGGTATGACAATCGGTATGACAATCCCGGATTGTCATACCAGCTGTTATATAAAGGCGTTTGTTTGTTTTTTTAACCATTTTCAGCAGTTCAGTTCTTTTCAAAAAAAATTCGAACAGTTTTTTTTTCTCTTCAGTTTCTCTCTTCTCTCTCTTCGAACTGCTCTTTCCTTGCTCGAGTTTTTACTCAGCAAACTGAATATTCACTCCTGTGATATATACTTACATATATATACATACAGGAGTGCTGTCAAAATTTTCAAATTTTTTTTATCAGTTTGCCCCTTCAAATTCAATTTGTGTTTGTTGATTTTGAACTTTTTACTTTTTATTTCAATTTCTGATTTGTGTCTTTTGGTTTGTCAAAACTGCGTTTGTGAGTTAAGAATTTTAACGAGATACATTTCTGTCTAAATTTTTCGATTATAATTAATTTAATTCGAATTATTAAATTAATTTAATTAATTCGAATTTTCTTAATATTATTCTTAAAATTCTGAAAAGCGTGTGTCTTATTATTATTTTAAATGGCTCTCAATTTCCAAATTGTCGCGCATAATTAGGTTGGTTATTTTAATCCGGAAAAATGTGATGTTGAAAAATTTAAGCCATGGATTAGATTTTTAAATGACCATTCGATTGTTAGCTCTGCTATTAAATCAAATGTGATTTTAAACGTCGATCTACTTAGACTGATTTGCACAACCTCTACTGTGGCCGATGATTCAAAATCTTTTTCATTCACCGTCGCAAACACACAGTATGTAGTTGATGAAACAGTCGTCAATCGTGCGTTAAATTTTCCACTAGACAATTTCTGTAATTTACCCTCTGAAAATGATATCACAAATTTTTTCAATGCTATTCACTATCAGGGGGTGATCAATTTAACCAAACTTTCTAAATCAAATTTGGTGTCTGAATGGGATATTTTCTTCGATACACTTTCCAAAGTGTTTGCCAACTGCACAAAATCCAATTTTCATAACATCACTTCCACTCTGCAGTATATTGGTCTTGCGGTTGTTTTCAATCAAAGGATCAATTTTGGCAAACTACTTTTTCCCATTCTCTTGAGACGTCTAACTTCTGCTTTACGTGATCATTCTACAAATCGTAGGGTATCATGTTACTATGCTCGTTTTCTCATGCTTATAGCAGATCATCTTCTCACACCTGAACACAAAGCCCTTTTTGCTAACTCTGCAGTAACCGAACCCCCTCCAGTTAGCAAAAAGATTTACACTCGCCAAGATACAACCTTCAAATTCATGCAAGTTCCAGTACTTGTATCTGCTTTCATGGCCACTTATATTCCTTTACCTATTTTCAATCTTCCCGGCCATGAACAACAACCTCAACCTCCAGTGGTTCAAGCCACCCAGGCTCTTTCATTACAGGTAGTAATTCCTCACTCTCACTCTCTTCCTACTTCTGTTGAAAGACCCCCAGTGGTTGATAGGGCTGACCATGAAGTTGTAGAACCACAGCTTCAATCCCAGGTCATAGAGCCAAACACAGAGTCACATTCTATCTCAACCTTTCCCCCACTGTCTAAAATGTTACCCAGAAGATTTCTAGGAAGTAGTACATTGTTAAATATGAGTGAACCCTCAGCTCTACCTCCTCCTAAGAAAAGAAGAACATATTCTGAGGCATCTGAAAGCCCATCCTTGTCCTCCCAACAGGACATGGACTTTGAAATGGCCAATGAACAGTTACTAGAGGCATTCTCTCAACAGGATGCATCTATTGAAATTCGCCATAGGGCCATGGCATCTTGTACTGAGTCAAGCACAATTCCATTACTCACAATGGAACCATACACTTCCCCAGATCATACTCAGGACACACAGCGAGGAGTGCACGTAGAGTCGGTTACAGTGCCTGCCATAGTTACGGCAGAAGAGCAGTCACATGCTTCAGAGGGAAAATCTGACTCTCCGCCATCTTTAATAGAGTCATTTTCTCCCCTCCCAGATCCAACACCTCTGGCTCCCTTATGGGATTCTCCACTCGCAGATTTATCTGGAGAAAGTGGAGGGCAACTCGGTCAATCTATCCCTGAAGCAATTCAGACATCTATTCCAAAAGATTTGATAGTATTGACTGAGGATCGGGACTCGCGAATTCCCATTGCACCACCACTGACCTCTCTTGAAGAGGCTAGGGTGATTTTTAATGCAGGTACAGAAGAACAGCAACAGGAAGACTCCTCACGAGCAATTATATTGAGAGAAACACATGCACGTGAGGTGAGTGAACCAAACACGAGTGAAATTCAGGTGAGAGCACACACAGACACTGATACTGTAAACCTGTTAGCTCAGATTGCTGCCCTAAAAGAAGAACTTGCTAAAAGCCAAGCTGAAGCTCAAGCATTCAAAGCACAAGTGGTTGAACGGTCTTCTTCTTCTACCTCTGTCAACAATCAGCTTGCAATCATAAGGAATGACATCTCAGATCTAAAGACCACTGTAATACCAAAGCTCAATTCTATTCAGGACACTCCAACTTTATCAGCTGATGACATATCCAACTTCTGCTCTCTACACACAAGAATGACTTCTCTTGAAGACCTCGTTGAGATGAATCATTCACTGGACTCCTCAAGATTTCTAAAGATAGAGACGGGCATGGAACATCTCAATGAAGGGATGAAGCACCTATATTTCATGATCAAGAATTCTCATTGCCCTAATGAAGAACAAAGAACTTATTTTGAAGGACCGTCTGGTGGAGGATCAGGCTCTGGAGGTGATGGAGGTTCCAAAGGAAAGTCAGTAGAGGATCCCTCAACTAAGGGGGAGAAGAAAGGAAGTAGTGCCAAAGGGAAAGAAAAAGATACCTCTGCTAGAAACAAAGGAAAGGCTGATGATGTCTACTACAGTGGAGAACAGGATGACTTTGATATTTTTGACATTCCCACTGAACCAGTTCAGGAAGATAAAGATGGGTTATTTGAAGCTGAAGAGGAAAGTGATTTTGGAGAATGGGAAGAAGAAGCTCAAGTGGATCCTATGTTTGAGAAAGAATTTCAGAAGGAGCAGTCAGAGATGAAAAGAAAAGAAGCTGAACTCAAGAAGGTCTCTCAGATCATTGACATGAGAAAAGACATTCAAAGAACAGAAACTCTTCAAAAGCAACGTCTTCATGACATTAAGGCTCAAGAAAGGAGAAGAGATGTCAGACTAAAGTTTGGTGAAAAATGGGATGAAGCTAGGAGAGTACTTGATATGCCTCAGCTGAGCACTAACAATGATAGGTAGTTCTTACATCTTCTTGACAAGCTGGAAATCTCAAATCCTAACAATGACATGTACATGAATGCTATCAAGACTGAAGTCTCAAGGATCACAGCTGCTTTTGATAGATCCCTAAATGAAATGAGCATTTTTGTATATTGTCAGAGTGAAGGATCATTCAAGGTGTCACTTCATCTATTTGAGAATCGTTCTTTGTCAGAGATTTGGGTTCTTTTAAACAAAGTCAAAAGAAGCTCAGAATTGAATGAAGTTCTTCGAGAAAGGCTTAAAGAGTTTGCCAGCAGGGCTAGTCCTCAAGTGGTCAACAATCCTCATCAGGTGAGATTCTTTAAGTCTGATTGTCTTCAAATCTGTCAGCTAGATGTACAATCTCTTAAAGACTACTCAGCTAAGCATCTGGTCTGGATGGAACATCATTTGAGAACTGCTGGATATTCATCCATGTTGAAGACTCAAGCTGCTGACTTGATTCAAGCTTATTGTGAAAAGAATGTTAAAAGATACAATCAACTCAAGAATAAGCTGAAGTCAGTTGGAGTTCAACCAGTCAGACCAGCAAGTGTCACTTCAGAAAAGGATCGTGTCTTTGACAAGGAATTGCTTCAAGATTTAGAAGAAGGTGAAGTCAGAAGAGAAGACAACTGAAGTCAATTAGCTCAAAACTCAATGTAATATGATTAGAGCTTTATGAATCAAGATAGTCTAATGTAGTTATATGTTCAGGCTAGAGGAACATCTATCTTGTATTCACTTGTAAATTTCATTTGGAATCTGGAAAATGTTAAATATAATCCAGAACTTTTCTGCTATTTACTTTACATTACTGTTTATATCTTTTTCTTATTTGTTAGTTGAGTTATCCTCTAGGTATTTGTTGTTATTGTCTAACAAGCAAATAGGGGGAGATTGAAAGGCATATGTCATAGCCTACTCGTTTATTCGAGTATTTAACTCAACTCAAATAAGAATGTAATAAGTAAATAGTGGATCAATCGTCAGTGAGATCTCATAATGTAACATCTGTCAAAGAATAAAGAAACATTGTTCATCTGCAGACTTGAAGATTCACTGGAAGAAGTTCAAGAATTTGATCATGCCTCAGTGATATAAATCAAGATCGTGGATTTAATCAAGTGACAGAGATCTCGTCAAGGTATCATTTATTACAAGGATTCAATCAGAATATCAAAGTCAAGACATGAAGAAACGTCATGGAAGTTAGTCACTCATGAACCAGACAGTACATCGAGTGTCAGCATTGAAGTGGCGGAATTGATTCATAAGTCTCAGTGACTTTCAGAAGATTGTCAGAAGAATGGATGCTGCTCAGCGTTAGTATTAATTCTCTATTAATTAATTTAAGTCATATAATTTAATTAAGAAAATAAATTAAATCTGCAAAGATTAATTTATTGATTAATTGAATTAAATTGATTAATTAATTTAGAATTAATATTAAGGATTTACAAGATTTTAATTGGTTTAAAAATCTGTTTAAATTCAGCAAGACAATTCATTTGAACTAGTATGACAATCGGTATGATAATTGATAGTCATACCGAAAGTCATGCCAATACATTTAATTGTCTTATTAGAATTTCTGTTTAGATTAAAATCTGTTATTAATTCAGCAAGACAATTTATTTGAACTAATATGACAATCGGTATGACAATCAATAGTCATACCGAATGTCTTGCTAGCTCATTTTAATAGTCTTGCTAGTTGTAAATTTTGTCACACCGAAAGTCTTGTTGGCCAAAAGGATTGTCATACCAGATCAATTTACATTCGGCTGTTTGATAAAAAGAAGCAGAAGTCTGTTACATTCAAATATAGCAATCAAACAGAACAAAAACTCAAGAACAAAAGAAAAAGGAGCAGAAAAATATTTCATCTCATCTTCAACTTCAAGATCAATTTCTAGATTGTAAAGTTAAATCCAATCAACTAGAAATACTTATCTTGTTCTTGTGTATCAATCTAGCGGATTAAAATCCCTAGAACTTAATCTCAAATCGCATTTAGCATTTGATCTTTTAATTACAAAAATAGAAAAAGTTCATGTCGAATTTATTCTAGATTTGTAATAATTGATTTGAGATTAATCCCTTGTAACCGATACCGTAGTTGTAACACCTTTCAAGTTTAATAAAAGTTTTATTTAACTTGAATTTTGTTTCACAATTTTATTCCGCATTTTATTCGATTAAACGGTATTGTTTGCATTCAACCCCCCCTTCTACAAACAAATTGGGACCTAACATGCATAAATACGAAGTAGAATTTTTTGTGAATGTAATAATTGAAAACATGTTAATGGAATGTGTAGATGAGTTTTATGTGCAAAGTAAAGGTTAAATCCGTTGAATAAAGTGACAACTGGTGGTATGGTAGCTGCAACAAGAATGATTGTCACGAAGAAGTTATAAAGTTTGAAGGAAAGTATCGATGTGCCAGATTCCAGAAGAATTATCCAGTACCACAAAAGAGGTTATCGAGAAACAAATTCAGTCTATACTCCTATCAATATAAATCTGTAAAGTTAAATGTATATATGAACATATAACCGCATAACTAAAAAATCACCAACAATTCATATATCTTATTTGCAGGTTCAAGATCGTTGTTCTTGCTGAAGATGACACAAAAGCTTTTAATTTTGTTTTATATGATCGTGCCGTGAAATGGCTGTTGGGTAAAACAGTAACTAAGTTGATGGTTGAAGGATACAATGTAAAGTACTTTAATCCCTTTAGTGTCAATTAATTGTTTTATCCGAAACACATGTTACTGTTTTTATGATTATATCAAGTTGTCTACTGATTGTAACTTTGTAGGATCCTGCATCATATCATCCACCTTTGAAGCAAATTGCAGGAAGAGAAATTACTATTAAAGTTGAGCTCACTGATGATAACATATTAGTTAGCAACACAGTATATTATGTTGTGGATGCATATGAATGTTCAGTTAGCACTTCTCTTGTGCTTGAAGACATTGATATTGGGACTTCAGTTTCAAATTATACAAATGTGAGTTTCATGTTTCACATCTTAAAAATTTCCTGCTTATTCCATAATATACCTACAATACTATATATCCTAAAGATATTTGTTAGCTCTTGAATTTATAAATATTTTTATACTATATGCAAAATTGCAGATAAGTGTTCCCAGTCTATCAGATAGTGCAGGCACTCCAGGTTCAGCTCTATCGACTAGCAAACGAGTTAAAAAGGTCGGTAGATTGTATAATTACCCATTATTAGATGTGATTTATCATACAAAATATACGTACAGTTGTTTATTAAATCATACTGCATTAACATTATATCAATTTCTAATATGCAGGAAAAGTAAAATGTTTTGGTACCAGACTCAAGATTCATATAATCGCCTCGTTTCGAGGAATCTTGAATGAAGATTATCTCATTTTTCCATTTCAGAACTTCAATAATTAAGTTTGATTTTTATTTCCATTGTTGTTTACTGTTTTGCAAACAGTAACATTTTGCACGACGGTGAAGTTGAAACTTTTGGATGTTCTTCATGTTTTTGCAAAATTTTAAATTAATGGACCAATATTTTTAATGGCACGTAGTTTGTCCAGTAATTAGATTATTATCCTTTCCGTTATGTGGTTAATATTTTATACTATAAACGTGCTTAGACTATATACAAAAAATAAAACTCTTTGTACTATTTAACGACAATAATATACAATTTATTTGTCAAAGACAAAAAAAGGAAAGAGACCTTATCGAATAATTTGTTGTTAGTGTTTACACATGATGATATTGGTATAAAAATGTTGGTACACATTATCGCAACTTCATGAATATATATCTTTAAAATTTAAAAATAGATCGTATATAACTAAACTCCGTATGCGTAGCACGGGCAAGATAACTAGTGGTGTGATAGACTATGAAGACGATGATGAGTTTGTTGTCGAGACCTGAGCCTTTCTACACAAATAAAAGCTGGGCCTGGGTCACTAATACAACCCTTGCTTATTTAGACATGCCAATTACGGGTGTACACGGTTTGACCAACCCGACCAATCCAAACCGAACCGACCCTATTTCGGCCGAACCAAACCGATTTTTTTCAACTCGATATATAGTTGGGTTGAAAAAATGTCATCCCCGTTTAATTGGGTTGGATATGGTTTTCGATAATTTTAAACCAATCCAATCCAACCCGATTAATATATATATGTACATGCTAATAATTTAATCGAAAAATTATGTTTAGGCCTATTACATAGATCCATTTATGTGTAACTCTAAATGTAACTTATAACCTCCTTGTTCATAGTTCATTTCATAACAACAATAAATATTTGATTAGTGTTATGTTTTTGCATTTATAATTCATTCCAATATTTAAAGCGTAAGCAATATTATTAGTCCATTTGATGTCGAAAATTAAATGCTTAAGACTATTCAATATGGAGGATTGTAATATTGTTTTGAAATATTTTCAACTGTTTTTGACTTTGAAACCTTACGTTTTATTATATTTTTTTATATTAATTTTGTATATTTAATAAACTGATCAAATCGATCCAAACCGAAGTATACAAATTGGTTTGGGTTACAAATTTAAACGGTTTGGGTTGGGTTGAAATTTTGAAAGCCTTAATTAATTGGATTGGGTTGCTAAATTCGCTCAACCCGCCCAACCGGATCCGTGTACACCCCTAAGGCCAATTACTTGTATAAACCGACTCAGTATTAGGTCAGTTCGGTCCGGTTTTAGACATGCGAATTACATGTATAAACCGGCTGAGCATTCGGTCGGTTCGGTCCGGTTTTAGATCAAATAGACCGAATTACCATTTTTTCTTCGACCGGACCGGACCAAAATTATAATATCAACCGGACCGAACCGAACTGAAATAATTTGATGCGATCCGGTTTTGGACCGAACGGATCGAATTTTTTTTAAAATAAAATTGTATTGAAATTTTAAACCAAAAATTATGAAATTTAAAATATAATTAAAATAAGGTGATATATAGAGTACTAAAAGTGTATAAATACAATTACAAATTAAGAAATTTGATTATAAATTTTAAGATATATAATATATATATAATATATATAAAATTATTGTATTTATAATTTGGTCTATTCGGTCTATTCGGTAGGGGCCAAAATATTTTTTAAAAGGACCGAATCGAATTTCATTTCGGTCTATGAATAGACCGAATTTCTGAAAAATTAGGACCGAACCGAACCGAATTAGTACGGTTCGGTTCGATTTTTCGGTTTCGGTTCGATTTTACTCGACCCCATCTCCTGCTGAGATATCCAAACTGTTTAGTTAAAATAATATAAATTAATGGTTAGTTAAAATTTGTCGAACTTGTACTCAACCGTGTTAGTTGTAATAGTTAACTATATTTTGAAAATAATATTTTATTATTATTGTGAAAAAAATGGGAGATAAAAACATATCAATTTTGAGGGACACATTTTTCAATACAACTACTTTGTTTTATAAAATAATATAATAAATATAATTTTCTTTCCAGTAAAAAATGTATAAATAGAATAAAAGTTAAAAATAATTTAAATTGTTAAACTAAGACAAATTAAAAAAATTATATTAATCTTTAAAATTTATGTTTGTTAATTTTTTTTATAAATTAATTATCAGAGTATATACTAAGAATATTAATTTTTTGTTAAGTATTTTAGACTACTAATTTTAGTAATAAAATAGAACGGTTGACATTAATTTTTGTTTCAACAACTTGTATATAATATTATTTTTCTGTAAATTAGTTTTAGGTGATTAATTTATTTTAAATTTTAGTTGCATTTAACGTTTACATATTTAATGAAAAGCTTTTATTCAAAAATAAATTAATTAATGTTGATATATAAATTTAAATAAGTTTACATATAAATTAGATTTTATGTGATTATCTTTGTGTTTATAATTATGTTATATTCTATTTTAATTTTTTTTATTAAAATTATGTTAATAGTACAATCTTTGATTAATTTTTATTGTTTATGTACTTGCAATTTGTTCTTGTACTTCAATGCATATTTAATAGATTTTGCACAGGACACCTGCAATCTGCCTTACTACGAGAACTGGCGAGGCTGCTTTGTGTCTTTTCCTGTGTCGCGATGTATACTTGTTCTTCCAACTAGAGGGCTTCTATTTTTCTTTCAGACCTGTCCATTAAACTTTACTCACCATTTCGCAACAATCAACAATTTTGTACATTAAGTTCTCATTTGTTTACTTCTCATCTGACCGAATCTTATATTAAGTTCATTTGTTTCAAAGTTTTCTACATATGAATGATTCATATTTTACCTAGCCATTCATGTAAAAAAATGTGTCTGAATGATTCATATGTCCTAGCCTGCTGCCTTGCACTTTGCCCCTTTATTTCAACTTTTCTATTTTATTATACTATTTTATTATTATTTTGATGTTCATGTAAAACAGTGCACTAAAATTAAAAAATATTTTAATAATAATTTTGATGAATAAAAAATGCTTTCCGATTTCATGATAATATATTAATAAAAAAATTGACAAATAAAAAAAATTTATTTTAAGAGTCGTCGTTTATCGAAATTTAATGTATCATCTGACATCTTGATATATATTATTTGTATTAATAATACATATTTTCTCTGCATCGAACATTCAATAAATCAATATTCTTAAATTTTGTATTTTTTTTAAACTTGTTGTTTATAAAATTATTTGCAAAATTTTCATTCAGAAGTTATAAAAAAAATTATATACCAAACAATATTATTCGTTCAGCATTCAGAATTTTGATTCGTTCAGATCATTCATAAATATTAATAATTCAGATATAAATAATTCATATTTGCCAAATGGCCCCTTAGTCATTAACCATCAAACTTTTCTCCACTTCATGCACCGTTCAAAGCGATATATGCAGCCGAATAAAAAGAGGCCCTGCATGTTTAGAAAATGATCTCAAAATATTAAATAATTTCTTCGCCCCGAATTATATGACCTTTTTGACTTGCATGATTTTTAAAAATTTAAATTTGATCAAAATAAATATAATTTATGTACGAGTGGTTGTGATAATTTTAAATTAAAATTATAAACGAAAAATTTATTCTTTTAGGATATTCAAAAAAAATATCATATAAAATAAAACGTAGTGAGTACTTGATTTATTTTAATTCACATCAGCTCACCATTTTAAAATAGTTTTGAACCATTTTAAAATAATTTTGAAACAGAAACGGGCATTCTTAAATTTTTCGTAAATATATTTACGCTATCTCTTATATGTTTTATTATTCATTTTAGAAAAATCGGAATGAATTTCCGAATTATTAGGACTCCTCGTTCTGAAATGAACAAATTTTAAATTCATTTGGAACCACAAAAAGTGATTTACCGATTTGCCAAAGTGCCAATGACAAGTTGGCACGTGGCACTCCAAAAACAGGAAACAAAGTCAAACACTTTAATCTCCCCCACTTTCCTCTCCTTAAAACACTAACCTAAACTTAAACCCCCTTCTTTCGTGCCGACCACAAGAACTTCTCTCTCTCCGCCGCCATGGCCGTCGTAAGCCACCGTCTAAAAGCGGCAGCTTCATTTCTCCCCCATCATTTCCTCCGCCGCAGACCTTTCGGATCCGCGGCGGCGCTTGCTTATGATTACAACGACTGGGAAGATGATGGATACAAAACAATGGAGGATAGTGAGGGGTGTTTTAATGGAAGAGGTGTTCAGTGGGTAATTCTTGGTGATCCAATGGCTAAGCGACACGTGTATGCTGATAGGCTTTCTAAGCTTCTTGATGTTCCTTATATTTCTATGGGTACTCTTGTTCGTCAAGAACTTAGCCCCCACTCTTTTCTTTACAAACAGGTACCCTTTTGTTTGTATGCATTTTGTTATATTTATGCTTATATGGGTATTGAAATGTTTCTGATATGTTCTTGATTTTAGCTTTTTTAATGGGGTATTTTGTATAATTTTATCAGTCTTTAGATTGTTGTTAGTAGGAGTATTGTTGGTATTGTTATGTTTAATTTATCTCCGAATAAATGGTAGTAGAGATTTTGGAAGAAGGGGGTACTTGATTGACAGAGGTTCATTTGCAGTTGCGCTCTTAGGCCTTAGCTGTTAATGCAAGGAGGAAGTTCTGAGTACTAAATGTTACTTATAAACTATTTGATAAAATTGATAAAAGAAAGCTGGATGCCTTTATACACGGAAGGGGGGGGGGGGGTTAATTTTGGCTCTTGATAGAGTTTCTTTACAGAATGACCTTGTATCTTGCATTGTGTTAGTTGCTTTATTAAGTTGATTTGGGGTTAGTGAGGCAGAATAAATTGGAGTAGAAAAATTGGGGATTTTGTTCCATTAGATATATAGGGCCGCTCTTTCGAATCCTCACCCCCCGCCGGCGCACCCCAAAAAATCCGTTAAAAATATGGGAATTTGTAAAGTAAATAGACTATGGTTCAGTAAATTTTGGTACAGGTATGGGTTTTGTCCATTTAAAACCATATCTGGTGTTTGGTTCATATTTTTTATTAGTTGAAACTCATACCTGAAATCCACTAGGAATCATATTTGATACCTGAAATCATATTTGATACCTTAGGGGGAGGTGGGTATGGGAAAGGGGTACGAGGTATCAGATTCATTTTTATTATTCATCTTCTTTTTTGTAATTAAATATAATTTTAGTACACATATTTTAATTTGATATATTATGTAATTTTCAATAAAATGATAATAATTTATTGAAAAATATTAAATTATTATTTAATTGGTTAAATTAAATTTTACTAATCATATACTTGTTATTAATTTTTTTGTAAATTGTGTAGAAACTTAATTTCAATGTACAATGTGTCTCTACATATAATTATGAACTCAAAATTGCGATGTTGATTATATTTAAAATTAAATAAACTCATTCCCCAAACACATAATATCATGAATCATTCCTCATATCCCCATACATGCTTAACCCGATTCCTGATTCCAAACCCATACCGACTTCTGAACCAAACGACCCTTAATTGACTAATAATTTTTGATTAATATGTTAATGCTATACATTTATGCTTGTAGTTATCAATGGTTGACTCAACCGAGTAAGAAGTTGAAGTTACTTTATGCACTGAAACTCACATATTTATTTAGAACCTTGAGTCCTTAATATATTGGGACAAGGAAAGTTCTCGCTAAAAAAGTGTGTGTCTATTTTGTAAGTTATGTACACTATTAAATTCTCTAATCATTTGGTTTTTCTTAATCTCCATTTTATATGTTCGTACTTAGATTGCAAACTCCGTAAACCAAGGGAAGCTTGTTCCAGAGGAAGTGATTTTTGGTCTATTGTCGAAGAGGCTGGAAGAAGGGTACTGCAGGGGTGAATCTGGGTTCATTTTGGATGGTATTCCTCGAACCAGAGTGCAAGCTGTGAGTCACATTTTTATTGCCTATATCCTAATTGATTTAATTCTCTTTTTTTCAAGTAGTGTGACCAATTAACTTTCTGAGAGGCTTGGGGCTATCTCGTTTCCAGCAATGTTATTGTATCATATTCGAAATCTCTACGTATTATTCTTTTTCCTTGTTTCGAGCTGTTGTAATGTTCGTTCTTCACAGCCATATACCACATTAGTCTTAGGAAAAAAATCTTTATATCGAAGCAAAAAATCTATTGCTTTTCTTAGGAAAACAGTGAGCATTGTAAAATATTGATTCTTTTTTTATGCATGGTGCAGGAGGTCCTAGACAAAATTGCTGACATAGACTTGGTCTTAAATATCAAATGTACTGAAGATTGCATGTTGAAGGGACTTTTAGGTGATCAAGCCTGTTCTACCTGCCATGATCTTTTGGGCATGCAAAGCTCCACAATAACCAGAAATCTGCAGGCTAAACTTAGTAGTGCAGAATGTGTTGATACTAATCTAGAAGGTGTTGGTAGAGATAAACTTCGCACTTATGCAGAGCAGGTACTTTCTTTAATTCAGAAATAAATATATTACTTATACCAATTGTATGACATGCCTCAGTTATGATGCTATCTCTTGGTTGGTTTTATTCTTAAGGACCTTTTAACCAGGCTGTTTCTCGTTCATGCTCCACGAGAGAGGTTGAGGGTTCAAGTCTAAGGGGGTCTCCATATAAACCCCACTTGCATTTCTAAATTAGTATAGCTTGCATCATTGCGTTTTGATTCAGGTTGATAGTTTTCCATTTATCTAGAATACAGAGGTGATTATATAAAAGCTGAGATTTGATTATCCTTGCATAATGGTTGTTACTTTGGCCATGAATACATAAGCAGAGACTGATGTCCGTGCATTAGCCGATAGGCTTGTTTACTATTTAATACGTTTGTGAAATATCTGAATGCCTGTACCAATAGTAAATGAAAATGGTATACTTAATTGATTAATTGGTGTGAGGTTATGACAAAAATGGCTTTTCTAGGCCATGGTGTTTACTTTCTAATTAGTTTGTGAAATACTCCCTCTGTCCCAGCCAATTGTTATCATTTTTGAGATAGTGTCCGACACGCATTTTAAGATGAATATAAAATATAGTTTTATAATTGTTTTTAAATTATTTTTTTATGAATAAAAATAGAATGTTTAAACTTGTATTCAGAAAAAGAATTTTTTTTAAAAAGTTATAGAACTATACTTTTTATTCATCTTAAAATGTGTGCTGCACACTCTCATATAAACGATAACAATTGGGAGGGACGGAGGGAGTACCTGTATGGCTGTACCAATAGTAAATGAAAATGGTATACTAAATTGATTGATTAGTCTGATGTTATCTACAAAAAGGGTTTGTCTAAACCATTTTGTTTCTTTTTTTTTGCTAGCTAGCTTTTCTTTTCCAACTCATTTTCTTTTGCCTGTGTGAGAGTTCCAGGAATATCCACAGAACTTGGTAACAAAAATAAAAGTTATTTCCATAAAGAAAATGAGTTTGGACCTACATCTCCAATTAGTTTGTCAAATTCCTTTATGGCTGTACGGTAGTAAATGAAAATGGTATACTGAATTGTTTGATTGGTCTGATGTTATTGACAGAAGGGTTTGTCTAAGCTATTTTGTTTCCTTTTTTCCAAGTCACATCCTTTTTTGTCGAGCTTGCTTTTATTTCCCAACTCACGTTCTTTTGCCTATGTGAGTTTCAGGAATATCCACAGAACTTGGTAATAAAAATGAAGTTATTTCCATATAGAAAATGAGTTTGGACCTACATCTCCAACGGGATTCTTCTGTTGTTCAAATTAAAGCTTTTAAGTTGAAGATTATCCTGCTTATTCTGAATTTCCTATTATCTATTTGAGGCTGAGATATATATTGAGGTTTTGTGTTATGTTATTTTTTTTATTCTGTTGATCTGTTGTGTTTATTATATATTTTGGTAAATAATGCTAATGTTAATAGTATGCATTAATTGTGATTATTTAGTCTCATGAAGATTGGTGATAAAGTGTTTACAATTTTTCTTTCTTCAGAGCAAGCCCATTGAAGAATACTACAAGAAACAGAAAAAGCTTCTGGAGTTTCAAGTGGCTGGTGCACCCGGAGAATCATGGAATGGTCTCCTGGCTGCTTTACATCTTCAGCATATGAATGGTTTTGCCTCTTCACAGAAGTTGAATGCATAATCTATAGAATTCGATCGAATCATTCAAATACCATTTGGTCTTTACGTGACACATCGGCTTTATAGTATATATGAGCTACGACTCTTGCCAGTATGGCAGGTGTTTGTTACCCCAATTTTGTTTAGGTATAAAAAGACATGAAATATATGATCGCCAAAATAATGAAGTAAACTAAGCGTGATTCGCTTTTATAGTGTATTTCTGCTATATATGAATGAGAAGTAGTAAACTGAGCGTCATTCGCTTTTATAGTGTATTTTTGCTATATATGAATGAGAAATCATTTACGTTTCTAATGATCTAATCTAGTAATTTTTGTAGTATATTTATCCCTTTGGAAGTGAGAAAAAGCTAAGCTCTTAGCTTATTCAAAATTGTAAATATGTAGTGCAGGAAACAGAAGAGGCTATCTGTACTGGTGTAGACAAAAGATTTTTGTTTAGTACGTGGAACAGGTGAAGAATTATTGATAGAGGCCATGTAGATTATTTTGGTCTGATGTTGATATAGTGGCGGATCAGGGACTAAAATGAAATTTCATAGTTTTTTTATAAAAAATACTATCTTATTTTTTCTTCTAAATAATTTTTTTACAAGTAATATTTAAATTTTTATATTAAAAAATTGATATTTTTACAAGTTTTTTTTTTAAAAATTTATTTAAAAAAGAATATTTCAAAAATAAATTATGAAATCATATTTTATGAGTAATGCTAGAGAAACAAAAATAACTTACAAATAGATGACATGTTTTATTTGGTGGACTCATAATAATTTGAGACCTGTAAGATCATCTCCAAGAGGCCTATTTGCCTAAATTTGGATCGATTTCGGTCTAAATCTACCCAACAATAATAATGTATATCTATTGGCGCATTCCAGCAAACACTATTCACCGGCGTAAATCTTTTTAATAATAAAATATTAACTTTTTATATTTTATGTATTTATTAATTTGTTGATCGAATGTTATTATATATATTAAATAATTTTTAATTATATTTCTTAATCTTCACTTATATATATATATAAGTTATTTAACAAAAATATATTAAACACCATGAATTGTTTTAATTCAAATTAATAATACATTAAAAATAAAATAAAGATTACACTTGATAAAAATTAATTACAAATACAATTTATACAAAAGTATAATATGAACTTAAACATTAATTGATTAAGTTGAGACAGTTGAAAATGATGAAAATGCTCGATTTCAACAATTTCTTGGACGATATTGAAAAATAAAAAATTAAAGAAGCTCATATTACTCTTCGAGATGCATTAATCGAGCATTTGCGGGAATAATATACTAATTCAGAGTTTTTTTAATATTTGTTATTTTTCTTTTAGTTAATTAAATATAATATTTTTTCCTTCATTTTTCTTATTTAAGTGTAATGTTTTTCTAATTTAATAAATTTATTAAATTTGAAATTAAGATGATCTTATTCATTAGGTGTCCAGTTGAATTAATATGTATATGAATTAATATCAATATATTAAAATAATAATATATTAATAGTTGAAAGAATAAAATATTGATATATGAATTTGGACCAAAATTTAGAGCCAACCGTTCAAACAGAGAGGTATCTCCAAATTTAAACTATGATTTAGGCCAAAAAATATGGTCATTCTTGGAGTTGGCCTAGGTGTTAAAATGTACGAGAAGTATAGTAAAAATCGTAACAAAAACTAGTGAGACAAAGTGATTACATTACATATTATAATTTATTGACGTTGCTCGGAATTTCGAAAAATCGCCCGGTATCTTATCTTATCCTCCATCCACTCTATTATATCCCTATATCCCATTGTTAACTTTTGCATGGGTGACGATTATTAAAAAAGATAATGAAAAAATAAGTAAAAATGGACAAATTAGTATAAAAATATGCTCGCTTAATTAGCGTTAATAATTGGATGGACATATGATTCGTGGGAGGGATGAACTAGGATTACTAGTTAATAAACGGTTAGTTAACTTCATCAGTATAAAATTAGTAAATAAAGTCGTGTTTCGCGGTGACGTTATAAATTTATTATAAATTTTGATATAAATTAATATTATAATTTATATAAAAATTAATTTGAACCGCTCTCCCGTTAAATATAATATAAATAAAAAATTATTGCAATTTAAATAAGAATTAATTTGATACGTCTCAAACACAATACAAATAAAAAATTATTATAATTTAGATAAAAATTTTATTATAACTTAGATAAAAATTATAATTTTTCATTATAAATAATATTTTAGTTATGATGCATTCACCTGGTAAACTTTTTATCCTTGTACCAAACTTGATAAAATTTTATTATAACTTAGATAAAAATTATAATTTTTCATTATAAATAATATTTTAGTTATGATGCATTCACCTGGTAAACTTTTCATCCTTGTACCAAACTTGATAAATGTTTCTAATTTTATTTATAAATGTTTCCATTGTCTTAGTTTTTTTGCAATTAGTATTATGATTATTTTGTAACCTTGGCGCCCCTGCGCCATTTGCTTAATTTGAAATGCAATATACTTTAATGTATTTGAATTTATTCAAGTAGACCAAAACAGTTCAGTGCAAAAGGGATCAGCAAGTTCAAGTAAGTCAGGAACCTTGGGATTAAATATCTGGCACTAAATTTGGGTTCTCCTTGACTAACTTGAATGTGTTTTTTACGATTATTTTCATGCATAAATTCTAACTCTTCTTCATAAATTTGATTATTATTATTCTTTATACATGAAGTCAAATTATACGCGAGTCTAACTCTTTTTTTATAAATTCGATCATCTATTCTATTTATAATATATTAAAAAATAATAATTTAATTCAATACACTATTCTCATGCGTATTCTTCTTTATTTTAGAGTCCCACCTAATTTTAAGTGTATTCAAACTATTTGCATCCATTTTGTGTTAAAAAATGAAAAGTTTGATTCATATTTTAGACATATTCTTAATTTAATTTCCGGAATCTAATTACTGAATGTTGTTTCTTGTGATGAGTACTTAAACTTTCATGTTTGTATATAAATCATTTTTTTAATGTAATTCATATAGAAATTGACTTGTAACTCGCAAGTTTATCCCACATTGATAAGAGAATGAGAGGTTTTGTGCTTTATTTAGTTTCATGTGTGCATGGTGTTATTGTGTGCAAGGCACACACGCACGCCGCCGCATTGTGCCGCACCACACGGGTTGGGTTGGGTCGAAGGGAGAATCTCTCGGCATCTCGTGTACTTGAGGCGATATGGGCGAGAAATTTTACTGCAGGTTTAATTAAAATATTTTTTGATTTGTTATATTATTTTATTTGAATATCAGCTTTTGCTGAGAAACTCTGATACTGATTGTTACAATTCTGATTATAGAAATATTATATTGAATGCAATATAAGTCTGAATATTTATTTTAATTAATGTAATATCTTCGGTTAGGTTTTGGTTTTGTTTTATATACAGAAGTAAACGTTTGATAAGATAGTGAATATACAGATCTCATAAACTTGTGAAAACCCTAACTGCAACTTTTCTTTTTTTCTCTCCTTCATATTATACAGATCTTTGCATAAATTTTTAGGACGAACTGAGGTACATGTCGCTGTTGAGCATTGCGTGACTGTGGATGTATTGTTATGTGCTATTTTATCCTAGAAGCGATATTGCTGCAATCCAACACATTGTAAGTAGGGCAATAATCTCTTCAAAAATAGTATAGGCTTCTCGAAAGATAGGCGACTCACCTGTTCATTATTCTTTCAAAGTTTGATAAAATTTCTGTTAGAGTTAAGTGATTATGTCATCTCTTTATCAATTCAGTCTCTGATTATATCTTGTTGTTTTGTCTTCGTGATTTATTTCGTTTACTGGTTGATTGCATGTTATTGCTAAATCCTGATTGTATAACTGCCCATTGGTGTGCTTATAATGTTAATTTTTATTCCCAACACTTTGTACCCTTGTCATTGTAACCTCCGCAATGTTGAAATAGAATACTTATTCCACTTCAAATATATTTATAATATCATTTATTTGCATTTGAAATTCTAAAACTCTAAAATATTAAAAAAAAATAGATTGAGACGATGTTTGAGGCGAAAACTAAACTCTCGTTTATCCTCCTTTGTATATATTGAATTGATGATTGAACATTTAAATTCTAAAATTATAAACAATAGAAAGATAGATTGAGATAATGATATAGGCGTCACATATACTCTCGTGTATCCTCCTTTATATGTTAAACTAGTTGACAAAGGCGTGCTGCGCAACGGCCCTAAAAAATTATTTTAAAAAATTTCATATCAAGATTATTTAAGAAAAATATAAAATAATAAATTAATTATTCATAATCATTACCCATTTTGTGTCACGATTTATTATGCCGACTCCCATTATAATATACATAATAAAACAAAAATGTGTACATATATCTTCATAATACCAATTTATATGGCGTCTTCTTAAGTCAATAATCATCGTACTAATTATGATATTTTGTTAGGTCAACGCTCGTTATAATAAAAAAGAACAAATAGATAATATAAAATATCAACTAATATTAAAATTTTGATAAAAATTAGTTTGGTCCGCACTCCCGTCAAACACAATTAAAATAAAAAATAATTATAATTTAGACAATAATTATTTTGAGCTGCTCTCCCGTCAAACACAATACTAATAAAAAATTATTATAATTCAGATAAGATTTAGTTTGAGTCACCCTCCCCTAAAACACAATACTAATAAAAAATATTATAATTTAGATAAAAATTAGTTTGATCCGGACTCCCGTCAAACACAATACTAATTAAATAATTATTATAATTTAGATAACATTTAGTTTGAGTCATCATCCCGTCAAATATAATACAAATAAAAAATTATTATAATTTATACAAAAAAAATATTTAAATATTGAAAAATATATAGATGTAAACCCCTACAAATAAAGAATATTGTATTGGATATTTTTAAATAAACGCGAGAGCCGATTGCTTGCAAATTAAAAAAAAAGAGTATTATGATAATCAATTTTAAATATGTGTACATGGAGGGTGTGTCGACCCCTTTTAACTCCAACGACCATGTGTTCTTCCTAGCTATTTGCATGCACATAAATGTTTAAATATCATATATGTTCGAAAAATCTTCATTTATTAATAGTTGTTGTAATTATTTTTCTTTTCTATTTCGAATAAGTTTGTAGCAACTTATTTTTCTTTTTTATTTTGAATGAGTTAAAATAAATTTTAATTATTATAGGTCTTTTTAATTTTGAATATGTTAGAAGCAATTCAATTTTCTTTTCTATTTTCAATAAGTTAAAACAAGTTTAAATTATAATAGATATTTCCTTACCTAAAATTTAGGACTTAAGGTAGGAAATCTGATTTTTAATATTTATTTCCCAATTAAAACTGAATTTCTAGAAAGTGTAATTTCGTAGTTGATTTTTTGACTCAGATTCTGAGCTGATTTCGTCGAATTTTAAATTCAAGACCACTTCTGAACTAAATTGTTTATCACAAGCTTTCTGTGGGCTGTTGAATCGTCAGAATCGGACTTCTGTAATTCCAGATATGACTCAAACGGTGTTGACTGCGCAAGCGGCCCATAAAATTCGAATTTAAGTCAAATTAAACTTCATATGTGATTTTTTAAACTTCATGTCTTTTTATTTTATCTCTTTCATACATATAATAAAATTTTATTATTTATTAAATAAACATCCATATCAATGCAAAATAACAAAAATATACGGTTTGAACTTTAAATTTAAATAAGAAATTACGATTTAAGTTAGTTGAGTAAAATGTAATCTTTTTTAAATAAATTCTAAATAGAATTGACTTCTAAATATTTATTATCTTTTCTGTTAATTCGAATAAACAAATTCTAAATATGATTCACTTCTAAATATATATATCCCCCTTAATTCGAATAAATAAATTCTAAATAGGACCGACTTCTAAATATTTATTACAATCCCTATTAATTTGAATATATAAAAGAAACTTTAATTTTATTGAATTAAAATAGAGGGGCTCTAGAAAAATAGATAAATAATTTTGAGACGAATATGGAGCTCCTTCGGGTTTTTTCTTCATATATATAAAGATTGAATTAGCGATTTCTTTATTATTTATATATATTTACTAATTTCCAATATTATTTTTTCAATTTTTTTAGAATTTAGTAAATGGCCTTAATTACCTATAATTAAAATAATTATTACTATTAAAAATATTAATCTCAAATAAAAAGCTCAGTAAGATAACGACGTATCAGGATTACTTCCAATTTATTTTTCTATCTGTTGGCTTGCACACCAAACTCGACACCAAAAGATGTAGCAATAAAAACTTAGAAAACCATCACGCCATCAGTCGTCTTTAACCCATTAAATTTTTTTAATTGACTCAACGTAAATGATGAATGAGTGTGAAACCGAGTTTTCTGTTTGCACGTTACAAAGCCCCTGCATTAGCTACATCTAAATTATTAGAATGCGTAAATGGCTGTTAGAAATTTTCAAAACATGTCATATCAACTCTCTAATGATTGGCTATTTGTATATATAGGTTTATAGATTCGAAGTCTTCTTTTTTTATGAATTAACAATCTATTTTACTTTCAAAAATTGTAACATCAATTATATAAAAATTTAAACTCTTCTACTCTATAAAATTAAACATCTATTCTACTTTCAAAAATTGTAACATCAATTATATATAAAATTAAACTATTATTATCTATAAACTCGAACATCTATTCTACTTTTAATATACTTCAACATTTATTCTATTTTTAATATGTTTTATGATTTTTTTAGTATTTAAAATTTCAAAACTCTTAAATTTTTTGAAAAATAGAACGGAACGATATTGGAGCGCCAATTAAACTCCAGTGTATCCTCCTTTATATATATATATATTGATTTCCAATATATTTTTTTCGAAATATTTTAGAATTTACTTACCTATAAATTTAAATAATTATAACTATTAAAAATAGTAATCTCAAATAAAAAGCTCAGTAAGATAACGGCGTACCAGGATTACTTCCAATTTATTTTTCTCTCTGTAGACTTGCACACCAAACTCGACACCAAAAGATGAAGCAATAAAAACTTAGAAAATCGTCACGCCATAATTCGCCTTAAACCCATCATTTTTTTGTAATTGACTCAACATAAACGATGAATGAGTGCTGTTGTTGGGAGAAATTCGTAACAATACGAATTCGGAGGTTGCTGGAATCACGGAGCAAATTATGTTGATTTGAGGTTATTTTCATGAAGAACGCGAAAAAAACGGGATGAAAATTGATGGTTGTTATAGCTGATCTTGTTCGATAATTCTTAGAATGCCAGAGGAATAATGTTTATTCTCTCTTATTTCAAACTGTTGATCATCCGTAAATAAGAGGCCTACGTACCCTTTTATAGGGGTTCAAGCTACACGTAGTTCATGGAGGACGGGCTAGGGTTTGGCCCGGTCCATCAAAGCCCAGGTTCGTTGTCCGTTGGATAGTTCGTAATAAGCCCATATTATTTCATGGCCCAAGCCCATTTAGGCTGTAATAAACTGTCATGGCATTAGGCGGAGATATCTCGTTGGTGAGGCACGAGAACACCTAGAGGCCTCACATGCGACCCCTTAGAGTCGGGTCATGTGATGTGGACCCGGAAATATGTGAGTAGTGTTCACCTCGAAGAGGTCCTTCCAAGCGTAATATAGTCCCGTTAGATTTTCATGATGTACCCCAATAGGGTCATGTAGTCATAAAGTGTTGTAATAATATTCCTTGTGCAGTTGACATGTGATCGTGGACTCTCACTTGTCTCTTCAAGTCTCTTAAAAATATGAGGTGAGGATTCCCCTCCTGTTAATATTGGGACATGCTACCTGTCATAGTGATATGGTGGTAGGCCACCCCTCTTAGTAATATGGAGTCATGCATGATATGAGGAGATGACTCCCTCCTTAGTGATATGAGGAGAGGATTCCCCTCTTAGTAGTACGAGGAGAGGACTCCCATCTTAGTAGTATGAGGAGATGATTCCCCTCTTAGTAGTATGAGGAGAGGACTCCCCTCTTGTTGAGAGGTGGACTTGATCCCTATCTTGTTGAGAGGTGGACATGACTCCCTTTTCGATTGAGAGGTGGACAAGACTCCAGTCTTGTTGAGAGGTGCACATGACCCCCTTACTGTTGGAGAGGCGGATAAGGCTCACCTCCTAGTAAGAGGAGGGCATGACTCACTTTCTTGTATGATGAGGGCATGACTCACCTCCTAGTAAGAGGTGGACATGCCCCTTCCTGTTGGAGAGGCAAACATGACTCACCTCCTAGTACGAGATGGGCATGCGTCACCTCCTAGTTAGAGGTGGCATGTGTCATCTCTTAGTAAGAGGTAAACATGACTATCCTCCTTTATATATTCCCATGTATCATCATGCGAAGTCTTGGTCAACATGCGGTACATGATCCCGATCCATATATAAATTATGAGAGTTCTTCCATATTCTTGAACTTGTTTATTAAGCCCAATATTATTAATAATTCTTGTAATGGGCCTGTTTAGAGCCCATGTCCATATTTGGGCATAACAACTACCCCCGATTTTATGTTGTCATTATGAATGCAATGTGAAATCAAGTAAGTATTATTCCTCCTTGAAGTGACGTATGGGAAAGGTCCAGTTACTACGTTGAATGTGCATCTAAACAGGATGCCTTTCCGAGTGACCGCTAGGAGCCGAAGAAGTGAACCTTTGTTGGGGGATCGCCGCCAAATGATTGCTCAAACTGATTACCAAAGTAGGGCAAGGACTCTAGCCTTTTTTTTCACCTTCTTCTAATGCAGTAGCTCAGACATAGGCCAATTTAAGGCTGTTATGCGTGATTGGCGTGAATTCTTGGTCTACTGATATTGTGGATAATAACGTTGTGATCATAGAGTTCTACTTTGGGTGGGATCTTTTCACATGAGCTCTACGCCGCAAAAAGATTCTATATTGATTATTTTTAACTCCGTACTAGAGAATGAGGTTTACATCAAGGACTTGAGGAGGGATCTCCACAAGGCAACCAAAAAGTTGAATAATTTGGAGAGGTCTTGTGATTGTTAGGAGCACAATTTTGATCTCTTTCATACCGGTCTCGTACCGCAAGATATTGGCTCTAAACTTGCTTCATATACGATGGTTGGTTGGCCTCACATTGCTGAAGATTGGCTATTAGAGAATAGAGCTTTATATCTTCACCTTCTTGTAAAATATATGTTGCAAATAGGATCCTTATAAAATTATTGTATAGCTCTTATCAACCTCACATAGCGGACATTGTCCCTACCTTCATGACTCATGCAAGAAGGCGCTGCATCATAAGTGTCAACCTCGAGAGACTCGCGTTGCCTCGTGCAGATCATAATTTTAAAAAAAATTCCCAAGTGCTTTAAGATAACTGATTGAGTCTTCAAATAATTCTCCTTGCTGACAGATTGTCTTTAGCACATGCATTGAGATCGATTCATAATGTATGGACTTACGGACTGGTCCATCATCGATCGTCAGCAGGGTCAAGAAGTCTCATATTGCAAGATTCCAAATTTATGGCCTCGTGTCACTAGATATTGGTCTTGCCCTGCAATTTTTAATATCATGCTGGAGGAGGTGTTTCGGCAGTACCACCACCCCCGATTCCTTGTTATAATTAGAGATGTGACGAGGAATCAAAATATTATAGTGCTCTTTTTGTGCTATTTGAGTTAACACCATATGTCCAACATTATCACGACTCAATTGATCTCTTCAATGCTATCCCGGGGACATGATGCTTCATCAACTCTACCCCGGGGTGATTGCCACTAATATTTTCATGTAATTTATTCTTAAGTAAGTTCTTTTTAGTCCATCCACACACCTCAGTAGCGGTGTGTTAAAGCCTCCCTTGTAGAACCTTGTCATAAATAAGATAGAAGGTCGTTTGTTATCTGATAGTTCATGTTTCCATCCTATTTTGAGGTAAATTCTCCATTTTGAAATAGTCCCGGAGAGGGTCATCAATGTAGGCCCCGGGGTCGCTATCTCCATGGTGAATTCATCAGACACGCTAGCCTTGACTTGAAATTTCATGAAAAATATTTTCAAGTAGTACGGCCTCTCTTTGAGAGCTCAACTTTGTCAATGCATCTGCCTTTTGATTCTGATCCCTTCGGATCGGCTCACCCTACCTTCATTGAAGAACTTAATAAGCATTTCACAAAAAATATGAGTAGTCATTAACATGAAGTCACTGTAGACATTGCGATCAACCACCTTCATCTCCAGAGCTAGCTTGAGGATGTTAATAAGAGCCTCATCAAAATATAAGGCCCACCAGGGATACATTTGGCATGTTCTCGAGGGGTTCCACTCCTCTTAGGGTCGCTATGAGTTTCCTAGAGTCATCCTTGGAATGAGGTGGGAACTCAAGCATGAAGTTGGTCAATACTTGACCCTTCAAAGTGCCTTCAGGCTAATACGCCACATCAAAGTGCCCTAACTCCATAATTTACTTGAGAGGGGTGACCTAGGTGTGCCTTGATTTTTGGGAAGCCTCTTCACACTCATGTCGCATCAACGCTTCACCGGGCTATAGGAGCTCATCAACAGTCAATTCAAGTCTTCATAATAGTTCAAGTGTGGTGGGTTCCCCGAATCTTCTTCTAAATCCTTCCATTGTTGAGGGTTAGTGCTTCTTCGAGGACAGTAAGGCTAGTGCACCTGGTTAGAGTGGTGAGCTCGAATCCCTTGAATAGGTGAGCCCGAATCCCTTAAGTAGGTGAGCTTGAATCCTTTGGAGAGGTGAGCCTAAGTCTTTTAGGGTGAGAAGAGCATGAATTTCTTTAGAGAGGTGAGCCTTATTTCTGCTGGTGAGGAGAGCTCGAATTACTGAGAAAGATGAGGAGAGCCTGAATTCCAATAAAAACCGTGATAGTCGCCATAGTAGGGGGCCCACTAAAAGGCTATCAAACCATGAAGAAGATCGGGCTTGTAGCACAAATAAGGGGCCTTCTGAAGTGATACATACAAACCATAAAGACCTTGTTGGTCATCCAAGTAGGGGGGCCTCACTGAGAGAGACCATCACTCCATAAAGAAGAAGAGGCGTTATGTTAAGTGCATCGCATAAAGAGGCATCTGACGAGGGGGCATCTCATGCAGAGCGAGCAGATAAGGAACTCACGCAGAGGTATCCCACGAGGGGACACCTCACGTAGAGACATCTCCGTAGAGGCATCTAATGCAGAGTGACCTGCTAAGGTGCTCACGCAGAGGCATCCCACAAGGGGCATCTCATAAAGAGGCATCTCATGCAGAGAGGCCTGCTAAGGCACTCATGCAGAGACATCCCACGATGGGGCATCTCACGTAGAGGCATCTCATACAGAGAGGCCCACTAAAGCGCTCACGCAGATGCATTCCACAAGGGGGCATCTCATATAGATGCATCTCCGTAGAGGCATCCCATGCAGAGCGACCCGATAAGGTGCTCACGCAGAGGCATCCCACGAGGGGGCATCTCATATAGAGACATCTCAGGCAGAGAGACCCGTTAAGGCACTCATGCAGAGGCATCCCCCAAGGGGGCATCTCACGTAAAGGCATCCCATGCAGAGCGACCCGCTAAGGTGCTCACGCAGAGGCATCCCACGAGAGGGCATCTCATGCAGAGAGGCCCGTTAAGGCACTCATGCAACGACATCTGACGAGGATATATCTCACGTAGAGGCATCTCATGCAGAGAGGCCCGTTAAGGCACTCACGCAGAGGCATCCCACAAGGGGGCATCTCACGTAGAGGCATCCCATGCAGAGTGATCCGCTAAGGTGCTCACACAGAGGCATCCCACGAGGGGGCATCTCATGCAGAGAGACCCGTTAATATACTCATGCATAGGCATCCCACAAGGGGGCATCTCACGTAGAGGCATCTCATGGAGAGGCATCTCAAGAAGGGACATGTGAGAGACGACCGCCCCTGATGAAATATCAAATGGATGGTTGTCCCAAGGCCGACAACCTAATTAGATAAACGACCACCCCTTACTGAGCAACTTACTTCAGATGAGATTGAATTATGGTGGACAACGCTCCAGTACTAGGGACCTCTTGCCTAAGAGGTTCAGGGTCGCGCGCCCCTTCTTCTCAGACTAGTGGTCTCCCGGTTGTCCTTATCTTCGCCTCTTGGATATCTGTTAGCTCCGTTTTATGAAATCGAGACATCTTTCTCCCGTAGATGTCAAATCCCCTCCTTCTAGCGCCAACTATTGTTGGGAGAAATTCGTAACAACACGAATTCGGAGGTTGCTGGATTCACGGAGCAAATTATGTTGATTTGAGGTTATTTTCATGAAGAACGCGAAGAAAATGGGATAAAAATTGATGGATGTTATAGCTGATCTTGTTCGATGATTCTTAGAATGCCAGAGGAATAATGTTTATTCTCTCTTATTTCAAACTGTTGATCATCCGTAAACAAGAGGCCTACGTACCCTTTTATAGGGGTTCAAGCTACACGTAGTTCTTGGAGGACGGGCTAGGGTTTGGCCCGGTCCATCAAAGCCCAGGTTCGTTGTCCATTGGATAGTTCGTAATAAGCCCATATTATTTCATGGCCCAAGCCCAATTAGGCTGTAATAGGCTGTCATGGCATTAGGCGGAGATATCTCGTTGGTGAGACACGAGAACACCTAGAGGCCTCACATGCGACCCCTTAGAGTCTGGTCATGTGATGTGGACCCGGAAATATGTGAGTAGTGTTGACCTCGAAGAGGTCCTTCCAAGCGTAATATAGTCCCGCTAGATTTCCATGATGTGCCCCAATAGGGACATGTAGTCATAAAGTGTTGTAATTATTCCTTGTGCAGTTGACATGTGATCGTGGACTCTCACTTGTCTCTTCAAGTCTCTTAAAAATATGAGGTGAGGACTCCCCTCATGTTAATATTGGGACATGCTACCTGTCATAGTGATATGGTGGTAGGCCACCCCTCCTAGTAATATGGAGTCATGCATGATATGAGGAGAGGACTCCCCTCTTAGTGATATGAGGAGAAGACTCCCCTCTTAGTAGTATGAGGAGAGGACTCCCATCTTAGTAGTATGATGAGAGGACTCCCCTCTTAGTAGTATGAGGAGAGGACTCCCCTCTTATTGAGAGGTGGACTTGATCCCTATCTTGTTGAGAGGTGGACATGACTCCCTTTCCGATTGAGAGGTGGACAAGACTCCAGTCTTGTTGAGAGGTGCACATGACCCCCTTACTGTTGGAGAGGCGGATAAGGCTCACCTCCTAGTAAGAGGAGGGAATGACTCACTTTCTTGTAAGATGAGGGCAGGACTCACCTCCTAGTAAGAGGTGGACATGCCCCTTCCTGTTGGAGATGCATACATGACTCACCTCCTAGTACGAGATGGGCAGGCGTCACCTCCTAGTTAGAGGTGGACATGTGTCATCTCCTAGTAAGAGGTAAACATGACTATCCTCCTTTATATATTCCCATGTGTCATGCGAAGTCTTGGTCAACATACGGTACATGATCCCGATCCATATACAAATTAGGAGAGCTCTTCCATATTCTTGAGCTTGTTTATTAAGCCCAATATTATTAATAATTCTTGTAATGAGCCTGTTTAGAGCCCATGTCCATATTTGGGCATAACAAGTGCGAAATCGAGTTTTCTGTTTGCACGTTACAAAGCCCTTGTTTTAGCTACATTTGAATTGTTTGAATGCGTAAATGGTTAATAGAAATTTTTATAGCATGCCATGTCAACTCTCTAATGATTGGCTATTTGTATATATAGGTTAATATATTCGAAGTCTTCTAATTTATGAATTCACAATCTATTTTAGTTTCAAAAGTAGTAACATCAATTATATATAAATATTCAAACTCTTCTTCTCGAAAAACTCGAACATCTATTCTACTTTCAAAAGTTGTAACATTAATTATATATAAATTCAAACTATTATTCTCTATAACTCGAACATCTATTCTAATTTTAATATAATATAACATATATTCTATTTCAAATAACTTTCATGATTTTTTAGTATTTAAAATTTTAAAACTCTAAAAAAAATTGAAAAGTAGAATGGAGCGATATTAGAGCGCCAACTAAACTCCCGTGTATCCTTCTTTCTATATATATATGTTAGGTCATACACACACTGTAGAGGGGGTGAATACATTGTATAGTACACTCAAATCGAACTTTAAGAACTTAAGTAACAGAAAACAAACTTTATTGAAATAATAAACTCTGTTACAGTATGGAACTGTTACCTCTCAGTGATGAACAAATATCACGAGAGCTGCTAGGGTTACAATGAATAATCTTTTCTAATAATGATAACACTTATAGTGTAAATCCTATGTCTGTGTTTATATACTACACAGTTACAAGATAATCGCTAATTGATATGGAATATAATTCTGCTTCCTAAAATATATCAATCAGATATCTTTTCTTCCAAGTATTCCATTCTTCACGAAATTATTTCTTCATGCATATCTCTTCTTATGTTTATCTCGATCTTCTTTCCTTTAATCAGCTACTGTCCTTATCTGATTGTCCTTCAGCACTTAAGTTCTGATATCTATCTTCTGATGATTATCTCCTGATATTATAAGTACTGATATCCTTAAGTCCTGACTTCCAGTATAAGTACTGATCAACAGTTAAGTACTGATTTATCCTGTTCACGTAAGATCTGAAAGCTAAACATAAAACATATTAGCCATGACATTATCAAATATATCTAACAATCTCCCCCAACTTGTAAATTAACAAAATATACAAGTTTAACAGATATTTGATGATGTCAAAAACATTAAGTACAAATGCATGAGAAATAGACTAGATAACTACAACTTACAGTCCTTAAAGTTTTTACCAATTTCAACTTCTGATAACAACTTCAATCTGTATAAATATCAGAATTTAAGCAGTTGTAGATCTTCGACTTGGCTTCTTCATTTTCTGATCTCTCTGATGTCAGGAGTTGTTCTGAGATAGTTCTTCAACAAACATTTCTCAGCATATCTTAGTTCATCAATCATTCTCCTTTTAACACCTTTAAGCTCTGCAGTATCTTCACCAGTTTGAAAGATTGCAGCTCTGAGATCATTAATCTTTGCTTTTCTTAACTCCTGATCTAGTCTTATGACATAAGCTTTGTCTGACTCAAGATTGAATTCAAGTCCCTTAATACCAAGATACGTTCTGATCTGTGCAGTATTAGGCTTCATATCAACAATATCACCATTGTGATCTCTGTACTTTGGAACATATATGCTGTCAGACTTAACAGAATAAATCCTTTTCTGTCTCTGAATCTGTTCTTTTAAGTAGTTTGCAACAGTCTCTGTTATTCTGTCATCCATTTGAAGTAAGAAAAGTACATGCTCCAATTCTTCAAAATACTTCAAAGGAATGACATTTTATCTTATATGATAAACCCTACCATCTGTCATGAAATACAACATGATGTATTCTTTCAAGTAGGTATGGTAAACCATCTGTACAGATTCCAGTTGATTCAATCTCTCAGGAGTTGCTCCAATACCTGGTTCACTCAAGGAAGTTGGATCATTGGTAGTGTTGTGTACTCTTCTTTCATCAGCACTTCCCAATCCAGTTTTATCTCTAGCTTCCTTTCCAGTAACTACTCTTGCTTCAAAACCACTTGCAGTAGTCTTCAAAGATTGAGTCTGTTTTGCTTTAGTGAATCCTGGTAGAAGTGTCTTTGATCTATTTTCTGATATCAAGTTAACTTGAGCACTGTCAGAGGTTACTTGCTTCTTCTGAATATCAGAACTTACAATTTCTTGACTCTGAACAACTTGAGCCATGTCAGAGGTTGTTTTAAGAACTTTTCTTGTAGTCAGAGCAAGATCATCTTTTCCATCAGTAATTTCTTCTTCCTCAGGAGGTACATAAGGCTTGATAGGTTCACCAACATTTTCTTTACCCTTGGATCTTGGATCTATCTGTGGTTGTGATCTAGCCAAAGTTGCTTCAATATGTGTCCTTTCTTTGATCACAATGCCTTTAGGTTTTGGAAGTAACTTTTTACCAGAAGCTTCAGATTTAGATGTGACTTTCTCTGATTTAAGTCTGGCTTCTTCTTCCTTTAAACTTTCCAAGTCCATCCCTGGATTTTCTTGAAGAAATAACTGTCTTGACATTTCCTCATCAAGATCTAGAAGTTCATCAGAACTTATCCTTTTACCAGCAGCAGAACTTATTCTTTTCCCAGTATCAGAACTTGTTCTGTGACTAGCTTGTCTTGATGTAAACCTTCTACCTTGACTATGACCACTACCCATTCCAGAGTTTCCTTGGTCATCTTTTCCATCATCCTTTCCTTGCAGTGTCTTGTTGGTTGTGCATTTGGACTTAATTACCTTCTCCCCCTTTTTGGCATCAGCAGGTAATAAAAGAGAGATAAGTAGTTCCACTGAGGTCTGGATTTCAGTAAGTTGCGATTGCTGAGAAGCTTGATTTATCAGAATTTGATCAATCTGAGCTTGTTGTTTCTCTTGAGTTTTCTCAATATAAGCAATCCTGTCAATGGTAGGTTGGAAGAACTTTTTCTTATCAATTTTCCAAACTTGTTCCTGTTTGATAAAGTTCTCCTGGATCTTGTGTAGCTCTGCATGAGTATTGGAATGAAGACCTTGTAGATGTTTAGTACTCAATGCAGTGACTCTAAGCTGGGTTTTAAAATCATCAGAATTTAACATTTCATCAGCTTTAGTCAAGTGCTCAGCAAGATGTAAAGCATTTGGAACACATGAAACTGAGTTCCATTCCTTAGTCCACTCATGACCTGCAGGAGTTTCACTCCAAGGCACTGGTGCATCCCTGATAACAAACTCCTTTACCAGTTCAGACTTAGGAAGAGTCGGTGGAGGAGTATGTCCTGAAGGACCTGCTTCATCAGCATCTACAGTTGTAGCAGCTTCACCAGTATCTCCAACATTTGCAGCATCATAACTTAAAGAATCAGTATCTTCTGATAAGACAACAGTGTGAGTAGCAATGGAGGCTTCAGCATCCTCTAATTGCTGATCTGATACTAAGTTCTGATCAACAGCCATATCCTGATGCTCACCTAAAATCTGATCATCAGCATCTTGATGCAGAGAAGGTGTTGTTGATAACTCTGGAGTTTGAACAGCATCAGTAACAAGTGTTTTGGAAGGATTATTTGCTGTTGGAGCTTCTAAGAAAAGTATTGCAGGCACAACCAGGTTCTGAATATCAATTTCAGCACTTGTGCCTGGATCAACAAGAGACACAGATGATGAGTTAGCCTTGTCAGATACAACTTCCTGAGATGGAGTTGATGGAGAAGAAGTGACTGGAGCAAATTCCTTGTCTTGTGAGATCAGAGATTCCTGATCCCCTTCCTTAGCTGCTTCCTCCTCATCATCTGAAACTGGCCTTTGTGCCCTCTGTTTCTTGTACTTCCTTGTTGATTTGAATTCCTTGGGAGTTTCAGGAACTATCATACGTCTAAGCCTCTTGAGAAGCCTAGAACCCCCAATTTCAGAATCCTTCTGAGAAGTTGCTTTCTCAGCTTCAACCACCACAGGTTCTGAAGAAGGAACCTGTTCCTCAGAATCTGATTCATCTCTCAAAGTAATTATCCTCCTCTTGTGAAGTGTTTGAGGAACAGTCTTTGTTCTCTTTGGCTTAGAGGATGTAGGCTTCACAGTAGGTGCTGAAGAAGAAGGTTGAGCAGTCTGTGAAGTGGAGAGATAGGATTGGAGATAAGTTCTAAGGGTAGGTTGAGTAGAATGAGAGGTAGGTACTGAGGTTGATGGATTTTGGGTGGTTGGAGGTGGTTGGACATCAGTGTAAACAGATCTATAAGTATCAGGATCAGCATTTACCAGGATCTGTTTCACAGACTTAGGAATCTGTAATGGTCTAACCACTTTCTTCTTAGTATCAGCATTTACCAGATCATTAAAGTATCGTTTTGCAACCTTAAAAGGTGGGGTTTGAGTGATGAATCACCCACTTAGAAGATAATACTGGGAGTTCCACGGTTACCACCATCATCAAAAACTCCAGTCCTCCAGAACCTCAGAACTTGTTGACTTGAAAATAAGTCAGGCTGAGTTAAGGCATACCCAACCTCACTATGTGCAAGAAGATCTTGAACAAAGTGCAATTCAGATAGAGCTTCAGCATGATCAAGAATTGCAGCATAGTTGTTTGGAACAAACTTTGCTCCATCAATGATTAAATCCTTTGGTGCCATGTGAAAAAATTGAGAATTAAGTATGCCTGATAGGTGTTTGATATAATGTCTGTATGAAAACAACGGAAAAAGTAAAGTGAAGGAGAGTAAAAGTAAGAAGAGAGATAAAAGATGAAGAAATTAAAAAGATTACAGAAATCTTCTCTCTGCTGTACTTATACAAAAAAAATATTACCGTTGGACACCTGTCAGACATGCAGTAATAACGAATAGTTACTGGGCTCGAGAAAACAGGAATGATTACTTACCCAGTTGCCTTGTTTCAAGGAAAAACCGTTCCATTAATCAAGAGAAACAGTTTTAATTCAAAATTTAAACCGTTAGCACTGATTGATTTATTTTTCACTGCAACATTAATATTCTGAAAATAAATCATGTTAAAAATGACCGAGATAATTTCGATGAATAAGTGCTGACAGAGAATCAGAACTTAAATGAAAACAAAAATTAAATGGTCATCAGAATATCAATCAGGATTTATCAACACAAGATAAAATAACTCAGAGACAAAATCTTGAAGTAAAAACAATTTTCATTAATATATCAAGTCAATACATTTATGAAATGGAAATTACATCAATACTTATACAAGATTTTCCCTAAGCTCCTAATCCTAACGTCAACAGCTTTAGTCCTAGCTAAGAAGCCTGACAAAGCTGATGATGAAGAAGAACAGGAAGAAGACGAGGTTAAGTCATCTTCCTCTTCCTATCTTCGACGAACAAGATGGCGAGTCGTATGATTCGCTCTTGCTGACAGATAGCTTCCCGCCTTTCCTCCTCCAATCGCTCCAGATGGCGATGGTAATCCATATAGAAGAATAGAAGGTGAGTTAGCACCTCCTGTGGGACAGAATCCTAGATCTCCTCAGGAATGGCTATTACATGCCACTCCTGCTACCAGTCGGCACAACTTAGCTCCATTGTGAAGGTTTGGTTGTTCAAAAACATGTTGTATCGAACCATTGTGTTTTTGATAGAAGAAGGAGGATAAGTGTGTGAGAAGAATGTGATGGAAAGACTGATGTGAAGTGGTTGCTTATATAGGCAAGAGAATGCCAAGAGACGCAAATATATTTAATGCTGACAGGTAGAATTAATTCTACCTCATCTCCCTAGACTTTGAAAAAG
Source organism: Apium graveolens (assembly GCF_009905375.1). Taxonomy (NCBI): domain Eukaryota; kingdom Viridiplantae; phylum Streptophyta; class Magnoliopsida; order Apiales; family Apiaceae; genus Apium; species Apium graveolens. Next base: position 35,498,438 of record NC_133649.1, on the reverse strand, counting down.
AATAACAGTCATTGGAAAGAGGAAGCATGGTCTAGACCGCACAAGACACAAGAAACAGTGGACTGTTCAAGTACAAATACCATTAATCCTAATCACAATGACTATTAATCTTCCACTTCAACATATTCGAGTACGAACTGAGACTGTTATCAAATTTTATTCAAAGATAAGCCAAGTAAAGGATTAGACTGAGAAATCAGAACTTAGACCTATACCAGAACTTAACAGTCATCAGAACATAATTTCTTAACTCGAAAAAGGAATGCCTATCTTAGTAAATATTCATACAAGTTCTGAGTTATGGACGTCAGAACTTAATCATCAGAACGTGTAACTTAGAACTTGTCCTCAGAATTTGTGCAAAAAATGACACAATGACTGTTTATCTAAAATAACATAGACCACCACATAAATTTTCATCATTCAGATGGAGTGATTAGTGTGTGCATTAAGCTAAAAACAGACAAAGAGTAAAGTCTGATTCACTTTAGTACATCTTAGAAATAAGGCATAACTAAAATTTTGCTAAAGATCTGTCATTGTCCTGAAACCTACTGATGAATGAGTTCATGCTAGAGTCCATCTCAACTGTTTTGTGCTAATTTTATGCATCTTTTGCAATTCTGTTTTACAGTGGCTTCTCAGTGTAAGTGAGTCACGACTGTTTATCAGAATTTATGCTATTTTTAGAGTATTTCTCCAGTAATCATAGAGTGTGAAAAGTCACCAAGAAAATATTTTGCTTTTCTGATGCATATTTACTTAATACCAGCAATGCACTTGGGTCGTCCCTTCCACATTTTTACTCTAGATCTCAAAGGAGTACCTGATTTTAATCTTTGATCTTTTTGCTTTTTCTTTGATAAGAGAGGTTTATCAGCACTTAGTACATTCAACAGTTTTACTAGTATCAGAACTTAATAGATGAGTAGCATTATTCTAATTTGTGACTTAGTAATAAGATATACAAAGTAAACTTAACTAAGCTCAGTTATCAGAATTTGCTAGTGTCATAAGATTTCCACTGAAATAATTACTTCTTCCATGGAATCATTTGTTTATTGAAGACTACTAGGTCAGTATCTAGCACAGTTATCCTCATAGGATTGAATAGGTACTAGAACAAACATATCACTTATTAGAGTTTAGAAACATATATCAGACAACAGTCAGTACTTAAAGACATGTATCAATTAAGCACAGAATATACACTGAGATTAATTCTGTAAATACTGAGCATAAAGTCTGATAACACAGAACAAGTCTAAGCAGTTTTAGAGAAAGAACCTGAAACCATTCCAAGTTCATTTACCAATCTTGTAAAAGTAGCTTCACATAATGGTTTTGTGAAGATATCTGCCAATTGTTGATCTGTGGGAACAAAATGCAATTCCACTGTACCTTCATCCACATGTTCCCTGATGAAGTGGTACCTGATGCTGATGTGCTTTGTCATTGAGTGTTGAACTGGATTACCTGTCAAAGCAATAGCACTTTGATTATCACAGTAAATAGGGATTTTGAAATATGTTATCCCATAATCCAGTAACCGATTCTTCATCCAAAGAATCTGTGCACAACAGCTTCCTGCAGCAATATACTCTACTTCTACAGTTGATGTGGAAATTGACTTTTGTTTCTTGCTGTACCAAGAAACCAATCTGCCTCCAAGAAATTGACAGCTTCCACTTTCTTTGGCTCAGTCTGAGAGAGAAAAGAATTATAAAGACACTCATTTTAAGTACCTGTTCTAGTTCTGACACCTGCATCAGGATTTCCAATTATCAAATCAGGTGTATGTGATTTTGTCCACTTCCTTGCAGATGGAAGGTTTTCTCTAGAACTGGATGCTCCCCCATGATCCATACTATCTTTATTTTCATTTTCTGATGCTCCCCCTGAAACTATGCTCTCTGAGTTGGATTCTTCAGTATTTAGATTTTCAGCACTATCAGAACTTGGCTTATCAGAACTTGACGAATCAGAACTTGAAGAGCCAGATGCATGTTCGGATGTTTCTTGAGATGTGGTAGGATCTTGAGTATGCTCCCCCTGCATAGGGGCATCTTCCTTTAATGTAGTCACCACAGTTTCAATAACATCAGAGTTTGTAGTATCAGGACTTAGACTGTCAGGATTTTCAGTATCAGAATATGAGTCTTCATTTTCAAATCTCAGCTGATCATGGTCAACGAAATCTTTAAGACCAGTGATCTTCTTGTCATCAAAAGAGACATTGATAGATTCCATGACCACTTTTGTTCTCAAAGTATAGACTCTGAAGGCTTTTGTGGAAAGTGGATATCCAACAAAGGTTCCTTCATCAGCTTTTAGATCAAACTTTGATAGCTGTTCAGGATGAGTCTTGAGAACAAAACACTTGCATCCAAATACATGAAAATATTTCAGATTTGGCTTCTTTTTCTTCACCATCTCATATGGTGTTTTTACATGCTTGTTAATGAGTGTTGCATTTTGAGTAAAACAAGCAGTCTGCACAGCTTCAGCCCAGAAATAGGTTGGAAGCTTTGCTTCTTCAAGCATTGTACGTGCAGCTTCAATGAGAGTTCTATTCTTCCTTTCAACAACTCCATTTTGCTGTGGAGTTCCAGGAGCAGAAAATTCCTGCTTTATTCCATGGCTTTTGCAGAACTCTTCCATTATCAAATTCTTGAACTCAGTGCCATTATCACTCCTTAAAATTTTCACAGAATATTTGACCATTTTATCCAGCTGTTTGACATGATCAATCAAGATAGATGCAGTTTCACTTTTTGTGTGCAAGAAATACACCCATGTGTATCTGGTGAACTCATCCACTATGACCAACGCATACTTCTTCTTTGCAATAGACATGACATTTACTGGACCAAATAGATCAACATGTATAAGATGATAAGGCTCAAGAATTGATGATTCAGTCTTGCTCTTGAATGAAGATTTTCTTTGTTTGGCTTTCTGACATGAATCACAAAGACCATCAGGAGCAAATACTGTGTTTGGCAATCCTCTCACAAGATCTTTCTTGACCAGTTCATTTATATTGTTGAAATTTAAATGAGAGAGTTTCTTATGCCAATTCCAGCTTTCTTCAATTGATGCTCTACTTAACAGACAGATTGCAGAACCATCAGTACTTGTTGAAATCTTAGCTTCATAAATATTACCACGTCTGTATCCTTTCAGAACAACTTTGCCTTTAGATTTACTCACAATTTCACAGTGTTCTTCAAAGAAATCAACATGATAACCTCTGTCACAGATTTGACTTATACTCAGTAGGTTGTGTTTAAGTCCTGAGACCAGAGCTACTTGTTTATTTATGACATTTCCAAGATTGATATTGCCATATCCCAATGTTTTTCAATGTTGCCATCTCCATAGGAAACACTTGGGCCAGCTTTCTCCACAAAGTCTGATAGCAGGGCCTTATTTCCAGTCATATGTCCAGAACATCCACTGTCCACAACTAGAATATTTTTCCTGTTGCCCTGCAATCACAAAGACCACTAATTATTAGTTTTAAGGACCCAGACTTGCTTGGATCCTTTGGCCTTATTAAGTTTGTTAACATTTGCAGCGGATTTAGCATCAGAGTTTATGTTAACATTTTTCTTATCAGAATTTACATTATCAGACTTTGAATCAGAATTTACACTAGAAGGAACAATGAAAACTTTCTTCAAAGAAGGTTTTATTTGATAATAATCATAGTACAAACTATGATATTCCTTACAAGTATAAATGGAATGCCATAAACTACCACAATGAAAACAAGGATTTTGTGGTTTGTATCTAACAGACTGACTCTTAACTCCTGATTTTGAAGGTAAGGAGTTAATATTCTTATTTTTCCTGCAAAAAGAAGCCAGATGGTTAGAACTTCCACAGTTATGACATATTTTCCTAGGAGCATCAGGAACAGGTTTATAATCATTGCTTTTATTCACACCTTCCTTTCCATTCCTATTTTTCCTAGGTGATTTTACCTTGTTTGCATTCTTGACATCTTTCAGCTTATGCTTAAGCTGCTTCTTTGTCATTAAGCCTATGTTTACTTCAGCTGTCTTTTCCTGTTTTAGTTTGTCAGAAGTAATTCCTCTTTAACTTCTAATTTCTCATTATCAGACTTTACAGTTACAAACTTAACAGGTTTAAACTTTGGCTTTTGCTTAACAACAGGCTTAATTTCTTCAGTTCCTTTATCATTCTTATTCTCTCCATAACCTAAGCCCTCTTTCCAATTTTCACTACTTAGCAAATTTTGAGTTGTTCTGCCAGAGTTAGTCCAAGTCCTGATTATCTCTCTTTCCTTTTCTAACTCAGTTTTTAGAGATTCATTCATTTTTAGCACTTCATCCCTAACATAAAAAGCATCATCTCTATCCTTCCGAGTTTGATGGAATATAACTAACTCTTTTTCTAAGAAATCATTTCTTTTCTTAAAAGCAAGATTTTCAGAAGTTAATCTTTCACATGTTAAGGTTTGATCTCTATAACTAACAAACATGGTTTTAAGATATCTTCTCAACTCATTAATATCATCAGTATGAAAAGCATAAGTAGTCTGAGGTACCTTTGTTTCAGCAGCTTCAGAACTGCTCCCAGCACTTTCTTTATCAGCATTTACCATCAATGCATAGTTCTCCTCACTTTCAGAGTCTGAAGTGTCTGTCCAGCTTTTCTGCTTTGTGACAAGAGCCTTGCCTCTGTCACCCTTTACCTTCTTGCAGTCAGGAGATATGTGGCCTTTCTCACCACAGTTATAGCATTTAACATTGGTGTAATCTCCTCTGTCAGACTTTCCTCCTCTGCCTTCAGATCTTCTGAAATTCTTCTTATCAGAACTTATGCTTTTTCTGGAAAACTTCTTTCCCTTCCTGAACTTCCTGTATGCAATCTTGGTGATTCCTTTCACCATAAGAGCACACAGCTTCATCATCTCCTCATCAGCATCAGTCTCAGGCAAGCTTTCAGAATCTGAGTCATCATCACTCTCAGAACTTGATGACACAGTATCAGACTTTATGAAAAGAGCTTTACCCTTGTCTTTCTTTGAGGAAGCTGCTTTGGGGAATTCTTCTTCAGCCTTAAGAGCAACTGTCCTTGACTTTCCTCCTTTCCTCTTGCTTCTTTGTTCCATCTCCAGCTCATGAGTCTTGAGCATTCCATAGATTTCGTCAAGAGTTGTTTCATCAAGATTGTAGTTGTCTCTTATTGTCGTTGCCTTCAAATCCCAGCATTCAGGAAGAGCTAACAGGAACTTAAGGTTTGAATCTTCAAGATCATACTCTTTATCAACCAATGACAAATCATTCAAAAGTTTGACAAATCTATCATATAAATCATTCAATGACTCATTAGTCTTTGAGTCAAAGTGTTCATACTCTTGAGTGAGTATTGTCTTCCTGTTCTTCTTAATTGTGTCAGTTCCCTGACATCTTATTTCCAGAGCATCCCATATCTCCTTAGCAGTCTTGCAGTTGATTACCCTGTTTGACATTACATTATCAATGGCACTATGCAGTAAGTGTCGTACCTTAGCATCCTTAGCAATTGATGCTATGTCCTCAGTAGTATAATCACTCTTCTCCTTTGGTACGGTCATTGCTGCTTCACCTGCAACTGCAACAGCGAGTTTGGTTGGTTTGTGAGGACCTTCCTTGATTCTATCCAGGTATTCTGGATCTGTTGCTTCCAGGAACATGGTCATCCTTACCTTCCATATGGGATATTCAGATGGTCTCAGTATGGGGACTCTGATGGTCTCATACCGACTCTGAATTTGTGTCTTTGGTGGTTCCTCAGTTGTGGTAGGCTTAGTTGGAGTTTCTGTGTCGGACATGATTATGTTTGGATCTTTAACTGTATGTAAGTTAACAGATAGGCTCTGATACCAATTGTTAGGTCACACACACACTGTATAGGGGGTGAATACAGTGTATAGTACACTCAAATCGAACTTTAAGAACTTAAGTAACAGAAAACAAACTTTATTGAAATAATAAACTCTGTTACAGTATGGAACTGTTACCTCTCAGTGATGAACAAATATCACGAGAGCTGCTAGGGTTACAATGAATAATCTTTTCTAATAATGATAACACTTATAGTGTAAACCCTATGTCTGTGTTTATATACTACACAGTTACAAGATAATCGCTAATTGATATGGAATATAATTCTGCTTCCTAAAATATATCAATCAGATATCTTTTCTTCCAAGTATTCCATTCTTCACGGAATTCCTTCTTCATGCATATCTCTTCTTATGTTTATCTCGATTTTCTTTCCTTTAATCAGCTACTGTCCTTATCTGATTGTCCTTCAGCACTTAAGTTCTGATATCTATCTTCTGATGATTATCTCCTGATAATATAAGTACTGATATCCTTAAGTCCTGACTTCCAGTATAAGTATTGATCAACAGTTAAGTACTGATTTATCCTGTTCACGTAAGATCTGAAAGCTAAACATAAAACATATTAGCCATGACATTATCAAATATATCTAACAATATATATATATATTGGGAGTTGCTCAAAAATAAATGTGCACCCCATTCAAAAAGGACAATTTTTTAATAATGTTGAGTTAAGGTTTCATTAGCAAGTCCAACAAGTGATTACTTATAACGGTACATAACAATCATATATGGGCTTCCTCAAGGACCTTGAAAAGCTTAATGGAGAGCCAGAGAACCTGAATTCCAGTATAGATCAAGTGGGAGTCAGATTACAAGATCGCACAATCAGGTGACAGATAATTACATTATTATGAGATCTTTTGAGAGTTCTCCAAAAATAAATCCTTTAAGGTCTGACTCAAGGAGGACAATATTATAGGTTTGGCGCGAATAATATTCTACAACTAGCAATTCATTTATTTTCAAACCGACCCATTTACTATCTATTATTTGATTGACTAATCCTTTATATTGGAATGGTTGAAGAGTCAAATGTTTTGGCATTTCGGTGCTAAATGACCGAACGAACGTATCTGGTTGCGAGTCTTCTCCTACTGAGAACAGAGCTGCTGGGTGAATTCTGCTCTGATTCCTGAAAATGGTTATCCGTGTTGTGTTCTTAACCTTTTTAATGTATAGCTAATGTTTGATGTTATTTCCTGATAATCAAACCTAATAACTATAGAAGGGGGATGGTTGAATATAAGTACAAACCTTTTCCAGTTTTATAAGTATGAGTACAATAATATACTGAAATTCATATAACAAGAAGAGAGAAAATTTTTAGCTGATTTGTTTGACCAACTTAGATATATGTTGAAGAATTTCTATGTGATAATATTATTTTGAGCAACCATTAATGGATACCAGTTAGCCGGAAGATAGTCACTTCAGTTATGCAAAATTACGAGGTATAAATATTTATAATTTACCAACATATTCTAAAGATTAATTGTAAAGCATAATGTAACGTAATATATAATCGATGAATTATAACTCAACATGAAACATAAACAGATAAATAATATTAAACTGTGAAGCACATGAACCCTGAAGAAGAAGACTGGATAAATATAAAGAATCAAAAGATGGAATTAATGCTCTAAGTCCGTAACAAGGTCATGGTAAGAAATTTATTAATATGTTCTAGCCTCCATGAAGAATAAGATGTCAAAGGACTTCCAGTATCAATGAAATAATTTGATTTGAAGTATTAAATATTAGAGGTTCAGTGATTGAAGCAATGAATAATCAACTAAGATGTATCAGTTCAGAATTGTCAAGGAAATTGAATTAAATTAGTTCATGTTAGTTGTTTGTGAACCAGATCAGTGCACCAAACATCAGCATATCAGAAAGGGTTTAATTCAGTTATGTAGAAGAAACATTGTTGATACAGTTATTGGAGACAGGAGTTTTTCAAAGGCAATATACCTTACTAGGCCTCCTGGGTCGCAACTAAGTTTCCTTAGTCAAAACAAGGTTCTTAGGCATACAAGGGGAAAGAGGTCACAAGTAACTTCAACAGGGGACATGGGGTCGCAACTTAGAAAATAAACTAAGGCAATAACCTCCCCCTAGCTAATGCAGCCACCATTAAGAAGTTGTGCCGTGATTTGTCTAAGGAAATCTTCTCCCTAGAACTAACAGGTCGTAAGTAACCCTATACTAGAGAAACATTCTTATCTAGTCGCAAAGTAACCCTATACTAGAGAAGCATTCTTCTCTAGTCGCAAGTAACTTCACAAGGGAAGCTTCTGGTCGCCAGTAAGTAAATAAAGGAAGGAAAATATTCCAAGTCCTTTCCTTCTACTAGTGGTCTCCTGTAACAAGATCAAAATTATTTCCAAGGCACTACTGTTACCTTGTGGTCGCAAGTAAGGAAGACAGTTATACATTTTCCTTTTGGTCGCCAGTAATCTACTTGGTTGTTTTTGTTGATTAAAGATGCAGCAATTCAAATGATTTATGTGGATACAAATATGCCACCTGTCCAAAAGAAATTGAAGACTACAAAAGCAATAAATGAATTTATTTTCATTTGGTTATCTTCCTCAGCAACAGACGTGTTTCTACGAGAGCTCCATTAAAGACTTCATTTATTAAGCTTGTAAACACAAAGTTGTGCTATCGAATTTATTGTAACTAATCATTTATTTGATTAGATTATAGCAACCTCAAGATTTATATTAATAAAACGTTATATTACTCGAATTGTTTCGTGTCTATTTTGATTCCGTATATATAACGAAGAACTTGAAACGAATCAAAAATGATTGTAGGTTTCATATTCAACCCCCCTTCTACGATACTTTGGGACTAACATTAATTGATAGTCAATATGAGTATCCATTAATCAACTAAATTATCAAAAGTTATTTATAGATATAGTAAAATTGTTACAAAATTACTTATCAATTGGTAAAATTACATATCAACGGATACTTGATAAAGTTACTATTAGAAAATGGGAAGTTTGAGATATATTTTCAATATGCTCTTGATGAAATTTCCGAAAACTAATGAGAAGTTGTTCCTTGTAATATGGATTCATACTTTCATGTTTGGATCTAAGAAATTTTCTTAGTGAAATCCATATATAATTTGAGTTGAAAGTACGTGCTTGGAAAGGTGTGTGTGTTAGTTTTCTTGAAGAAAACTTGTATATCACATTGCTTTGATAAAGTGGGTTTGGTGTCCTTATATAGCAATATGTGCAAGTGTATTATACAACTACTACAACATGTGGGAGTGCATAGTGTTAGTGTGAGCCTCGCGTGCACACACACGCGCCGCCGCCGCCTCGCCACGCTGCGCCACGACACGGGTCGGGTCGGGACGGAGGGCGATTTGGGAGAATGTTTCGGCATCTTGCGTACGCGAGCCGACATGGGCGAGGAATTTTATTACCGATTTAATTAAAAAAAATATATTTTTTAACATAAATTATTTCAGAATTTATTTTATAAATATTTTCTGATTGATTTGTTAAATGAATAATAACTAAAATATTTATTATTTATTTATTAATTAATGTTTTAAGTTTGTGATTAGGGTATTCTAATAGATAACACACAAGGAGAACTAACCCTGGCAGCAACCATTCTCTCTCTTTCTCAAAACTGATCTCTCTAGAATTATAAAGGTATTCTCAGGCAAACTGAGGTGTTGATCGTTGTTGACCTGGCCGTGACTGTGTACGAATAGGTCTGTAGCTGTTTTATCTAGGGAGAAACTTTGTGAACCCATCACAGCGTAAGTGGGGCAAATTTCTCTTCAAGAACAGTCTAGTCTTCTCGAAAGGCTAAGCGACTCAGCTTGTTTATCTCTTATCGATTTCTGATTAAAGCGATAAATTAGGCTTTCTTTTCTATCTTTGTCAATTTTAGTCGCTGATTATTTCTCGTTGTTTTCCTTCATTCTTTGTTTCGTTATTTGGTTTTTGCCTATTTTTGTGATTATATATAACTTGCCTTCACATAATTAGTGAATTTTCCCCAACAATCTTGACGATAAATTTCTGTTATATATTATTTTGCAAGATGGTTAATAAAACTGAGACTCTTATTGTTGTTGTTGTTGTTGTTGAGGGCTCTGGTTCTGGTGATACCGCAACCACCATTGACTGGACCACATACCGTTTCCCACAACCTATCGATCTAACATGCATGCCTGAGAAATTTGGTGGGGGGCTTGGTTTTTCTCGCTGGAAAAGAAAGATGAAGTTGTGGCTTACGGTTAAGGGTCTATAGCTGGTGATGCAGTATGAAAAACCAGTGGTGGATGAAAAGAATCCTAAAACTCTTAAGGCTTATGCTATGTGGGAGAAAAAGGATGGGGCAACTATGGCTACAATTTTGGCAGCCTTAATGAATGCCTTATTCGATATTTATTCATCTGACTCCTACACTGCTAACCTTTTATGGGAAAAGCTTGACCAGACACATAATACTGACTCACAAGGGTTGGAAAAGTATTATGTGGCTAAGTTTCTTAAATTCAAATTGGTGAATACTTAATCCATGACTGAGCAGGTGCGTGAGTTTGAGATGTTAGTGCATGCTTTGAAGGAGTCCAACATGGACCTTCCTGAGAAGTTTAGGGTTATGACCGTGATTGAAAAGCTCCCGGAGTCTTGGGAAGAGTTTGTTATTTCCCTAAAAAGACAGAAAGGAGAGATCAACTGGACTAACCTTATGCTGGGTATCTTGGTGCAGGAACAACACAAGTCCAAACAGGGACATGTGATATCTGCTGAACATGGGAATTCTAAGATAAATGTAATTACTATTGGACAGAAAATAAATTATGTTCCTAATAAGAAAAACACTGAGTCTAAGGACAAGAACAAGGCTAAGCAACCAAAGGTAAACAAACCTTATTGGTCTTGTGGACAGGTTGGTCATTGGAATAAGAATTGTCCTAGTAAGAAATCTAAGAAAGCTGGAGTGGTAGCTCAAGCAAATACTGTACTTGGACTTGGAACCACGAGTAGGCCTGTAGCTAACATGGTTGTTGGTGAGATTGTTGCCTCTGGAACCGATGACGGGTATGTTACTTATAACCCTGTACTACTTTCCACTTATCTGTCATATGAGTGGTTGATTGATATTGGAGCTAATGTGCATATTTGTGCTAATATTAGTTTGTTTGTATCTTATGAACAGAGTCATGGAGTGACAGTGATGATGGGGAATGCTAGTGCTGCACAAGTGCTTGGAATAGGAAACATGGACCTAAAGTTTGCTTCTGGGCTGACTCTATCTCTCACTAGAGTGCATCATGTTCCCTCTATTCGTAGAAATGTAATAAGTGGAAGTTGTTTAGTTAAGAATGACTTTTAACTTTCTTTGAAATATAATAAAGTAGTGATCACTCACACTGGTACATTTTTTTGGCAAATGTTACTTGTCTAATGGTTTGTATTTAATAAACGTTGAACCCGTTTTGAGTGATTTTATTAATGATAGTGTTTCATCTTCTATTAATTATGTTGAATCATCTGATTTGTTGCACTTACGACCTGGTCATTTAAATTTTGGTGCTCTAAAGAATATGATGAATTTAGAGTTGATTCCAAAGCATGTCATTGAAAAGAAATCTAAGTTTCAAGTGTGTGTAACTACTAAACAAACAAGGAAACCTTTTTATAATGTTGTTGGGGATTCAAACTTGTTAGATTTAGTTCACTCAGACATATGTGAATTTGGTGGTGTGTTGACTAAGGATCACCAGAGATATTTCATTACCTTTATAGATGATTGTAGTAGATACATTTATGTTTATTTGCTTAAACATAAGGATGAAGCACTAGATAAACTAGCTTTATTACCCGTGCAAGGCACGAGCTAGCTTTTTTTATAAAAAAATTTCTATTTTTGCGTACTTTTACGATATTTGCGTGTTGTTTCATACAATATTGTGTAATTCATGTTAGAATGACTACTATAACGACGAACATTTTTAAATTTATATTGTGTCGCGAATGTAAAGTTTAGAGTGCACTCTTACCATTAAAAATAATGGTTTTCTATCAAGTCTCAATGATTTTTTCAACCGGAGATACCAAAAATATTATAATGTTTAGGTGTCATGTTTATTAAAATATGGGGGTAAAATAGTAAAATTTTTTGCATGGTCGAACTCGAACTTCAAATTACTCGGCTCATAAGGTTCACGAGTCTTATCGAGCCGATATTATTTTTTAATAGAAATATATTTTTATCTAAATATTTAATATTTTATTAATATATTATATATTTATTAGAATCGAATTCGAGCACAACCTATCATATTTCGAGTTTTTGTCAATATTTGGTGAAATTGATTCAAGTTTTCGAACCGAACTTGAGGCTACCGGACTATTTACGACCCGAGTTTCATGCTTGATTTAAGATTCAGGTGAAACCGAGCTCGTGCTCGAGTCCAGACATTTTTAATTGAGTTCAAGTCTAAAAGTTTTCGACTCGGCTCGGCTTAATTATACCCTTAGTTGTTGTAAAGTTGGTATTTCGAAGTGAGTTAATTACCCAAGTCTCAATATTTAATAAACTATTATTGAATGATAATATATTATCAATAAGTTATTATGGTAACATAATATCAACAAGTTATTTATTTAATATTTGTAATTTTTTTATAAATAAAAAATAATTAAAATCACGTGGTTGTACATGAGTATAAAGTTAGTATATTGTAGTGAGCTAATTACTCAAGTCCTAGAATAATCTTATTATATATCAATATTAGATTATATAGGTTTAGTCATCCAATATGAAGAAACAAATATATAACTCGGTAATTGATGTTATTAAAATATAATCAAATGAGCCTCTAGCTCAGTTGATTGAAGTCAAATATTTGGATATCGGTGTTACAGGTTCAATTCTACAAGCCAATAATATTTTTCCGTATTTATTCAAATAAGGGCGCAAAATATTAATTTCGAATTATATGTTTTCCCTAAAAAATTGACCCTATCAAACTTTCTACTACCTGAATTTCAAGTTTAAAATTTAAAGTTCGGTTGAACTCGAGTTCGTGCTCGAACCCGAACATTTTTAATCGAGTACGAGCATGACATTTTTCGACTCGACTCGGATTCCCTTAGTTGTTACACGAGTATACAGTTAGTATCTTGATGTGAGTTAGTTATCCGATTTTCGATAATTAATAAATTATTATTATATGGTAAGATATTATCAATAAGTTAATATGATAATATATTACCAACAAGAAGTTATTTATTGAATGTATAAATTAAAAAAAATTATAATCCTGTTGTTGCACATTACTGTAAAGTTATTATATTGTAATCAGCTAATTAACCAAGTCTTAGAATAATTTTATTCTATATAAATATTGAATTATATAGGTTTAGTCACCCAAAATAAAGAAAGAAGTATGTAACTCAATACTTGATTTTATCAAAATTTAACCAAATAAGCTTGCTCAATTGGTTGAAGTTATATGTTTATTATAAGTGTAAAGTTAGCATATTGAAATGAGTTATTCAATCAAGTCTCAAATCATTATATTTTATATAAATATTAAAATAAATATAAAATTTAATATAAAATAAGACACCTCGTGTAAATAAATAAGTTCTAACTCAATGCTTAATGTTATAAAAGTTTAACAAAAAGTGTCTCTACCTCAGGTGGTTGATGTGTTTAATTTGCAAATAATTGACATAGGTTCGATTCTTATCGTTAACAACTATTTTTGATATTTATTAAAATACATGGGCAAAACAGTAATTTTATATAAAATATTTCCCCAACTGCAGATTATAAAGATAATAAATTTTATATAAATATTAAAATAAATATAAAATTTAATGTAAGGCAAAACACCTCGTGTAAATAAATAAGTTCTAAGTCAATACTTAATGTTATAAAAGTTTAACCAAAAGTGTCTATAGCTCAAGTGGTTGATGTGTTTAGTTTGCAAATAGTTGGCATAGGTTCAATTCCTATCAACAACAACTATTTTGAAATTTATTAAAACACATGGGCAAAATAGTAATTTCGAATAAAATATTTCCCCAAAAACTTGATGTTTCTAAGTCAATACTTAATGTTATAAAAGTTTAACCAAAAGTGTCTCTAGCTCAAGTGGTTGATGTGTTTAGTTTGCAAATAGTTGGCATAGGTTCAATTCCTATCAACAACAACTATTTTTGAAATTTATTAAAATACATGGGCAAAACAGTAATTTCGAATAAATTGTTTCCCCAAAAACTTGATGTTGCAGTATTATAAAGATAATAGATTTATTATGTTTAAAAATGAAGTTGAAACACAAACTGACAAAGTACGGTTGAGGTCTAATAGAGGTGGTGAGTATACGTGTACCTTGTTTAATAAATTTTGCGCAAGTAATGGTATAGTTCATGTGGTTACTCCATCATACACACCCGAGTCTAATGGGGGTGGCAGAGCGAAATAACAAAATCTTTAAAGACATGATTAACAATATGTTGATTAATTCTCGGTTGCCTAAGTACATGTGGGGAGAGGCTCTGTATATGGCTTGCCATATTCTGAATAGAGTCCCTATGAAATATATGAACATATTATTTAACTATACTAGGATATCATTTTTTTGCCAGATAGTAGAATACCTAAGTTTTAATTTTGTTCCAGTCTATTACATAAATTTCAGTTATGCCTTAATGTTGGATTAATATTTTATATTTTTAAATAATTTGTACGAGTTTAAGTTACAAATTCTTATATTTATTATTCTATAAAGAATAATTATTATCTATTCTAATTTAATTTACTTATTTTAGTTTTGACTTGAAAATCTTTGTCTCAAGACCCTTTAAAATTATCTAATATATATTGTTATGCGTCTAACTAAAAGATCTCCTTAAGTCAGTGTTGTGCAAGACATGCCTGTATCATAACAAGACTAAGTCATACTGACAACCCTAAGTTTAGTTGTATTGTAACCTTAACCTGTAATTCATACTTGTAATACTTAATGTCTATAAAATGTAAATGGAGCAGACTGGAGCATTTTTCTCTAAACAGTGTCAAGCCTAAGAATTCTATCTGGAAGAAGATCAAGAAGGTCATGCCTCAGAAGAATTATGAAGAAGCTTGGAGTTGAATAATTCTGTTTGGTGAAAAACATTCTAAGTCAAGATCTCTACAAGTCACAGAATTAGTGTTATAGAGAAGTCATTCGAGAACTCAGAAAGACCTATCGAGAACTCAGGAATTGTCTATCGAGAACTCAGGAAATGCTATTGGAGATATCGATAAGTCAGATACCCGCTCGAGAACTCAGAGATATCGACAAGTGTACATTCATTAGAGAACTCTGAGTTATCGATAAGCCAAAGTCCATTAGAGAACTCTGAGTTATCGATAAACCAAAATTCACTAGAGAACTCAGAGTTGTCGATAAGTCAAGTCAACAATAAAGTTTCGGAGATATCGATAAGCCAACATGCCTATCGAGATGTCGAGTTCTCTACAGCTTAATTGGAGATCTCAAAGTGAAGAAATTTCTCTAAGTACAGAATTACAGAACAGTTCAATATCCAAGGTTGCAAATCCATAAATAATTCACACAGCTGGATTGACAAGTCTACAAAAAATAGCTTGAGAGATGTGCAAGATCAATGACAAAGATTAACTGACAGAGCAGATTAAAGTAAACACGGGATGCTAAAGATATGCTAAGCCAGAAATGGAAGATTTGCTTTTCTATAAATAGAAATGACAAGTGACAGTTTAGAAAAGCTAATAGCCTGTTTATTACACACTTTGTAAACCAACAGTTAACTGAGTTATAAAGTTAACACTGGTCCTTAGTCAAAATAAGGAGAACCAAGATAGAAATTCGAGTATTCTCTCTCAAGAAAGAAGCTAAGTTCTAAAACAAGAACTTAGAGATTTTGTAGCAAAACACTGCTTGATTTTTAATATAAAATTAAGTGAGTTTTGAAGATCTTTGTTCTACATATTTACATTGTTATTTATGTTTAACATCTACTCCACAAAATCATTGATAACAATCAACTGCTAAACTCAGAGCAAAACCAAAAAGTAAACATTTAAGCCAAAACACATTCACCACCCCCCTCTGTGTTGTATTCATACCTAACAAATGGTATCAGAGCAAAATCTGAAAGTAAACAGATTAGATCTTGGAAAAATGAATACACAGAAAATCAGTAGTATCAAGATTCCTCCCTTTGATAAGGCCAATTACACTTTATGGAAAAAGAGAATGTTGCTGTTTATAAAAATGGCCAATCATCTTTACATTGGTATCCTCAAGAATGGGCCCTTCACTCATGTAGTTAGAGTTGAGGAAACCACAGATGGAGATATGGTTATTCCAGCTCATTATGCTCTCAAGGATCCTTCTGAGTATACTGAACCTGAAAGAGAGAAAGTTTCCCTAGACAGTGCTTTGCAACTGATACTAATTGAGTCACTTGACAATGTAATGAATAATAACATTGTCAACTGTGACACTGCTAAACAGATCTGGGAAAAGATTGAAATACTTTGTGAAGGAACTGAGGAGGTTAGGTCAAATCAAAGAAGGATATTGATTTCTCAGTATGAGGGTTTTATGGCTAAACCAAAGGAGGGTATTACTGATGTGTTTGAAAGGTTTAATAAGCTTATAAATGACTTGCAGCTTCATGATAAATTTTATGATGTCGAAGAAGTGAATTTGAAGTTCTTGCTTACTCTCACTGATCACTTGAAACAGAAAATCTCTGCAATTAGAGAAGGAAGGGATCTGAGTAGAATCACACTGGAAGTGCTATATGGGGTTCTGAAAACTTATGAACTTGAAATGATTCAAAAGAAGTCATTAAGGGCTGGTCAAGGATATGTAATGGATGGTTCAAGTGCACTGATTGCGAATGATGGCCAGACTTCTAATGATGAGCAAAGATCCCCGATTCCAGCAATTTCTACAAGTGAGAAAAGAGTCAATGACACTGAAGAGCAAGTCATACTGGAATTGGATGAAGAAGATGAGTTCTACACTCTTGATGAGCTTGATGAGCTAGACAAATCAATGGCTTACTTGGCTAGAAAATTCTCTAATATTAGAGTAAAGAAACCAAGATTTTTCAAGAGCAAATGACAGTCCTTCAACAAAGACAGCAGCTGGAAAGGAAAAGGGAAGTACACTCCTGATAGCAAAACTGGCTACAAAATTGGATCTGTTGATAGATCAAAAATAAGGTGCTTTAACTGTGATGAGTTGGGCCATTTTGCTACAGAATGTAGGAAACCCAAGAAGGCAAAGAAAGATAAAGCCTATCTTGAATTGGAAGCAAAGTATGATGCTCTTCTAAAGAAGAAACAAGGGAAAGCTTATATTACTGAAGGCAAGAGCTGGGATGATTCAGATAATGATGAAGATAAAGAAGTTGAAAACTATGCATTCATGGCCTTGGAGCAAGGAGATTCTTCATCATCTAAATCACAGGTACCAACTCTTACCACAATTGATTTAAATGTGAGTCTATATAAGGAAACTGTTGAAAAGATGAGCACAAAAATGTTCCACATTCATACGAGCATGGTTGCTGCAAATGAGGAAGTTAGCAGATTGAAGAAGATCAATGAAAAACTTGAGAGTGAAAAACAAGAGGTTGAATTGTTGCTGGTTGAGCTTGATGTTGCTAAACAAGAAATTGCATACTTAAAGAATAAATTAAAGTGTGCAAATGAAATTGAAGCAGTGTTGAGAGAAAGGCTAGAGAAGAATGAAGTGAAGCTGAAATCCTTCAAAAATGCTTCTGAGTTGATTGGCCAATATCATGAACAGAACAAGCCTTATGCAAACATTTCCATTGGTCAGTAACAAAGGAAAATCAACTGAAACTGAAGATGTTCCAATTATTTTGAAGAAAGTTGAATCACCTTTGTTCAAGGCATGTGAAGTGAGCTTCAGTGAAGAATAGTTGATCATCAAACATGAGATAGCTGATGAGGACAAGGAAAAGGAAAATGATGAGACAACTCAGTCTTCCATCTCTGTTGAAACACCAAAAGCCAATCAAGAAACTAAGGAGCCTATGAAGGAGATTAAAGCTGAACATGTCAAAAAGAAAAAGAAGAATAGAAATGGAAAGATTGGGATAAACAAAAGCAATAATTTTGCTTATGTTGCATATGCTCCTAGAAAGAGGTGTGAGAATTATGGATCAATGAATCACCTAACTCATCTTTGTAAAAAGACTGTTAGCAATCCACCTGAAGGAGTCTGCAAGTACAAAAAAGCCAAGGCTAATGATCCCTATTCATTCTGTGACAAGTTTGACTGTATTCCCTGCAACATGAAAGTGATGAAGAGTTGCCACAAATTGAGAATTGATCTCATAGAATCAAAAATTGGTTCTGTATCTGAAAGGGAAAATGCTCAACAGTCTATGAATTCCATTTTATCTCAAAATTCTCATTCTACTTCTGCAAAATCAGTTAACAAGAATAAAGTGCCCACCACAGCTTGGATAGCTAAAAATAATTAATCCTCATTGTGTGCAGGGAAAAGGAAAGAAGGTCATATGGATCATTGATAGTGGATGTTCCAGGTATATGACAGGTGATAAGGCCCTGCTATCACAATTTGAGGAGATGGCTGGCCCTTTAGTGACCTTTAAAGACAACAACAAAGGATTCACAATGAGATATGGCAAGATTGTTACTGGAAATATTATCATTGAAGATGTAGCACTAGTTGCTGGATTAGAAGTAAATCTTCTAAGTGTTAGTCAATTTGCAGACAGAGGTTTTCAAGTTGTTTTCAACAAAGAAGATTGTGCTTTTATTAGCAAAAAGACTGGTGAAATTGCTCTTAAAGGAGTAAGAAAGGGAAGCTTGTTTGTTGCAGACTTAGACTCAATAAATAAGGAAGGAGTGTGTTGTTTCTACACCAAGGCATCAGAAGAGCAAAGCAAACTATGACATAAAAAGCTATCTCACTTGAATTTCAAAGCAATCAACACCCTAGTCAAGAAGAAGCTTGTGAGAGATATGCCCAATCTGGAATTTGCTCAACTGGAAGTTTGTGAAGCTTGTCAGAAAGGAAAAATGAAAAGAACAGGTCACAAGTCAAAATCTGTGAATTCTATAAGTGTACCTCTGCAACTTATTCACATGGACTTGTTTGGGCCAGTAAATGTCTTGTCCATTTCAAGGAACAAATATGCCCTTGTCATGGTTGATGATTTTTCAAGATACACTTGGGTTGAGTTCATGTACTCTAAAGATGAAACTCCAAACATTATAATTGAGTACATCAAGAAAATTGAGAAGCAAGCTGAAGGAAAAGTTAGTGTGAAAAGATTGAGGAGTGATAATGGAACAAAATTCAGAAACTCAACATTAAGTGAATTCTGCAAAAGCAAAGGCATTGTTCAAGAATTTTCAGCAGCTAGAACACCTCAACATAATGGAGTAGTTGAGAGGAAAAATAGAACATTAATTGAAGCTGTTAGAACTTTGCTACAAGATGCTCAGTTGGCAACTAGTTTTTGGGAAGAGGCTGTTAATACTGCATGCTACACTCAAAACAGATATCTCATCAACAAAGCTCATGGCAAATCACCTTACTCAATCATGTCTAACAGAAAGCCTACAGTGAAACATCTACATGTGTTTGGAAGCAAGTGTTATATTCTAAAAGACAACTCTGAATATGTGGGAAAATTTGACTCTAAAGCTTTTGAAGCAATTTTTCTGGGATATTCATTGGAAGGAACAGCCTACAAAGTTTATGTGATTGATCAAAAGAAAATTATGGAAAGCACATATGTGACTTTTGATGATGACAAGTGTCCAGGTTTAAAATGCCTTGATATAAATGATGCTGAAGCCCTTGCATTTGAAAATCTAACCATTGATAGTGATTCTGATGAGGAAGATGAAGTTGTGACACAACAAGTGACAAATGAAGAAACCTCTGAACAAAATCATGGAAATAGAAGCTCTCTTCAGACACCTGAATTTGATTGCACAAACTCAGGGGGAGAAGGAGAAAATGGAAATGACAGTCATGGTAATACTGAAGAAAATGATGAAGGCACTAGTCAACAGACACACACCAGAAAGTGGGATATGAGTCGTACAGTAGAAGCTATTATTGGTGATCCCTTAGCTGGTGTGAGAACTAGAAGTGCAACTGCTAATGAATTCCTACATGCATGTTTTCTATCTCAAGTAGAGCCCAAGAAAACTGAAGAAGCCCTATTGGATCCTGACTAAAATATGTGCCATGCAGGAGGAGCTGGATCAGTTTGAGAGAAACAAAGTTTGGAAATTAGTCCCTGCACCAAAGAACAGAAACATAATTGGAACTAAGTGGGTGTACAGGAACAAAATGGATGAAAATGAAATTGATACTAGAAACAAAGCAAGGCTGGTTGCTAAAGGCTACTCACAAGAATAAGGAATTGACTATGATGAGACTTTTGCTCCTGTTGCAAGACTAGAAGCAATAAGAATTTTTCTGGCAATTGCCTGTGGCGCCCTCCAAACCCGGGTCAGAAGTTTGGGGTCCACACACACACACCTTATTTATAACCTGTTTATAACAATAATAAAGATAACAATAATATGCAGTGACCCTATTTACCAACTATCACGGATCGCAACAGGTTAAAGTATGCATACAAGCCACACATCTACTTATATTACATATCGTTCAAATCCTAACCATTCAAACTCAAACTGAGTATTTAACTTTATTACAAACTTTTACAGACTTAAATTATTACAAAAGAAGCCTACTAGCTCAGCTCTCTCAGCCTGAACCCCTAGCTCTCGCGCTGGACTGGGGATCCTCGTTACCAACTGGTTCCTTTTTAGCTGGAAAGAACATAAACAACATCGCACAAATGAGCTAACTAGCTCAGCAAGTCATAATGACAAAACTGAGAATAATGATCATCAGGTGAACATGATTATGATATCAATTGAACAATGGCTTATGATTTAGAATTGGATATTATACTTTTAATTTAAAAACCAAGGTTAGGCTGCTGATCAGTCACGCACAAACCCCGAGCAAGGCACACATCATTGCTCTAACTACTGGATCCAAGGCACACATTGGCCTAACTTGACCATTATATGGTCTGACCACGAATCTGGTCCACAATTTTATAAAAACAATCCAATTCTAACATAATAACAGAATAAGCAATAATAACCAATAATCAGAATCATTAACAACAATGAGTGTTTAACAATGAAAGAGTTTCAATCCTTGTAAGGATCAATAAGATAATTTAAAAGCTTGGATACTGGTATTGAAAGAATTGTATAACAAAGGAATCAATATTTCAGGATTTCAAAGATTTGAGCTTTCAAAGCATAGGATACAATGTTTGAGTATATAATTAATTCAGTTTAGTGTTTGGAATTTTGTTTGCATGTATTTGTGGAGTAGTATCGTATACTTGAGGTTCGTGTTTGGGTATACAATAATCAATGGTCTAGAAAGAATAAGGTTCATGGCTCAAGATCAATAACTGGAATCAGGGTTTAGGTTTCTGTGCTTCAAAGCACTTGCAATATCACAGGATTATCAAGTACTACAATATCTCGAGAAAGTTCAAAACACTTGCCTGGTATTAGCTTACTACACTGTACTCGCTTCCAATCACAACCGTTTTACTCCTCAACTACCTGTTTCCCTTTTCTACGCTTTGCCTCTTCTTTGATTCTGCAGTGAAACAAAGCTCAGAATCTGATATAACACTTCAAATCCTTCGTTTTTGTTACTCAAGCTTTGAAAACAGAGATTGGTAACGCCTTCGTTTTGCTGTTTGATTCTTAGAACAGTTTATGTAATTAGGGTTTTTCTCTGAAAATTATAGAATTAACTATCTGCAAATGATTTTGATACGAAATAAAATACGGAAAAAGGCTATTTATAATTACGGAAAATTAGTATCCCGTTGGATCATTCCGGATATAAAACGGTACGTTTATTTATAAAAACTGATCCAAACGGTATCGGTTTTCGGGATAATTATCCAAATCAGTACAATTTATACTGCGGTCTTGGTCTCAGCGACTGGTTACACGTACTACGAAGTGATAATTGGGATAGTTTAATAAAAAGCTCCCATTTATCAAAAATACGGGTTTTATTAATTTACCGAAACGAATATTGTATCGAAAATATTACGCCGGGACCCGCGCAGAATAAACCATACGCCGGATCGAAAAAGTCAAAACATGGAATATGCTCGGAATATTACAATTAGGTTAGGAAGGAGTTCTCGGAAGAGTTTCGGGTTCCAAAAACGTAACAACGGTTGACGTCAGTTGGTTCCCGTTTTTATAAAATAGATTTTAAATACTCGGAAAAAGATTTTAGAAATTTCGTATGATTCTTATAAATCCATAAATCAACATCAAAATCATTAGGAAGATATGACAATTATCTATATTTTATTTTGGACATATAAAATTAAAATACTCAATTAATATTATTTTTGAATATCCAAGTACAGATAACACTTAACAATTATCTCACAGAATAGATACTGAACACACATAATAATTATTTAATAGCAAAAATAATTACATAATATATCCCGGATATTACATCATTCCCCCCTTAAAAGGATTCTGTCCTCAGAATCTCCTAAGAAAATAAATGAGGGTACTTTTCTCTTATATCACTTTCTAACTCCCAGGTTGACTCTTCAACCTTTGGGTTTCTCCAAAATACTCTTACTAACTTTACCACTTTATTTCTCAATACTTTCTCTCTCTCCTCTAGAATCTCTATCGGACTCTCTATATATGTCAAATCTGCCTGAAGCTCTATTGGCTCATATTCTATTACATGCCTGGAGTCTGGATTATATTTCTTGAGCATCGATACGTGAAAAACATTGTGAATATGCTCCATGTGCGGTGGTAACGCTAACTCGTAAGCTACTTTGCCAACGCGCTTTAGGATCTCAAAAGGTCCGACATATCTTGGACTCAGCTTTCCTTTCTTTCCAAACCTCGTTAGTCCTTTCCATGGTGATACTTTCAGTAATATCAAGCTTCCTTCTTCAAATTCCATGTCTTTCCTTGACTGATCTGCATATTTCTTCTGACGATCTTGCACGGCTATCAATCTCTTCTGGATAATTTTAACAATTTTCTTTGTCTGCTGTACCAGTTCAGGTCCATGTATCTTGCGTTCTCCTACTTCGTCCCAATATATTGGAGATCTACATTTGCGTCCATAAAGGGCTTCATAGGGTGGCATCCCAATGCTGGCATGATAACTATTGTTGTAAGCAAACTCTACCAAAGGTAAATGTTCGTCCCAACTTCCTTTAAAATCAATAGCACAAACACGTAACATGTCCTCGATTGTCTGGATCGTTCTTTCACTTTGGCCATCCGTCTGGGGGTCTCATATTTAGTTTTGTTCCCAAACATTCTTGAAAATTCTTCCAAAATCTTGAATTAAACCTTGGGTCTCGATCAGATACAATAGACACAGGAACTCCATGACGAACTACAATTTCCTTTAGGTACATATGGACTAACTTGTCGAGCAAAAATCTTTCATTTATAGGAAGAAAATGAGCTGACTTGGTAAGTCTATCTACTATAACCCAAATGGCATCATGATTAGCCCTTGTCCTTGGTAATCCAACTATAAAATCCATGGTAATATGTTCCCACTTCCACTCTGGAATCTCCAATGGCTGTAACAATCCACTTTGTCTCTGATGCTCTGCTTTAACTCTCTGACAAGTATAACATTTGCTAACCCATTCCGTAATTTCCTTCTTCATGTCTGGCCACCAATAATTCTTCTTTAAATCTCTGTACATTTTGGTACTCCCCGGATGGATAGAATATCTTGAACTATGTGCCTCTTGTAAAATTTCATTCTTCAGCTCCGTCACTGGTGGA
Source organism: Apium graveolens (assembly GCF_009905375.1). NCBI lineage: Eukaryota > Viridiplantae > Streptophyta > Magnoliopsida > Apiales > Apiaceae > Apium > Apium graveolens. Next base: position 35,474,546 of record NC_133649.1, on the reverse strand, counting down.
ATCCAAATTCTTGAAGAAAACCTAAGAATACCTTGATCATCCTTCTGCGTGCATAATTCCTCACCTACCAAATGATTTATATCTTGATCCATTACATTTTCCTGACACTTCTTTATTTTCTCCAATAACTCCGGCTGGAAAGTCATACTGTATACTTTCGCTTCCTCAGGCTTGCAAACTCTAATTTCCAATTCCAATTTCTGAAATTCCTTATATATATCTTCGGGTACTGATAATATATTCAATCTTTCCTTCCGACTCAATGTGTCTGCCACAACGTTAGCCTTACCAGGATGATAATTAATCGAGCAATCATAGTCTTTGATCAACTCTAACCATCTCCTTTGCCTCATATTAAGTTCCTTCTGTGTGAATATGTACTTTAAGCTTTTGTGATCCGTGAAAATCTCGCACTTTTCTCCATACAAATAATGTCTCAAAATCTTCAAAGCGAAAACTATGACTGCTAGCTCCAAATCATGAGTAGGATACTTCTGTTCGTGTGGTTTTAATTGCCTTGACGCATACGCAATCACCTATTCGTGCTGCATTAAAACACATCATAGTCCTTTATGAGAAGCATCGCTATAAATTACGAAATTTCCTTGATCGTCTGGAAGTGATAAAACAGATGCTGTGATTAATCTCCGCTTCAACTTCTGAAAACTTTCTTCGCACTTGTCGTTCCATAAAAACTTTTCATTCTTGCATGTAAGCTTTGTCAATGGTGTTGCAATCCTTGAGAAATTCTGAACGAATCGTCGATAATATCCCGCCAATCCTAAGAAACTTCTTACCTCAGTGGGTGTTCTCGGTCTCTCCCAATTCGTAATTGCCTCGATCTTTGTCGGGTCCACTTTGATCTCTTCGTTACTGACTATGTGTCCTAAGAACTGAACTTCCTGTAGCCAAAACTCACACTTCGAGAATTTAGCGTATAATTTCTTTTTCCTTAAAATCTCCAAAGTCGTTCTCACATGTTCCGCATGATCCTCTTCCGTCTTTGAATAGATTAAAATATCGTCTATAAATACAATAACAAACTTATCCAAATACTCCTTGAAAATTCTATTCATCAGGTCCATAAACGCTGTCGGGGCATTGGTCAATCCAAAAGACATTAATAAAAACTCGTAATGTCCATACCTTGTTCTGAAAGCTGTCTTTGGTATATCTTCTGGCTTGATCTTTAGTTGATGATATCCTGATCTTAAATCAATTTTGGAGAAATACTTGGCTCCCTTCAACTGATCGAACAGATCGTCAATTCTGGGTAACGGATACTTGTTCTTGATCGTAAGCTTGTTGAGCTCCCTGTAGTCGATACACAATCTCATGCTTCCATCTTTCTTCTTAACAAATAATACCGGGGCTCCCCACGGGGATACACTGGGTCTGATTACTCCTTTCTCTAACAGCTCTTGCAATTGCTTCGCTAGCTCTTTCATCTCAACAGGCACCATTTTGTATGGGGCCTTAAATACTGGTTCTGTTCCAGGTGCTAAGTCGATCGCAAATTCAATTTCTCTATCTGGAGGAAGTCCTGGTAACTCGTCGGGAAATACGTCTGGAAATTCATTCACAACTGGAATATCTTCAAGTTTTGTTGGTTCTTGACTTCTGTTAATCACATATGCCATGAAATGCTCACATCCTTGTCATAGTAACTTCTTGGCTTGAATCATTGTTAAGAACTTCTTTACTTGTTTTTGACCCTTGAACGTTACTATCCTTTCGTCTGGCATTTTCACCATTACCTTCTTATTTCGACAATCTATCTGGGCATCGTGCCTAGATAACCAATCCATCCCTAATATAACATCAAATTCTCCTAACTTAAATGGTATCAAATCTACACAAAACTTACTACCAGAAATCTAAACCTCACAATTCCCACAAACTTGATTCACAGATACACGTTCTTGATTTGCTAATTCCACAGTCATTATTTCATTTAAACATTCAACTGGACAATTTAACTTACTAACAAAATCTTGTGAAACAAATGATCGAGTTGCTCCCGAATCTATTAACACTTTGGCACATAAAGAATTCACATTAAGCGTACCTGTCACGACATCCGTATCTTGGATCGCATCCTTCACCGACATGTCAAAAACTCTATCCCTTGAAGTCTCATTCACTGTTGGGGTAGATCCCATAATCCTTAATGCATTACTGACTGGGGCTGATGTCTTGCAATCCCTGGCCATATGTCCTGGTTGTCCACATTTAAAATATGTAAATCCAATGGATGGAACCTTTACTGCTGGATTCCGGATAGGCTGATCCTTGTTTGCTGGCTCTCTTGCTGGCTGATTTCGGCACTCCCTCGAATAGTGCCCTTTCTGATTACATTTGAAACATACCACGTTCAACTTATTACAAACTCCTCCATGCTTCTTTCCACATACTTGACAATCTGGAAAAGTTAGTCTCAACTGATTTGGTTAATTTGCATTAACTGGACGGTTGCTCTGGCCTCCGTCTCCTGCATTTTGTCTTCTGAAATTAAAATTTCTCCCTGGCTGAAACTTGCCCTTCTTAAAATTTGGAAACTTCCCTGGTTGTGACTGACCCTCACTTCCCTCAACTTTCCTTTTCTTGCTTTTCTTTTCCTTCTGGAACATCTCACTCTCTGTCTCTGCTATCATAGCCTTCTCTACTACTCCTGCATAGGTATCCAATTCCAAAAATGGCTACCTTCCCTCTGATCCATGGTTTTAAACCTTGCTGGAATCTCTTAGACTTCTTCCTGTCAGTATCCACATACGACGGTACATACCTTGACAATTCCTCAAACTTACCCTCATAATCTGTTACCGACATGTTCCCTTGCTTTAATTCTAAAAACTTCAGCTCCATTTGAATTTGAACAAACTGAGGAAAATACTTTTCTAAAAACAATTCCTTAAACCTTTCCCAAGTAATAACATTTGTACCTTCCAATGTCTTCACCATCTCCCACCAATAGGTGGCTTCATTCTTCAGATAGTAACTTGCAAACTCAACCTTCTGTTCCTCCTTTACTTTCACTAGGGCAAATGCCTTCTCTATTTCCTTTAACCAAACATTTGCTTCAATTGGCTCTAAGGAACCCTTAAATTCTGGTGGATTTACTGCCTGAAAAGTTTTAAAAGTTACCTGGGGGTTGGTCTGTCTTTGTTGTTGTTGTGCCAGGTGAACTGTTTGTTGGGCCAAGATTTGAAGAATCTGGGCTATTGTTGGGTCCATGGGTCCTAGGTTCACATTCGGGTTTGTATCATCTTGGTTGTTGTTATTATTAGTTTCTTCAATCTGGGTGTTGGTGCGGGTATTTCTTCTGGGAGGTATTTTCTGTAAAGAATCAAACAACTTATTCAACTTTTGAATCAAATCTTTGTATAAAAGAAAAGTTTTGTAAAACAGAGGTATCTCTTTTTGAAAACAATTGTAACTAAGTAAATTGCATGCTTCTTTACAGAATATAAACAGTCATGGAAAACAGGGTACATGGTTTCACAGGGTATAACTGGTGCAATAAATAAGGTAAAGTAAAACAGGTGTGATAAAGTAAATGACAATGCTGGAAAGGAAAAAGATACTGATATATATAGATCAAAAGTTTTAGGTAGTACAAGCGTAAAGACGCTTCGGAAGTAAAAGCAAAAAGGGTACAACAACCTACTCACTAGTCAGCATAGCTAGTCTATAAATACAACTCAAAAGTCTACTGGTACATACTACACACCACTGTACATACTACATAACCATCACAATACTGCTCAGAATCTCCATCTCTGAATCTCTGGCTCATGGCAAATCTGGACCTCCTATCTCCTCAAGCTCCTCTAGAACCCACTTAGCCCACTCCACTAGGAAATCAGAGGTGATGTCCTCATGTGTAGCCTCAGCAATCCTCACAGCAGCTGCTCTACGAAACGCCTGGAGCCTCTCCCTAATTCGCCTCTCACCACTCCCCATCTCTCTGGTACACATGATATGCAATAATTCCTAGATCTGACCCTGTAGGAATCGCTGCTCCATAAGGCAAGCCTCAAACTGATGATATGGGACATGATAGGAAGAGAACTGGAAAGGTACTCCTGTGACTGAATGACTAGTAAAGCCTGAATCAGCAGGTGGGGGTCCTCTGATAGGTGGCCTCATGCCTGGAGGTGGAATAGCCTGCAGTGGTACGGGCTGCAACACAGGTGGAGGTAATATAGCTAACACTGGTGGAACAACAGGATGTGGATCCGAAGACGGCACTCCAACTGAAGGCTCTGAGTGATCAGCTGATATGGGAATAAAAGAGTCGACCATCGCTGCTATCTGAAATCATATCGCAATATAAGAATCTCGAACCCCGACGCGAATTATACTACTACTGGTTATACCGTAACACTCAACCTCTCGACGTTCTATCATTCTATTCCTTACTTCTAATCCTAACCCTCTACCCATTCTCGTCAACCTAGGCTTGTGTCAGTGACTTATAACCTGTAGCTCTGATACCAAACCTGTGGCGCCCTCCAAACCCGGGTCAGAAGTTTGGGGTCCACACACACACACCTTATTTATAACCTGCTTATAACAATAATAAAGATAACAATAATATGCAGTGACCCTATTTACCAACTACCACGGATCGCAACAGGTTAAAGTATGCACACAAGCCACACATCCACTTATATTACATATCGTTCAAATCCCAACCATTCAAACTCAAACTGAGTATTAAACTTTATTACAAACTTTTACAGACTTAAATTATTCCAAAAGAAGCCTACTAGCTCAGCTCTCTCAACCTGAACCCCTAGCTCTCGCGCTGGACTGGGGATCCTCATTACCAACTGGTTCCTTTTTAGCTGGAAAGAACATAAACAACATCGCACAAATGAGCTAACTAGCTCAGCAAGTCATAATGACAAAACTGAGAATAATGATCATCAGGTGAACATGATTATGATATCAATTGAACAATGGATTATGATTTAGAATTGGATATTATACTTTTAATTTAAAAACCAAGGTTAGGCTGCTGATCAGTCACGGACTAACCCCGAGCAAGGCACACAACATTGCTCTAACTACTGGATTCAAGGCACACATTGGCCTAACTTGACCATTATATGGTCTGACCACGAATCTGGTCCACAATTTTATAAAAACAATCCAATTCTAACATAATAACAGAATAAGCAATAATAACCAATAATCAGAATCATTAACAACAATGAGTGTTTAACAATGAAAGAGTTTCAATCCTTGTAAGGATCAATAAGATAATTTAAAAGCTTGGATACTGGTATTGAAAGAATTGTATAACAAAGGAATCAATATTTTAGGGTTTCAAAGATTTGGGCTTTCAAAGCATATGATACAATGTTTGAGTATATAATTAATTCAGTTTAGTGTTTGGAATTTTGTTTGCATGTATTTGTGGAGTAGTATCGTATACTTGAGGTTCGTGTTTGGGTATACAATAATCAATGGTCTAGAAAGAATAAGGTTCATGGCTCAAGATCAATAACTGGAATCAGGGTTTAGGTTTCTGTGCTTCAAAGCACTTGCAATATCACAGGATTATCAAGTACTACAATATCTCGAGAAAGTTCAAAACACTTGCCTGGTATTAGCTTACTACACTGTACTCGCTTCCAATCACAACCGTTTTACTCCTCAACTACCTGTTTCCCTTTTCTACGCTTTGCCTCTTCTTTGATTCTGCAGTGAAACAAAGCTCAGAATCTGATATAACACTTCAAATCCTTCGTTTTTGTTACTCAAGCTTTGAAAACAGAGATTGGTAACGCCTTCGTTTTGCTGTTTGATTCTTAGAACAGTTTATGTAATTAGAGTTTTTCTCTGAAAATTATAGAATTAACTATCTGCAAATGATTTTGATACGAAATAAAATACGGAAAAAGGCTATTTATAATTACGGAAAATTAGTATCCCGTTGGATCATTCCGGATATAAAACGGTACGTTTATTTATAAAAACTGATCCAAACGGTATCGGTTTTCGGGATAATTATCCAAATCAGTACAATTTGTACTGCGGTCTTGGTCTCAGCGCCTGGTTACACGTACTACGAAGTGATAATTGGGATAGTTTAATAAAAAGCTCCCATTTATCGAAAATACGGGTTTTATTAATTTACCGAAACGAATATTGTATCGAAAATATTGTGCCGGGACCCGCGCAGAATAAACCATACGCCGGATCGAAAAAGTCGAAACATGGAATATGCTCGGAATATTACAATTAGGTTAGGAAGGAGTTCTCGGAAGAGTTTCGGGTTCCAAAAACGTAACAACGGTTGACGTCAGTTGGTTCCTGTTTTTATAAAATAGATTTTAAATACTCGAAAAAAGATTTTAGAAATTTCGTTTGATTCTTATAAATCCATAAATCAACATCAAAATCATTAGGAAGATATGACAATTATCTATATTTTATTTTGGACATATAAAAATTAAAATACTCAATTAATATTATTTTTGAATATCCAAGTACAGATAACACTTAACAATTATCTCACAGAATAGATACTGAACACACATAATAATTATTTAATAGCAAAAATAATTACACAATATATCCCGGATATTACATTTGCTACACACTCAAATTTCAAGGTGTATCAAATGGATGTCAAGAGTGATTTTCTCAATGGTGAACTAGAAGAAGAAGTTTATGTGCAACGGCCACCTGGCTTTGAAGATCCAGAATTTCCTAACTTTATTTACAAATTACTTAAGGCTCTATATGGATTGAAATAGGCACCAAGAGCCTGGTATGCCACACTGTCAGAACTTCTACTCAAACATAGTTTTACCAGAGGTACCATTGATAAGACTCTCTTCTACAAGAAGCATGGTGAAGATATGATCCTAGTTCAAATCTATGTGAATGATATCATCTTTGGATCTACAAATGAAATTCTTTGTGAAAGATTCTCTAGGCTAATGCAGAGTGAGTATGAAATGAGCATGATGGGAGAATTGAGTTACTTCCTTGGCCTTCAAGTTAGTCAAAGAAGTGATGGTATTTTCATCAGCCAAACCAAATATGTGAATGACTTATTGAAGAAATTTGGTATGGTGGATAGCTCACCAGCATCCACACCAATGTCTATTGCAACAAAGTTGGATGAAGACAAGAAAGGCAAGAGTGTGGATATTTTAAGCTATAGAGGGATGATTGGATCATTGTTGTATTTGACTGCTAGTAGACCAGACATCATGTTTGCTACTTGTCTATGTGCCAGATTTCAAGCCAATCCAAAGGAATCACATTTGATGGCTGTCAAAAGGATTTTCAGATACTTAAAGGGAACTCCAAACTTGGGATTATGGTATCCTAAGGGAACTGGTCTTGAAGCTGTTGGATACACAGATGCAGATTTTGCTGGATGCAGGGTTGATAGGAAAAGTACTAGTGGAAGCTGTCAATTTCTTGGCCAAAGACTTGTGTCCTGGTATAGTAAGAAACAACAATCTGTGTCAACTTCCACAACTGAGGCTGAATATATAGCTGCTAAAAGTTGTTGTGCTCAAGTGCTTTGGATTAGAAATAAGCTAATGGACTGTGGTCTAGTGTTACACAAAATTCCTATTATGTGTGACAATACTAGTGCCACATCTATAGTAGCTAATCCAGTTAATCATTCTAGAACAAAGCACATTGATGTTAGGTACCATTTTATCAGGGAACATGCTGCAAATGGTACCATTGAGCTCATTTTTGTTCCAACAGAAAAACAATTAGCTGACATTTTTACTAAACCTTTGGATGAAGCAACCTTCACTAGACTTGTGAGTGAAATTGGAATGCTCAATTCTTCATCCTAAGGCAAGAACTCAGCTAATGTTTTGCAGCAGATTAATTTCTAATAAATCAACCTAGTTTGATTTAATTGGAAATTAACTGAAATATGAATTATAAATATTTCAGAATCTCTGTATATTTATTTTTCTTAAAAAATCATAAATTAACTTAGAATATTTTAAAATTCTAAGTAAACTGCTTAATTGTTAATTTACAGCTTAAATTTGTAAAAATTAGCACAAGGCAGAAAAACAGTACTCAAAAGTATAGAGAAATGAGTTTTCGATAAGTCAAAATGACTTATCGACAAGTCATTCTGGAGTTCTCGAGTGAGTCCTCGATAAGTCTATTTACAGACTTCTCGAATGACTTTTCGATAAGCTTTATTATGACTTATCGATAAGACCATGCAGAGTTCTCTAATAGTATTAATTCACAGAGTTCTCGACAAGGATATTTTGAGACTTATTAATAACTCAGAACTAAAATAATTTAATTCAATGAATTATTTTAGACAAATACTTTTAGAAAATTTATTCTGATTTTAATTTGATTCAATTCAAATAAATTAGAACTGGGTATTTATCAGAGTTCTCGATAAGTCATCTTTGACTTCTCGATAAGTTTAATATCAAATGTTTATTTGACTTCTCAATAAGTATTTTACTTTTTCTATAAATACCCAGACTTCTCGCTACACACACTGTACTTACACCTTCTCGAGATCTCAAGTGACCTAGCTTTTAGACAAAAGGCGATTTCTCTATCGTTTTTGCTCCTTTCTCAAGACTTTTTCTTACCCACTACTTCTAATCACTACAATGGCACAAAACATTGTTAGAGCTATCATTCCAGAGAAGGGAACTAACTTTATTGCTTTTTTTGATGCTAACCAAGCCCCTGATAGTTTCAAGGGGTTTGTGAAGTTTCTTTCTGAATCCTACATTGCAGGTGCTTTAACTGCAAGTCCTGTGCTGTACTTGGACGTTCTTCATGAATTTTGGACATCAGCTATAACTAGGACAGTTGTTCTAGAGAATGTCACTTCTATGGTGGTCACATGCACAATTGGAGGCCAGGAAATTGAGTTTTCAGCTGCTGTTGTGAATACAGCCCTGGGATTGCCAACTGAGAATTATGGAGATATGCCAACTGCAGATGAGCTAAGTGAATTCATGGACTTCATCAACTACAGTGGCTCAATCAACTTGGCAAGCCTGAATAGAACAAACCTTAGGAAGGAATGGTCCTTTGTGTTTGATTCTGTAGTGAGGGCTTTCACTTGCAGAAAAACTGGCTTTGACAACATCTCAAGTGTGGTACAGAAGCTGGTGTTCTCAATAGCTTACAACAGGCATCTGAATGTTGGAGGTCTAATTCTAGAGGAGCTGGCTACCAGGCTTACTATGCCTTTGAAGAATAGAGGTAAAGAAATCTTTTTACCAAGGTTTATTATGTCTACTTTAGCTCATAAAGTCAATGACATACATTTGTTAGCTGATATTGATAGTAGTAGAATTGGCAATTGCAAGCAAGTATCCAAAATCATATTTGGCTCACTTACTTCAAAGAATAAGGTTAGTGTAAGTCTCAGAATCACTCCAATTATGTTGGAGAGATTCAGGACTTATCCTTACCCTATGCCAGACATGAGGGCTCCTAAATTTGCTAGTTCAGCTATGGTTCCTGAGCCTGTGGAAGCACAAACACAGGCACACCAACAGGGACCTTCCAAGGATGCAACCCTTTCTTTTACGTCACTAGATGTTAGCAAACCAACCACTTTAGTCTCTCAAAAGACCGAAGTGAGTAAAAAGAAGAGAAAGGAATCAACCCTTGTTGTTGTAAATGAGAGTGAAACACTTCAAACTGAACCAGAGTCACCCTTGGTCAAGAAACCAAAGAAGAGTAAGTTATCAGAGTTGACCACTCTAGACACCTCTGTGTCCTCCCAAAAGGGCACAGTTGAATAAATGGGGAGTAAACAGTTACTAGATGCATCCTCTCAATAGGGTGTATCTATTCAAAAGAGCATTCACCCCAATGTATCTTGTACTGAGTCAGCACAACCTGCACCTAGAGTGTATGGTAGAAGAAATAAGGATGGCACACACAGTGAGGGCACATCACTTGAAGCTCCCTCATCTATTCAAGGGGAGCTGCCAACACTCATAACTGAGCAAACTTTGGTATCAGAGCACTTGAATATGATTCTCAAGTGCACCAACACTCAAGTGATATGGTTCATGAAATTGTGCTCACCACCCAGAACCAACATCTAGATGGTGAGAGGCTACTAGCTGGGGTAGACCTTGATGACACCATCACAAATATGGGGGTTTCATCAGTTTTTACTGAAGACCCCATGGTCACTCTTGCACCTTCATGTGCACAATCATCTTCACAGATGAATAGGTTTGAGGGTAGTACTCTTGAGGGAGAGCTATCTAAATCCTCTCCAATTCAATTGGAGGTTCCTCTAGAAGGAACAACTCCCCTCAAAACCCTAGCTGAAATTGCCTTCACAGTTGAAGCTAGGAGTACAATTGCCAATGACCCTGTTATAGGAGAGGCAAGTTCATCACATTTATGTGACAGTGCTCTGCAAGGTGCACAAAGGTTTGAGGTTGGTGTACATGACAGTAACCCAGTAAAATCCTCTTCAATTCCAATGGAGGTTCCTACTACATGTGGTGAACAACAAACTGTCAAAACCACAGACTTGTCTATAAGTCAAACTGTAACCTCAGTCACAGGTGGTAATCTGGACATTTCTCAACAGCCTTCCACATCTCAGTCCAACCAACCACATGTTATGGCTCAGTGGCTACAAGATATGGAAGCTCAGCCTTCTACAATTGATGACATGTTGGTAGATCAAATATCAGGCTTGGCCAATCTTTCTCAGCAATTGCTCACTTCAGACATGGGGAACCAGGACTATCAAGCTATACTGCTATGCTTCAATGAAGAGGTTGAACAACAGAAGGAGAAGATAGTAGATGAGGCTGAAGATGATGGAAATGTAGATGCCTGGTTGTCTGGTGACCATGTGGCAGAAATGGATGAAGTTTTGGCTAGATTCAGGAGAGAATACATAACCATCTTGGGCAGCAATGCTAAAAATCTCACTCCTCCTGAAGTCTATGATGCCATTATGGATGTGCATAAAGCTCAACTCAAGGCTTTCCATCTGTTTGGAAAGGCCCTTGAAGTAAAATTGACTGGACATGAAGATAAAGTCAGGAGGTTGATCAAGGAAAAGATGGATGACATTGTGCCTTCTTAAAAGGATATCAAAAATCAATTCCAGTCTTTCACTGAGCAAATGTCAAGGATGGATCTGGCCTCCATAGAGAAGGAAGTGTAAAAAATGAGGAGCTCTTTCAAGGCCCTGTTTGATCAAGTTCAAGCTCATATCACAAATTCAAATGATACCAGGGTCAAGCTAGATCAAATTCATTCTGCTAGGTATGAGCCTTCATTTCTTCTCATGGAGGGTGTGAGAAAAGCTGTTGATGAACACTTTGGGTCCTTCTCAGCCAAAACCTCTACTCCTCAGATACAAGAACTTCAAGATAAAATTTCCTCACTTCAACATTCCAACTCAGATTTATCTTCACAAGTCAGAGCTCTAACCACATTGGTTGAGAGTCAACAGCATGATATTCAGGCCCTAGTGGAGTCCCATAAGTATTTACAAATGCAGAATACAGTTGCTTTGGGAGCCATTATGGGAAAACTCAACATACCACTGCCAGCATTGCCTGAAGCCGTAATACCTGAGTTTCCTACTCCCCTACTCATGCCTGTCACCAAGACTAAGGGGGAGATAGATGCAAGGCTAGCCCAATCAACACTCAAAAGTCAAGAACAAGGTCTAGAACAAGAGAGGCTCCTCATGGCTGCTCAAGGTCCAGGAATGACACAAGAGTTTGACAATTTGCTCACTGGACTAAGGAACTCTCTCAACAACAACTTCTTCACTTACAGAAAGACCTTGGAAAAGACTATCAATTATATCAGGGTGCTGTAGATCTCAGTCAAGGACCAGTTTTTGGAGAAAAGAATAGTGATCAATCTTAATGATTCTGGTGTAGATAGATGTATGCAAGTCAACTTCAATTATCTAGTTTCTAGAAGAGCATCTGAGATAGACATTTTGATTAACAAGGTCAGAATGATCAACAATGAAGAGAAAATGCTACTAGCAGAGTTGAAGAAGGCTCAAGAAGCTGCATTCCCATAAGCCTACCTACATCCAAGCAAAGGGGTGCACTATATCTGCTCTACAACCAAGCAACTAAAACATTTCCTAGTACCTAAAAACTGTGTCATGGCCAACAGAAGACTGATAATGGTGCTTGAGACGGGACTGAAAAGTAAGAAATTGAAGACTAGTGAAGATGAAGCTATGATGAAGATTCTGAGGAGGCACATTGATAACTCTGAAGCCAATTTGCCTAAAACTAAAATCAACACAGATGACTTGGGTGATGATGAGTAGAAGAAAGATGGTCAAAATCCTTCTGGCTCAAACTCAAGTCAATCTAGTAAGGCAATTGGTGGAAAAAGTGATAGTGAAAAAAAAGAGAAGAAAAGTGGATCTGAGACTCAAAGGAGGGATGGAAGGAGGCAAAGACAAAAAAATGATACCTCACAATCTCTCAAAACCCTAAATATCCAAATACCAACTGCTAAAACTTCACAATCAATCTCAACAGAAACTGCTCAACCTCAAATCTCTAAACCCAAATACTTCTACAAGCTCAGTACAAACTCTCTTCTCAAAACTCAAATCACTCACAACTATACTTCTCTGAAAAGACTCAAAACCTTACCTTCATTTCAGCCACCCCTTAAAATACACTTCAAAACAGTTGGAATAGGTCCAAAAGAAGCCAAGGTCAAAAGGAGATTAAGAAGACAAAGAAGAGAACAACTGATAGCTGAATCTCCCAATGATCATGGATTTCAAACCTCTAATATTGTTTATTCAGATGAAGACTACTTCCAACAGCTAGCTGAAAGAATTGTCAGAATTTGGGTTGTTAACATTAGAGAAGTCAGAATCTACTACAGTGATGGGTCCTTTGAAAAGCTTGGAGATAGACTAAAGGATTCTCTCTCAATTGTTGAACTGAAAAGGGTGATAAGCTTGTTGAATGGTAAAGATTCAGCCACTAAGGCATGGAGAACATTATTGGCAGTGTTTGTGGTTAACTGAGAGGAGATGAGAGATAAGCATAAAGAGTTGCTAGCTGAAAGGAGGAGAAAGTATGAGCATGACATTGATGAGTATATCAGAATATCAGAAGAGTTGAAGGCAGCAGGCAAGGGCAGAATATCAAAGGATGGAAGATTTCTGAATATAAAAGCTAGCTCTTTGTCAAGATACATGATAGGGCTGTTAGCTAGTTATCCTAAGCCAGATTTGCTGAAGCTAATAGAGGCTCTAACTGACACCCCCATCCTAGAAGAATTGGAAATACTTGTGTAAATTAAGAACATAATTGAGAATGAATCAGACAGCTCAGTCTTTACTTAATTATTGTAAACTGTCAAATATTCATTGTACAAGTGTTGTATCAGCTTTTGTATCATTTTGTTTTCATTCTTTTAACTTGGGGTTAGTCTTGTTAATAGGCATGAATTTGTGACAAACAATCTTCTCACAAATTGGGGGAGATTGTTGTGCAAGACATGCCTGTATCATAACAAGACTAAGTCATACTGACAACCCTAAGTTTAGTTGTATTATAACCTTAATCTGTAATTCATACTTGTAACACTTAATGTTTGTAAAATATAAATGGAGCAGACTGGAGTATTTTTCTCTAAACAGTGTCAAGCCTAATAATTCTATCTGGAAGAAGATCAAGAAGGTCATGCCTCAGAAGAATTATGAAGAAGCTTGGAGTTGAATAATTCTGTTTGGTGAAAAACATTCTAAGTCAAGATCTCTACAAGTCACAGAATTAGTGTTATAGAGAAGTCATTCGAGAACTCAGAAAGACCTATCGAGAACTCAGGAATTGTCTATCGAGAACTCAGGAAATGCTATTGGAGATATCGATAAGTCAGATACCCGTTCGAGAACTCAAAGATATCGACAAGTGTACATTCATTAGAGAACTCTGAGTTATCGATAAGCCAAAGTCCATTAGAGAACTCTGAGTTATCGATAAACCAAAATTCACTAGAGAACTCAGAGTTGTCGATAAGTCAAGTCAACAATGAAGTTTTAGAGATATCGACAAGCCAATATGCCTATCGAGATGTCGAATTCTCTACAGCTTAATTGGAGATCTCGAAGTGAAGAAATTTCTCTAAGTACAGAATTGCAGAACAGTTCAATATCCAAGGTTGCAAATCAATAAACAATTCACACAGATGGATTGACAAGTCTACAAAAAGCAGCTTGAGAGATGTGAAAGATCAATGACAAAGATTAACCGACAGAGGAGATTAAAGTAAACACGGGATGCTAAAGATATGCTAAGCCAGAAATGGAAGATTTGCTTTTTTATAAATAGAAATGACAAGTGACAGTTTAGAAAAGCTAATAGCATGTTTATTACACAATGTGTAAACCAGCAGTTAACTGAGTTATAAAGTTAACACTGGTCCTTAGTCAAAATAAGGAGAACCAAGATAGAAATTCGAGTATTCTCTCTCAAGAAAGAAGCTAAGTTCTAAAACAAGAACTTAGAGATTTTGTAGCAAAACACTGCTTGATTTTTAATATAAAATTAAGTGAGTTTTGAAGATCTTTGTTCTACATATTTACATTGTTATTTATGTTTAACATCTACTCCACAAAATCATTGATAACAATCAACTGCTAAACTCAGAGCAAAACCAAAAGGTAAACATTTAAGCCAAAACACATTCACCCCCCCCCTATGTGTTGTATTCATACCTAACAGTCAGATTTTCAAATTTAATCTATAGATAATTATTCCAGTTGGTTAAATTTGTATTATTTAATCTTAACTATATAATATATATTTTAGTTAGATTTCAATTTAGAGAATAATATTTTTAATTTCTATAATTATGTAATAACTTAATCAACTTTATGTTAGTTTTTACTCTTTTATGTTTTGTATTAGATAGAAGCGAAATTGGAGGTGCGGACACGATGTAGCTGGTTTAGGACCGAAAGTCAAAATTTTGGATCAATCAAATAGTTAGTTTGAGCAAATACTTCTGATAAGTGGTCATACTTTTATTTATTTCTTCAGGTGTTCTCTTTTCAGACCTTAAGATATTATTATCTAAACTCCTGGGGCCATCATGCATGACATTCGGTTAGATTATAAAATTTATTATATAAAGCAAACTCCTTTCTCTTTATATTGTTTCTGAGTACAATTTATGTTTGAGATTTTATATCTCCGATAAAAAAAATATTTTTAACGTGACTTAGTGAACTCTCACCAATATAATTATATATATATACATATATATATATATATATGTTGATATACTTCAAAGATATATTCGTTATTGGCAATAGTTCATAATTGAGTAAACTAAGAAATATTGTAGCAAAAAAAAATGCTAAAAATTAAAACTCAAAATAAGATCATATTTTGATCATGCACCTAGGAAAAGAAAAACTCTAGAATAATAAAGATTGCATAAATTGAGAATTTTTTTTAAAGGGTATGATATCGAGAAGTCCAAACATAACTATGTCGAGAGGTCCACGACTGATATATGGAGAAGTCCAACCACTATGTCATGAAGTACTTACACGTAGAAGTCTGGTTTTTCACTATATTGATAATTCCATTATATCCTGAAGCCTCTTAATTAATAATAACATTATTTTTTTCAAAATATAGCAATTCATAAGAGTTCATGACATGGGTACTTAGCCATTTTTAAGGTTGATGACAAATAAATTTTTAAAGATTTTGCGAGGGACAAAACTGATTAACATGCGCACATGTAATGACCTATTTCTACAAAGTACACATGATAAAGATACAATCAAATTTGAAAATAAATTTATGAGAAAAGATTACCAATGTTATATTGAAATGATATAGGAAATTATGAATGGAATGGTCTTTGGTGCAAATTAATCATTTTGATATAAACAATTTCTAGTAAGTTAATTATCTTATACAAAGTAATGCAATTTTTGTAAAAGAGGTTTGAACAATTTTTCATAAAATATGCAAACCATTTAAATATTATGATGAAAAACTTAACTTTAATTGTTAAGCTTTGTCATTGTAATATTTCAAGTACTCTCTTAGAGAAAAAAAATTAAAAATAAAATTTTGTATACAAATTTTAGCATTATTTTGATCTTATAAATTATTAAATTGATATGATAAAATATTATATACGTAAATCTTAAAGTACAATTCTGAAAGGATATCATCGATATATTATTTATTTTGATATTTGTACGATTAAACATAAAATTAAGAACACATAGATTCTCTCCATCAGGACATGAATTTAATTGATCAAAATCAAAGTCAAAAAGTCAAACTAGCAAAATCACGTCTTTTAAACAGATAAAAGAGATATTCCATTCCTGCAAAATATCAAAACTATATCTTTATGGAATATATCTCTAAGGCAATCATCAAAGAAAAAACAATAAGATATGATATTTTTAAAATCTGTCTTGCAACAGGAATATGGCAACAAACTTGAATAAGGAATATATCAGAAATATTCTTTAGAGGTCTCGTGCTATATCAAAATTATTTAACTCTTCGCTCCAAAATATATCTCTACATATATAAAAAGAGTTTTTATTCAAATTTTATTAATATTCATTGTTGGAATATTAATATCCAGTTCTGCAAATCATTTCTGTATACTTACAGTAATTTTCTCGTGGTTCGTAAAATCAACATTTCTCGGAGAAAATTATTCAAAAATACTAAAACACATTTCCTATCATCCAAATATATTTTATATATTAGGAAATATATTTTAATTATTTATTCAAGTCAAAACTTTGGTCAAAAGATCCATCTCCTTTATTTCAAGACCAATGATATTTTCACTCGGAAGAAAGGCTGATAAGAACAGTTTTATTTTAGATAAAATACTTCCACATGCTATAATGACTTGAAATTTGGTATGGATCATTTAAATGGTATTTTATAAGTATGGTAAAAATTTTGTAGCATTCAGAGAATTTTATCCGGTCACAAAAATCGAGGCAGTTGGTCCCACAGTTGACCTAGTTACCATTGACTAAAATTGACCAAAACTTGCAGGACATCATTTTATATTATTTAAGTAATTATCATATTTTTATGGTATTTATTTAGGAGTTTTCAAGATGGTAGTAATTAATGGTGTTTAATCCTTAATTAAGTGATTAAACAATGATTAAAAGAAAAGGAAAATATATATTTATTCAAATATATTAGCTGAGATTTTGAACCCATAAAATTATTTGTCTCATATGGCAAGTTGCAAAGAAACACACTTACTTTCCATGTCATCAATCCAAGTGACATACACCATCCATCATCCATTTTTCTCAAATCTCCACCATTCAATCCACCCAACTTCTCCTATAAATAAACCCCCACCCCAACCCATTTTCTTCAAGCTAAAGAGCCACAAAGTTGCTGGAATTTTTTCAAGAAGTGTCTCTCTTCATCTCTTTCAAATTCTTTACACACACTTCTTCTCAAAAACCTTCTCTCTCTTCTATATACTTACACATATACAAGGTTTTTGAAAACCAAGCTTAACTTCACCCAACCAAGATTTATCCCACCAAGTGAGCTCATCCACTACCACTTCCCGGCCTCCCGAAGGGCTGCCCAAGTTCTACCAAAGTGCCAAAATCCGGCCGAACCTCCGGCGAATTTTTCCGGCGAACTTTTCCGACCGTTCTTCAAAAGTGGTAACTTTTAGCTTCTTATTTGAGTTCTTTTTATTTGAGCTTTGTACTTAATTTCTATACTTCATCTTAAGCTCTAATAGAAGATCCCTTATAAACAAATTTCTCAAGAGAACTAAGATTCGAACTCGGAATTCGAATAAGTACTTGATCTTCACATAAATCATCTTAAGAAGAAGATCTATAAACAAAAGTACTTCATCTCCTAAAGGGAGATTATATTTGATCCAAGTTCACGAGTTAGCCAATTATTTTTATTATTGGACCTTGGTTAACAATTATTCGTGCACATAAAATATTACGAAGTAAAGTTAAATCCCTTCTAACTTCTCTAGTGTTCCGAGGGATTATAACTCGATCTATAAACACTTTGTAATTTATCAAATATCAAAACGGATTAAGTTCACGAGTTAGCCAATTACTTGCACTTTATTTAATTGGATCATGGCTAACATATTTCGTGCACATAAATTATTATGAATCATAGTTTTAATCCCTTCTAACATCTTTCGTGTTCCGGGGGATTATAACTCGATCTATAAACACTTCGTAATCATCCGTTAAAATTAAGGACGAATCAAATCCATGAGTTAGCCAATTAATTTCACGCTATTTAATTGGATCTTGGCTAACACATATCGTGTATATAAATAATTACGAGTCATATCGTATAAGCCCCTTATAACATCTTTCAGTGTTCTGTGGGGTTATACTACGATATCTATAAAATACTCGTAATTATTCGTCCAAACTTCGAAAGCACAATCTTAAGCCAATTACTTGCACTTAACTTATTTGGATCTTGGCTAAGACTCATAAATCTTATAAATGTGCTTGAAGATAAAAGAGTATACTTTGACCTTATAATCGTCAATGTACAAGTATACCTTAAAACCTTAAGTTGATATACTTAAAGGTAAATTACAACTTCGAGGTTGTAATTAAAGTATTCTTCGATCTATAAATACTTAATCGAAAGAAGAAGAATACTAAAGAAGTCATAAGCCATAAGTGCTTATTATAAAAAGACTTCTCATATTACTCCACAACTTTATTAAATCTATAAAGGAGTAATTATAAATATACTTGACCATCTTGTAGTATCCTAAGTCGAGTATAACTAATTAGTTTTAATATTCTTATTTGGATATTATACTATTTGTGGGCCAGTACAGTAACATACTAGTTCAAAACAAACCTTTCTCTACTTGTTTTGTTTCGTGGATTGTCTTATTAGTTTTGTAGTGAGGTGAAGTGACGTGAGGTGATTCTCGTTCTAAGACCCAATACCTAGACGTACTAACGGGGAGTTAGTAGTCTTCGCACCGTGAAGAAGCGGAAAGACCCAAGATCGGATCCCTAAGATCCAAGACCAACAAAAGCTAAGAAATCCAAGTCCATACAAAGTTTCTACAACAACTTTGAAGAAATAACGGGAAGTTATTGTCTAAGATAAGTTGTGTAGGTATTACATTTATTTTGAGGTGGTGACCCTTGTGTTACGCACCAAGACAAATACTTGTAAGGGTGTAAAGGCTTCTCCGCCTACTAAAGGAGCGAGTTTATTATAAGGGAAAATCCCGAGTCTGGGAGAGGAGCTCGAGGATTGGAGTAGGGGTGAGCGAATCTATTAGAGGTTGCGCATCGCGAACCAGGATAAAATTACCGTGTGTTATTTTTCTTTCCTTGCACTTTATTTTCCGCACATATAAACTGCATAACCACTCGGTAAAGTTTTTAAAAGGGATAAATTATTTTAAAACCCCATAACAATTTTTAAATTGGTAATTAAGCTATTCAACCCCCCTTCTAGCTTAAAATTACCCTCTTACGGGACCTTACAAATTCAATTAAGAGCAAAATGATATTCAGTAAACTACTATAGTATTTTGTAATTTACAAGTACACTATATGTTTTTACAATAAAATTGCACTCATTGCGATGTCTAGACCTGTCAAATTATTTGTATCGTGTAGAATTGTGTCGTGTCCTTTCATATTTTGTGTATTTCATGGGTTGAACTGAAAACGATACAACATTTATTCATGTACCCAATCTAATGACACAATTATAGTTATAAAAATGACTAAACACAACACAAACTGAAGTACATGCATTTTTTTCGTGTAATTTCCGTTTACACGAAACCGAAATGATACGACCTTGTACACAAATAAACGAAACCATGAAATGTACACAAAATAAATACGATCTGATACACAAATAATAAAATAAAATTTTAAAAATTACATCTTTGTTCAAATTATGGTTTAAAACAAGCCAAAGTCACATAAATCTAAAGATAAATTCATGTGATATTGTCTTCATTTCATAGCTCCAGTCTCCAGAACAACAACAAAACTTCATCCCTTGAATAAATAAAAATTCATTTAGCATATAAATGAGAATATAGCATTACAAAAAGAATATAACACATGAAATATCATTGTAAAATCCATAAATTACAGTGCATTCTGCAGGCCTTGCGTCTATTATATTCTTTATATTCCTATTGAACAATATTTCCATAGCAGGAAACAATCTTTATGGCAAAAATTTTACTACTTTAAGCTTGTCCAAGATCTTAATTGCTATGAGATCAAAATTGACACACTACTGATCAATTATCACTGATCAAGCTAGGCCAAAATAATATTGTAGAGATTCACATCTTTTGTCTATACCAATGGGTAACAGTGCATGTACATTTGCAATTCTCAAATAGAAATACTTGAATGCTTGTGTGATTTTTTTCTTTATTTTTTTCATAAAATAAAACGAGGAACTAGTCATAAAGTTCAAATATGATCAGTTCTATAAAGTGCATATGAGCACTACGACGTATATAATATCATTGCAAGATTCTTGAAAAATCAAGAACCAAATAAAATACAAAGCCTACATATAGGTAAGTTTGCAACCAATAAATCTATCATTATAGCTGTTGAAACGTAAATTAAAATACATATCATTTGTCTACCATTGTTCAGATCCTTCATGAACTAGTCTGCACAATTAGTTCAAAAACATATACATAATGGTGATTGACCAGAAAGGAGTCCTGAAGTTTATCATCAAATTTATACGATGCAAATGCGCAAATGCAAATATCTAAGAAATAACAACTAATTTTAATAGAAACGAATGCTCAAGTGAATTGGTAATAATTAAAGTTACATTTAGTTTCTCTATTTTGATAGTTCACTCACATTGAAGCCGCATCTTCTCCGATTCAACGTGAACAGAAGACGTGGCGAGCGTGGCTACGTGATTTAATATGTTGCACAACCATCGTTTTAAAGTAACCGCCTTTAGTTCAATTCAATCACACCATTGTATGCACATTAACAAGTTAATAAAAGCTCTCGTCTTCTATCAAATATTAAATATGTATAAAATAGCTGGTGATTGGTCAGAACATAAAACTTATTACAAAAAAGTAAACATAAATGCAAGCTAGATCAGTTAGCAAAAAATCAATTACCATAAATAGCAGGATCAATGTCATCTTTAATTCAATTCTCGTGATTTCTTGCGTAAACTTTTACAATGAATATTTATGAAAAAATACAAGAAATATAAAATAAAGTATATGATATCAGCTATTTCATTATTACCTAAAAATATAGTACAAATTATATAAAAAAGTAGATTACCATCTTCGTGCTTTAGTTTTCAATCACAGGTATAAATTAAATTCTCCAAAATATTGTGTGCTATCCAAAACTTTTCCACTGACACTAAAACCCGACTCTGATGCTACAATTGAAATAGGTATTGACAGCATATCTCGAGTCATAGGTATTGATAGCATGATTCAACCATTTTCCTCCAAATACCAGTTTAGTTCAGTTTTTTTCACGGTGGAACTGGGATCATTATCAAAGGAGTCAAATTCCTAATAAAGAACAAAATCTTTATTTAAATAGCAGAATCTTCATTACATCAAGTCTTTAATTGTCTATTAAACTTCCAGGCTCACTTTCGTGCACAACATTGTACGCATGTATTTTGTCCTTGTATATGTCATGTAAATTCTTAAAGGTATCATGGAGTTTTGTTTTTTAATAACAATTATCTGTATAAAGCACTTTATTGCAAAACTCCACGAATTGAGTCTTGTATTGAGGATCAAACACAACCGCAATAACAAGAATCATGTTATAATCCGACAAATACTTATCAAACTTTGGTTGCAGTTTTATATCCATTAATTTTGCCTCAAAATTTACATTAAGAATAACCTTCTTTAGTGTATGTAGAACTATGAAAATATTTGAAAAATACAAATTAATCGTTGGACATTTTATGCCCGGGTAATAATCAAGTAAAGTTATAAAAAAATCAAAAACCTACAAATTCCCTCAATTTTATCTAATTCGTCTTTTTTCAAAATCATGCTTGTAGTTAGAACCACTTTATTACAAATGAGTAAATAACTATAGTAAAATGTATTATCAAGTATAAGGCGGGTTGAATTCCTTATTTCTTTTTCTAAACCTACAGTCTTAAAATTTTTCCTTCCACATTGGGAATCTTTAATAAACTTAACCGATTTTCTTATCTTAACAACCGATGCATTCATATCTTTTAAAGTTTTTGCACAGCCAAACTGAGAATATATGCACAACATCTAATGCATGCATACAATCTAATATGAAAAAACTTTTCTCTAAAAAAGTAAACGATTCCTTAAATTTAATTGTGTTCTCAAAATACCAAAAAATTAAATGTAAAATAATTAAAACTCAAGATTTATTCACATAATAATTTATATATTTTATCAAAAATAGTCATTAACGTGACATGTACGAAAAATTCAGCAATTTTATACTCATAAGTTGCAACAGAAGTACATAAATCAGAAGTTAAATATACCCTATTACCACGACTTTGTAACATGTTTCACAATTTTTATTTTACAACTTTATTATAATTGAGTAATATATCATTTTGCGACGTATTTCCACTCACTAAAATAACTCTTAGATTTGCATATATAAAAAGGCCTCTTTGAAAGTAGTTTTCGGATTTGCGGTCCGAGCGGACAATAATACACGAGTTGTTTGAAATATTTATTTTATTTTTGGCGGAGAGTTGTCCATTGAAATACACAACTTGACCGAAAACATATACTATATTTTATGATAAAATAAAATTGTAAGAGCCGAAAAAGACAATAAATATTAGGACCAAAAACAGTTTTACAACCCAACATAAAATAAGTAATCGGGCCCATATACCATGGGTCCATGTCCATCCCTTCTTCTCTCATATATAAAGGGGGAGCAGAAATCGCGAGAACTCATAGAAAACCCTCTGAAGAAGAAAAACAACAACAAAAGCAGCAGCAGCAGCAGCACATCATCAACGAACGGCAAACATGGACCCGGTGGGATCAATTGTAACTCATATCCAAGCTCTATCTGCCCAGCTTGATGAACTCGCCACTTTTCTCAAGCGTTCTCAGAAGCTAATTCGCTCCGAGTCCACTCGTTTGTTTTCTGCACTCCCTCAGCTTGATCCCTCTATTCATTCTCTCGGCTATCTCTTCATTCTGTATGTATATCCTTCCCTTTATTATCTATATATCATCAAATCTATACGTGACTTTTATTTATTTATTTATTCGCAATTGTTTTGTTTTGTTATTTTATGTATGTGTTTTCACCATGATTGTTCATATATACTGGTTGATTATTTAGATGTTTGAAGCGATTTTTTTTTTTAATTACGAGTGTAATGTTCGTAAATTTTGATATAGGTTATGTATGTTTAGAATCTACAAGGTGAACTAATTTAATTAATTGTTTATACGTGAATGTTTATGATTAGTGAATTCCCTAGGTTTATGGAGTCTGTAGGTTAAGATGCTTACTACTGGAAATTAACTATATATGTGTGTTAGTGTGTGCGGGCGGGAGAATTTAATAGGTTTAATAATTGCAGAATTTTGGTTGGAAAACAAGTCGAAAACCCTAGAAGTAGACTGTGGATGAATCTAGCTGAATTTTGATGAGGACGTTAATGATCCACGCAATTTGGCAATGTGGGATTGTGAAGTAACACTCTTTATGGCTATGAAACATATCAAATTATATTGGTAGTAGCATGTAGTGTTTTATTAGGTTATTGCCCGTAAAGATGTCCTTTTGGAAAAAATCGAGTTAAAAGTAATTGCACTTGTGTACAGTTCAAAACTATATCCACCGGTTATCTCAACGCATCGTATTAGATCTCTAGGCTATTGAACGAGGAGTATATTGGCAGTGTCACTATGAGCAGTCTTATATTTGCATATATGATATCTTTAAGTAGAGTGGTGTTTGCTAGTATTGATATCTTTTTTATTACACCATTTTATTTTGCACAACTAGGATTACTAATGCCTTTTGTATCAACAGGGATGCCTACACTTCAGATCCCAACACAAAGGAAAGAGCTAATGAAGTTGTTCCTGTTATTGCAAGATTCCTCAGAACTTGCTCAGCTAATCAAATCCGCTTAGCACCTGAGAAATGTATGAATGTTCACTATTTTAGATTCACTTTGATAATGTATATGGAAAATGCTTAGTTTGATATGATGATGGAATTTGAATTTACAGTTGTAGCTATAAGTAAAAGGTTAAAAGAGCTGGTGATGCTGCTGCAATCCCCCATACGAGGGGTCGCTCCTTTGCTGAATGCTATAAGAAAGCTTCAATCCTCTGCGGAACATTTTACTGTTCTACATCCCGAGTTTCTTCTTCTCTGTTTATCGGCCAAGTGCTATAAATCAGGTTTATCAATCTTGGAAGATGATATATATGAAGTTGATAATTTAAAAGACCTCCTGCTTTACGGCTATTACGGGTGAGTTCTTCAATCTAAACAGTTTCGTGCTCAATTGATGAATTTGTACTTGCATTGGTGAATGTAAGACTTAATATGTTAGTTGGTAAGGGATGGTTTAACAACAATTACCTTGAGATACAAAAGAGGTATCTGATCATTGCTTGAGTGAACAGTGTTGGGTTATTCATATATACATGTGCTTGTTGCCTTGTCCTGTAATATACTTACTAACCACTATTCCATTTCGCACAATCATAGAGGGATGATTTGCATCGGGATGAAGCGCTTTCGCAACGCATTTGACCTTCTGCACAATGTATTATTTCTTCTTGTTAGTTAATTTAGTATTATCTTACAGATATATGTGTTTAGTACAAATAATTATAATTGATTCACTGTTATAAACCTCAGGTCATTACTGCTCCTATGAACAACTTGAGTGCAATAGCTATTGAAGCCTACAAAAAATATATCCTGGTTTCACTCATTCACCTGGGGCAGGTTTGCTATCTTCTCTTTTATTTGAATTTGGAATAACTGTTGAACATTTGATAAATGTTTCGTTTAGAAATGAATAGCATGTTTGCTCTGCCCCTGGTTAAAAACTGTTACCTCTTTGCCTTCTGATTCTGTAATGCAGTCCCACCTTTTCCTATGGTATAAGAAGATGGTCCCTCGCTGGAAGTTTGGGAAATGAGATATTATCTTTTACATTTGATATACTGTGGTATAATTAATTTTCAAGCTAACTTTAATATGACTCTCTCAGCGATACTATTGTGTTTATAGTTTATACTTATTTGCTACAAGTATTAAATGACATTACTTCCTTTATAGTTTGTAGAGGGTTAAATATCAAATCCATGTTGCGTTCCAATGTATGTTTGATCACTTATTAAATTTTTGACTCAAAGTGATCATTATTTCTTAAATTGTCCATTCGTCTAGTAAATTTTAATTTTTAACATCAACATCTTAGTGGCAGACAGTTTTGCGTGGCACTTACGTGTCAGCATACACTTGTTCCAAGTCATTGACAGCTGATCAAAAGTTAACAGAATTATAAACGGATATCATTTTAGATGACTGAAAATATATTTGGCTTCAATGGTATGCATGTTCCAAACAAATAATTGACCACATTGAGTCGAGATTTGAATAATGACAAATTGATATTTTTTAAATGTAACGAAATATGACTTTGATATTAAACTGTTTTGTAGATGGCTATGTCAATATTTTTTTTAATCAGTTGTTCAAATCTTTGATTAAGTTTTGACTCTTAGGTTATATCTTTCTTGGTATTCTTGCTTTGGAAGTTTTCAACATTTTTACAAATGGGTCTTAAAACTTGTTTTCTGACATTTACAGTTGATGCCCGACTTTCCGAGGTACACTTCTTTTGTAGCTCGAAAGAATCTAAAATCTTTTGCACAGGTAATGCTTGGTCCACATAAAACTGATGTTTGGTATTTTTATTGTTTTTTTACTTAAAAATGTTACATTTTTATAACATAATCACTGCTGCTTATGGTAGGCGTGAACTGACTTGCACTCGCACCATTGTTGTGTGCACCTATATAGTTAGCAAGTTTAGATATAAGTTACCTTCAGGCTTGGATAATTCACTTTTAATTGTTGGATAAGATGAATTCATTGTCTTCAAACACTGTGTCTTATATGACCACCAGTGGCAAAATGGTGTCACATACTCCCGTCTGTTATTTTTGCACTGTGCCATGTGGTAAAGAGCAGCTAAATATTGGAGGGCTAAGTTTCAAATTAGAATATCCTATAACGTCTGAAGATGCATTTTATGGAATTAGCTCTTTGCCCTGGAATAGTTAGCAAGTTGCTACTGTGTTTGAGCAGCCTATTCTAAACTCTAGGATGTAGTCAAATGGGCGATTGTGGAAAAAAAATATCTTACCTCGATATACATTTTATGTACTTGCAAGCTCTTTTGGTCCATATTTCTGTCCAATATGTATTTATACCGTGGTTTCATTTGGGCAGCCCTATCTGGCATTGGCACTTGCCTATGGCAACGGAGAACTAACTGAACTAGAGAAGTGTGTTCATAAATACCATGAGAGCTTTGAAAAGGTGAGTATATTGGTGTTATAA
The DNA here is from genome assembly GCF_009905375.1 of Apium graveolens. NCBI lineage: Eukaryota > Viridiplantae > Streptophyta > Magnoliopsida > Apiales > Apiaceae > Apium > Apium graveolens. The sequence goes on along the minus strand of NC_133649.1, from coordinate 35,447,869 downwards.
GGTTTAATCTGTAAAATGGTGCATTTTGTAAGGAATCTTGAGATACGTTTCTTGCTTATTGTGATGTAATAATTTCATTTGCTTTTCAGGACAACAACTTTGGGTTGGTGAAGCAGGTCATATCATCCACGTACAAGAGAAATATTCAGAGATTGACTAAGACATACTTGACTCTCTCACTTCAAGATATAGCCAGCAGGGTGCATCTGCATAGCGCCAAGGAGGCTGAAATGCGTGTTCTTCAAATGGTAGTTAGATTATGAATTGCTGGCTTTTTATATTGCCCTATGTGATGGGTTTGGGTGCTCCCATTACTCATAATTTAAGTCTTTTATGTCATTATAGATCCAAGACGGTGAAATATTTGCTACAATCAACCAGAAGCATGGAATGGTTACATTCCTAGAGGATCCTGAGCAATATAAATCATGTGAGATGATTGAGCGCATTGACTCCTCAATTCAAAGGTATCTCCGCGAGTCTGTACTAAATGAAAGTAAATTGCATATGAACGATGCCACATTTTTTAAATTAATTTGAGCAAATTTTTAATTCGTATAGAAGTCCATTCAGTGTGCCTGATTAAGATATCTTCTATAACTCTTATAGCTACAAGTAAAAGATTATCATAAGCTGAACAACTGATATGCAAACAAAAAGCGCCAAACTCCAGTTTTTTCTTTTACTTTACTACTAATCTTTAATAACCTATAATGAAAAAGTTATATGTGAAATTTATCATTTATTTAATGTTTTGATCTAATTAGAATACTGGTCAGCGTCACTGATTTTTTTTTAATCTCTTATTATAAAGCAATATTATACTTGGTTCTCTACTCTACATGCTAAGTTTGTCTTTTGACCACTTGGTTCCAGGATAATGCTGATGTCAAAGAAGCTTACTGCTACAAATGAAGCATTGTCACGTGACCGTGCATACCTGTCAAGGGTAACTCTTTTTCCCCCATTTTCGTTTGCATTTCCTTTAGTATACACACAAGCACATTATTGTGACCGGAATGCCCTCCTTATTTAGGCTGGAAAGGACGGAAGGCCCGACTTTGATGACTATGATCCGGCTCCTCGTAACTTCATGTGAAGTGAGGAAGACTTGTTTTGTTTAAAAACTTCATGTGAAGTGAGTAAGACTTGTTTTGTTTCAAAACTTTATGTAAACCAGTTAAACTTGTTGCATTTAAAAACTTCATGTGGAACGAGAAAGACTTGTTGTGTTTAAAATGGTAGAAAATATATCGCAAACCCTTGTATTGTGGTGTAACTATTGAGAAACTCTTGGATAACACTCATGAGCTTTCATGGTAAAGTTAATTATATGTCAGGATAGATTTAATTTTCAGTTTTGTTTTTTATCTTCCAGTTTTAGATTTTGGGTGGAATGTCATGATATAGTTAATTATCATTTTTGTTTTCATCTTCCAGTTTTAGATTTTGGGTGGAATGCCATGATAGAGTTAATTATCAGTTTTATTTCATCTTCTAGTTAGAAATTTTGGGTGGAAAGAGGCTTACCTGAATTATCCATATTCTCTTTTGTACACAAAAATTATTCCCCAGAAAGTAAAATATATATTGCTTACACTAACTTCTAAAATGCAACCCGCACCCAGATTAAAAAAAAAGAAAAAAAATTAAACGACCTGGTTGGCTTTTGAAATATCTTTATTTTTCAGATGAAGCTATTTATGTTTATATGAAAAAATAATGCTTGTCTAAAAGTAGAATTTATATTTACAAAAGGTGAGTGGTTTTTTACCATTTTTCGAAATCAAGTACGGAAAATATCAAAATAATTTTAAAGTATATTTATTTATTGGGCTCAAACAAGACCAACATTTTTCATGCAAATTTGTTTTTATTATATGCGGTATAGTTGATGATCGAAATTAAATTAAATATTTATTTAATAGAGTTTTATATAGATAAAAGAAAGTTTTGGATTGAACGTATATAATACATTAATTTATTTAAATATATTACTCGAAGTAAAATTAAAGGAAAGTTATATTTGTAAGTATTCTAAAACTTTCCGATAACTCGAACCCTTATCTAAGCTAATTTTTCGTTACTTGATAGTAACCTGATTTTGAATATAACTAATTTGGGTCCAACTCGGCATAATTTGGTCAAATTCGACTCAACTCGAATTATTTTTTTTAAAAAAAACCTAAAATTAAAATAATAAAATATTTATTTAAGAATATTCTAAAATTCACTCAACATGCCCAATTTTCACAACTCCGGCCCTAAAACTCTTCTTATACTCACATTTCAACCATCGGATACGAATTAATTATTGATATTTTTAGAAGAATATAAATTGATAGAAAAAACAAAAATGTATGATTTGAGCAGATTTTTAATTTATTACAGGGTACATTTATATACTTGCAATATAATTTGTTAAAAGTATTTTTTAATACATCAATTTTTGATCCAAGAATTCATCCCGATTACTCCCCAAATCAACCCAATTAATCTGAGTACAGAGTTAAAATTGTAATTGCAAATGCAATCACCTCTCATCATGTATAGAATATGCAAGCATTCCTCTCTATGTTGATCTGAGAATACGTACCCGAGCTAGCAACTAAATCCTCCAGGCTCCAAAATAGCCGTGGAAATTTTCACATGATGTACACTTCCATTCTATACTTATTACATATTTTGCCTTATTATTGATCCTAAAACTACATTCATTGCGGTCTTGTCTTTTGACATGGTGAGAATGTTTTCTTGTTAGTGACTAGTTTATTTTTTAAAGTCTCAGGATCTGTCTTTACGTTTAAACCCTACAATGATGGAACAAAGCAATGCAAATCGAGAGATGGAGGAAAACTTCGCAAGGTTCTCTATTGCAGATGTGGAACATGATGAAATCAATTATGCGGAGGATCCTGAGTTTTGCAGTGAGATTGATACACGCTGGTGCTTGGTCGGAAAGTTCTTAAAAGATTCAACGATTGATTTTCAAGCCATGCAACACAAAATGGCGACCCTATGGAAACCGGGTAAGGGGATGTATGTGAAGCAACTAGACACTAATCGTTTTATGTTTCAATTTTATCATGAAATTGACATTAAACGAGTTTGCGATGGTAGCCCGTGGACATTTGGTCGATTTCATCTGGTATTTGAAAGGCTCATGGAAGGGATGGATCCACGTACACTGCCGATCACCCATCTGGAAATCTGGGTTCAATTACATGGTATAGGAACAGGATTTATGTCTCAACGTGTGGTCGTTGATATTGGAAATCATATTGGTAAGTTTGTGGAGTCAGATGTCAACAACTTTGTGGGGGTTTGGAGAGACCATTTTCGTGTGAGAGTTCCAATCCCATTAGATGCTCCCTTAAAACGACGTATGAAGCTAAGGAAAAGTGCTACAGAATGGTGTTGGGTTACATTCAAATATGAAGCTGTTCCTACGTTCTGCTTTATATGTGGATTAATTGGTCATAGCGATAAATTATGTGCAAAGCTTTTTGATGCTCAAGGAGAAGAAATTGAGAAGCCTTATGGCTCCTGGATGCGAGCAGATCCAAAGCGACGTTCATACACCATGGGTAACAAATGGCTACGTCCAGGCGGAGCAATTCCGGCGAACAAGGTAGGGGAGGAAGAAGGAGATAAATCACAGCCCGCGAAAGTAGCGGCTGTATCAGTTACTCACACCAAATCCGGAATTACTGGAAATAACAGATCACAGGGGATCCCGCCAACAAACAGCGAAAATTATGGAGTGAATGGGGGGATACAGGATAAGTCTACGCAGGCGGGAATATCCCATTCTGAAAATAATACAACTGTGAATTTGGAGAATATGGATAATAATGAGATTGTATTTACGGACCCAAAAAGAAGAAGAATGGCCCAAGATGATAAAAGCCCAATGGAAGATGTGTTGTTTAGCCCACAAGAGGAGGAATTTCTGATGGAGGATAATACACAAACCATGCAACATAACCAAAAAAACGAGATATTGGCGGGTACTGCTTCGCAGTCCCGCCAATCATTATGAGTATACTAAGTTGGAACTGCCAATGGATAGGTCCACCTTGGAAGCTTCAGTTCCTTAAAGACGTTATACGTCAACAATGGCCTGATTTTGTTTTCTTATGTGAAACTCTAAGTAACAGAGGTAAAATGGAGAATGTGAGATCCCGTACGGATTTTCAGGGTATGCTGGTAGTAGAAGCTCAAGGTCGTAGTGGAGGCTTAGCATTGCTGTGGAAGAATCAAGACCAGGTTCAGCTTCTTAGTATGTCTAGTAACCATATCGATGTCAAAGTTTCAGTTTCAAATATGCCTCCGTGGAGATTGACGGGATTCTATGGTGAACCAAACATAAATCAACGTAGAAGAACCTGGGAGCTGTTGAGAAACCTAGCTCGTGACTCTAATTTACCCTGGTGTGTTATAGGCGACATGAATAATATTACCTCGCAAGAGGATAAAAAGGGAGGAGCTCCATACCCTCAATGGCTGCTCGATGGTTTTAATGACACTGTAGAAGAAGTTGGGCTTCATGATATGGACATGATTGGGCATCCCTTCACTTGGGAGAAAGGCAGAGCTACAGACTCATGGCTAGAAGTTCGGTTAGACTGTGCTCTAGTTACTACAAACTGGTTTGATATCTTTCCCTATGCTAAATTAAATAATTTAGAAGTTTCTCCTTCCGATCATAGTGCTATATACCTTGAACCAGTCTGCAACGTTTCAGGCACTAGAAGAAAGCGTTTCAAATTTGAGAACGCATGGCTGACAGAACCTTTGTGCAGTGTTATTATTCGTGACAATTGGGAAGCAGATGGAAGCTCAGACATTCAACAAAAAATTCGAAATTGTGCTGATAATCTGGAAGAATGGGACAAAGAAATTACAGGTTGCTTCAACAAACGAATAAAAGCTTGTCATCAAAAGTTGAAGGAGCTCCGTAGAAAACGTGATGTGGTGCATTGCAGGAGTACAAAGGCACAAAACACCAACTATTCTTGATCCTTAACCAGAAGGAGATTTTCTGGCGCCAGCATTCTAAACAATTGTGGCTTAATGCTGGAGACAAGAATACGAAGTACTTCCATGCAGCTTGTAACAAGAGGCAACGTTCAAACTGTATCACGAAACTGAAGGATGAAATAGATACATGGCAGGATTGGAATACTGGGCTAAAAGATCTTATTCGAAATTTTTATACAGAGCTATTTACGGCAGACCAGGTTGTGTACGGAGAAGTGATTAACTGTGTGCCTCGGACTATATCTCAAGAACAAAACATGGTTCTTAATATGGAGGTAACCAAAGAAGAAGTGAAACTTGCGCTGTTCCAAATGCACCCCGACAAGGCTCCGGGGCCGGACGGAATGTCACCAGCGTTCTTTCAAAAGCACTGGCACATTGTGGGTGAAGATGTCTTTAATCTGACAAAACAATTCTTTACTACAGGTGTTCTGCCAACATGACTCAATGACACAAACATTGTTTTGATTCCAAAGAAGAAAAATCCGGCAGTGGTTGGAGAACTCAGGCCAATTGCTTTATGCAACGTCATCATGAAAATTATCACGAAAGTAATGACTAATCGTATGAAAAAGCTGCTTGACACTATAGTATCTGCTACTCAAAGTGCCTTCATCCCCAACCGTCTTATCTCTGACAACATTATGATTGCGTATAAAATAAAGCACTATATGCGCTGGCGTAAGGTTGGTAAAGACGGATATATGGCCTTGAAACTTGACATGAGTAAGGCATGTGATCGTATAGAATGGGAGTTCTTAAAAGCGATTCTATAAAAGATGGGATTCTCTCAATGGTGGGTTCATCTAGTTCTCCAATGCGTAACTACGGTGATTTACTCTATTGTTCATGGGGGGCAAGAAATTGGTCCAATCCATCCAACAAGAGGGATACGACAAGGGGATCCCTTATCCCCCTACTTATTCATCATCTGTGCGGAAGGCTTATCGGCTCTTTTGAGAAAATATGAAGTTCAGAATCAGATTCATGGGGTGAAAATTTGCAGGAGAGCTCCAATGATCAGTCACATGCTATTTACGGATGATTCCTATCTATTTTGCAAGGCTGATTCGAGTGAAGCTGGTAATGTGATAGAGTTGCTGCATACCTATGAAAAAGCCTCAGGTCAACAGGTAAATAAAAGTAAATCATCAATTTTCTACAACACCAATGTGATGAACTACAACAGAGAAGCAATAAGTCAAGTTTTGCAGATGTCTGAAGCGAGTGAACAATCAACGTACCTTGGCTTACCAAATGTGATTGGCAGAAACAAATCAGCTCTATTGGGGTATCTAAAAGACACAGTCAATACCAAAATTCGGACGTGAGAGGGGAATTATATTTCGAGGGCTGGGAAAGAAATTCTGATTAAACAAGTAGCACAAACATTGCCATCCTATGCAATGAATGTTTTCCTCCTACCTTTGGAAATCACAAGAAACATTGAGAAAACTCTTTCAAAACTTTGGTGGAACTCATCCCAGTCAAATGGTTCGAAGCTTAACTGGATGTGCTGGGACAGATTGGCTATGCACAAGCATGCTGGTGGTATGGGATTTCGGCATTTCAGGGACTTCAACATCGCTATGCTAGGAAAGCAACTCTGGAGACTAGCTACTAATCCTAATAGTCTAGTGTCAAGACTGTATAAGGCCAAATATTTTGCTACCTCAGATGTTTTGCATGCTCAGCTGGGTCATAACCCGAGTTTCGTATGGCGGAGCCTCTTAGAAGCGAAGCAATTACTTGCTGATGGTATACGGTGGAGGGTGGGAGATGGCTCCTCTATTCAAATTTTGGATCAACCTTGGTTGTTAACAGATGAGAATCCTTACATCACCTCGTTCCCTGAACCATTAAAAGAACAAACAGTGAAGTCTCTAATGTGTGTCAACTCCAAGGAGTGGGATTTAGAAGTGGTTCGTGATGTACTTAATGAGAGAGATCAAGAGCATGTTTTAGCCATCCCTCTTACAGTGTCGAATTGTGATGATAAAATGTTCTGGAGACTGGAGGATTCAGGTAATTTCTCGGTGAAATCAGCCTACAAGTTACTGCAATCTCAGAGAGGTATATGGAATGTTGAGAACTGTGATAAAATTTGGCAAATTCTATGGCATATAAAGGCTCCTCCAAAAGCCCTGAATCTAGTATGGAGAGCCTTGTCAAATTGCTTACCAACATTAACTCAACTCCAACAAAAGCGAGTGCCAATCAACACAAGCTGTCATGTTTGTCACCAGGAGGAGGAATTGATAATACACTGCCTGGTAACATGCCAATTTGCTCATCAAAGTTGGTTGTTACTCATACCAGGTATGAATTCTCTCGATAAATCATGCTTTAAAACTTGGTTGTTATCAGTGTTTGGTATAGTTGACTTCGGAAAACATGCTGAGGTCATTACGCTATGCTGGGCACTTTGGAGATCACGAAATGATCTCATTTGGAATCAAAAAACTTCATCGGCTATTAAAACAGTAGCAGCAGCAAGGCAATATCTTGTACAATGGAAAATAACTCAATCCAGGTCGTTTACAACTCCTCTTCAGGCCAATGTCAATGGAGATGGAGCTAGTATTTAGGTTAAGTCTCAACCGTACAAAATCAAGATATCAGTTGATGCGGCTGTTTTTGAAGACCGAGGAGGAGTGGGTTTTGGATTAGTGGCCAGAGATTGTCAAGGAGACCTTATTGAAGCTAAAGCAATTTTTCATCCGAGCATCATGTCACCAATCATGGCAGAGGCGATGACATTTAAGGAGGCTCTAAGCTGGATGGACCTTCGCAAATGGCATGAAGCTACTGTGGAATCTGACTGTCTAGGCGTGGTGCAAGCAATCAGGAGCCAAGTAGTCATGCGATCCTATTTTGGATCGATTATTGAGGAGTGTCGTAGGATACTTTAAAGGTTGAACAACGTTAGCTTGTTTTTTGTTAAACGATCTGCTAATATGGTAGCCCATCAGGTAGCACGGGAATCATATTATTTGTCCGGTCGTATAATCGATAGGAGTTCTGTTCCTAGTTGGATTCAACATTGTATCTCCTTGGATTTGAATTCCTAATAAAATCTTAGCTTTTCGTCAAAAAAAAAAAATCTGAGTACAGAGTTAATATGATTCCGATTTTTAGAATGTTGGTCAAGTTGTAAAGTGTTTCTCGAATCTCAATTGACAATTTCGAAAACAAAAAAATGTTTTAAAGAAACAAAAAATTAACTTTTGAGAATATATTTATTTATCAAGTGTACAAGCCCAAAAGGAAGAAACGCCCCCAATTTCTGCAATTATTATCAAACCTCCGATCTCGAACTGCTCCACTCTCACATACACATTTAGGTACGAATTGTTTCTTAATACATTTTTTTTTTATCATTTTGTATATATCTATCTGTCGTGGTTTGATAACTAATTCAATACTCTTTTCTTTGAATTTTAGCTTTGATTTTCAAATATGTGCTGCTTCTGATGATTAATTGTTCTTAAGACATATGGATTTGAATGGAATTCCTAAAACTAATGTTTTTAGATAGGTATAAACCAAACATACTCGATATATATCACTTAGAGCGGGGTTTGGAGAGGGATGCACGGATGTTTTCGCAGGAACCAGGGCTTAAATAAAATAATTGTTATGTAAATATAGTAATTGTGGAATTTGGTGACTATAAGAGGGGACAAATAAAATTCATTGGCCAAAAATGTATTGTCGTTGTTACATTTATGAGATTAAATCGGATTAGGTACTTATGTTTAGTTTTTTACTTATATGTATAATTCTGGTGACATATTCGTTAGAGCATTAAGTTTGGGACCCTAGCTTCTGTTCAGAATATCTTTCTGTGAAATTCAAGGCACTGGATATTGCCTGGATCAAAGGGAAGATCATTTGCAAAGTGATCCATATTTAATACATTTCTTTTGCTATTAAAAATAATTTCAAGTACGGTGAGTTGGGAATAGAATTCTGGACCACTCCAGCAGTAGGAACGCCTTTGCCACTGCTCGAGATGTCCTTGGTTCTCGATTTTTACCTTTTTTATAAGTTGATATGGACAATAATCTTTTTCCGAGTCGATGTGTACTACTAATTCGGTGCTCGCTAAATCAAATTTACCATTATAAAGTTGACAATTTGAATTAGGTGTTATTACGTCAATTTTGAGCAAGATTTACAGCACTATTAATTGCTAGTTTGTAAAAATTTGGTTATTTAAGGGTGACATGTAAAACCTTTTATATAGTTCAATACTATATAACCTGCTAGCTGGAAATTTGGATAACAAAATGTTTTTTTTCAGTCTTGTCGTGAACGTGGTTTCTTAAAGAGATTCTTGTTTCTGGTAATTCAATTGATTCGTAAATAAACAATCGTCATTGGATTGTTCCCATTATATATTTTACTTTCAGTTCATATCATTTTCTGAGTAATGTAAACTTTTAGTAGTGTGAAGTGAAAAATCAAAATATATCGATTCACTTCTTGGTACATTTAATCTGATTGATCTATTGTCATTTCACAGGAAAAATAAAGGAGAAATGGGGAAATCTCTATTAATGAGAGCTCTATACCGTTCAGTCATTAGCAGATCCCTAGGTTCCTCTACTGCCATTGGGAGCACCTCAGCTACCATCAACCACTATCTCACCCAGAGTAACCAATGTTTACATCTCTCCACGATTGCTAAACGGCTCTCTCCAGGTAATTCCCTTCTGCAATTACTTGTGTATTTGTGTTAGCTTGGGAGGTCTAATTGAGTGGAGTCAGGAGTGGCACTTCTGTTCCATTAGTTGATCTATGGAATGTCTTTAGGTCAGAATTTTAATCATGAGCATCTGTGTTGGAGTTACTTGTGTATTTGTTTGTTGGAGTTACTTGTGTATTTGTTTGCTTCTAGTATTTTGCTTTTTAGAGCTTGAAGGTTTGTGATAGGGACTGTAAGCCACCTTATATGCAAATTAGGAATTGGTATCATATATTTAAACATATAAAAATATTGAGATTATGTGGAAACATCAATTCAGATTACCAAGTTAAAAGAAAAATAGGAGACATTGCTTTAGATGTTTGTCATATGTTTGCAGAAGAGCGTTATTTGAATAAAAATGCATAAATTCTAACACTAGTGCCATTTTGAGTCTGCCAGTGATAGATACTTTACTCGTTTCGACGCTAACATAGATTGAAGATAGTTACTACTTGTTGAAAGATACAATTAATCGGCCGAGATTTAGAACCATGGTTACTTGCTGAAAGATGGCTCCACTTGCTGAAAGATGGCTCCACTTGCTGAAAGATAGCTCCACTTAGTGAGCTTCATTTAATTTGTAATTATTAATGACATTTACTTCTCAGATTTAATTTGTAATTATTAATGACATTTACTTCTCAGAACTTGGACTTCTGCTTGTGTTTGTTTGTTATCTATGATTCTCAATGCACTCAGCATTTTATCTGATTTGATTTCTTTGCATTGACCCAATGAAAAATATACTTTCTTTGTTGTGTCAACTATATGAAGATATCCGGACCCCCTTCTTAATGAAGATGAACATTGGAGGCACACGTTCTTACAGTGATGATGTGACTCACATGCCTACCATAAAAGACACTGAGATAAAAACTGCCATTAAGGATTTACTGGCCGCAGATTGGAGTGAACTGCCAAGTGCTATCACTAAGGATGCAAACAGGGCATTGTCTAAAGACACAGAAGACAAAGCTGGCCAGGAGACATTGAAAAATGTTCTCCTTGCAGCTGAGGCAGTTGAGGAGTTTACCGGAAAACTTGTCTCCCTGAGGATGGAAATTGATGATTCTGTTGGATTGAGTGGTGAGGTAATGCAAGAACGAGTTTTATTATGGCAAGTCTTTTACTTCTATGAGCTATTTCTTATTTTTTGTTCTGGTTTACGAGGGGATATGAATAGAGTAACGTTAGAGGTTCACAGAATACGATATGGTACTTTCGGATTCCTGTTGTGTAATTATTTGAAAACATGTTTGCAGAATGTGAAGCCTCTACCAGATCTGTTCTCAAAAGCATTATTGACTGCTTTTCAACGTTACAATGCATATCTAGAAGCTTTTGGACCTGATGAGGCCTTCTTACGGAAGAAAGTAGAAAATGAGCTGGGGACGAGGATGATACACTTGAAAATGCGGTGTGGTGGTCTTGGTTCTGAATGGGGAAAGGTACAGTCATCCTTGGTCTTTCTCTTGCGCAATGCTACATACAGTAGGAAGATAGCTTTACCTAATAGTGTGTGGAAGTCATTTTTTCATTTGGTGCTACCTATTAACTGCATCCAAGGTTCTAATATGTTGCCAATATTAAGAGCCAAATTATGGTTACTAATAATACTAGAGATATGATAAAGAAAAAGAGGTTATGTTTATTACAAAAGTTTGCTATGCACCAAGTAATTTTCCCATTTGGAAATGGCAGGCATCTTGACTTCTCTACCGATCTTCAATAAACTCTAACAATGATATGTATGTACAAAAAGTAGTTATATTTCTGTTTTTAATTTAAAATTTTAAAACTAAATAAGAAATCACAATTATGTGTGTATGTAAGGGGTATATACTATATAGTATCTGATGTGGTGATGTCTAGTCTAGTGTGTCCACAAATTAAATTGGATAAGAAGTAGCAAACCAGTAGTTTAGGACATGGTGTAGGACAAAGAAGGCATGCAACTATTTTAAACATGATATAGATCAGTGTATATATTGCAAAGTGATGACCTTGTTTCACCCGCTTTTGCGCTGAGGCCTAAATATTTTAATTTTTGGAAAAACACTTTGTAGACCGTAATTTAATTTGTTAAATTAAGTCTTATAAAATGAAGTGGTGCTTCCTTTAATTTAGCAAGTGTTACGGTACAAGTTTAATTTTTGATATTCTCCAAATGCAGATCACAGTTCTCGGGACTTCTGGACTTTCTGGTTCATACGTTGAGCACAGAGCATAATTTTGGTGGACAACTAAAATGTTTTTGTCTTGATGTATGTTCTCTGAAGATGGACTATCCTGTAGTTTCTACCTGAGTCATGGTGATATTTGTTTTTCTTAATTTCTAATAAAGTGACAGTTTTGTCCAAAAATGAATGATTTGATGATCTGTTTGGTATAAAGTTCAGAAACATCTGAATGGAAATATTCAAATAATAGAAATGACTGGAAATGTTTTGGAGGTAGTTGGCTTCAAGGAAATATTTTGGAAGGTTGCTTGCATTTATGCCAATGTATTATTAGTACCTTTTACTTTTGTATAACCTACATATTTTTATTATAAAATAGTTCTCAGATGTTTTATTCAAGGAAATTTACCAAAAATACCACTTTTTATGTAAATATTTGCAAATATACATACGCGGGTTGCATATGGGGTTGAAGCGGTTGCATATGAGGTTGATCCATATTTTTGCAAATATTTTCTGCAACTTGAGTATTTATGGAAAAATCTCTTTATTCAACTGCTGCAGGCCAAGGAACTTGTGACAGCTGTGAAAGGCCAATATTATAGCTGAAATCGAGCAAAATGTTTATTGCCTTTTGCTGTTTTCAAGTCTTCATGATGCCCCAGAACTTAGCTGTACACTTGTAAGCCCCTGTTGGCACTTTGACACAACCTCTTGCCAATTTCCCACACCCATGCTTTTGTCTTAAAAAAAATAGATGATTAGTATATGTTGACTTGTAGGCTGAAACTGTTTTCTCAAACATTAAAATCATGTCAATTTGCAATGAACTCGGAATTTCCGAATTAATTTCTTGTATGGCTTCCTTTGTACACTTGTAATCTGTTAACTTCAACACCACCACTTACCAGTCGCCCACACCCATGCTTATATATCTTTCAAGATGGGGTTTTTTATATAATTGAGTGGCAGGCTGATACTGTTTCTAAAACTTTATAACCAATACGCAATAAACCCAATTTTCCAAGTTCTATATTGACTTGTTTCCTTGTCTCGCTTATTTCTGGGACAATGTTGGGATGCCACTGATGAATTTGGAGTCTTTAAGTTTGATCCTCACTAGAGCTTGATATGTCATGCTCCATCCGTCCCATATTATATGTCCCTTTTCAAAAAATAATGCATATTAAGGAAAAAATTAGTGGGATAAGATTTTCCACCAAATCTTAGGAACAATAATATAGGGATAATTTTGAAAAATTACCCTTAACTTTGTATTGAAACAAGAGATGGACAAGTAATTTGAGACAATTTTTTTTTCAAAAGGGACATCTACATATGGACAAGTAATTTGGGACATTTTTTTTTTTTAAAGGAACATCTATATTGGGATGAAGGGATTATAAGGCTGCTAAATGGAGGTAGCTCTGAAGGCAGCTCTGGAGGCTAGTTCAGCAAAATTTACCAAAAGAATGACATTGAGAGGCTAAAGATGACGAGAAAATGTAGAAATCCATTTTAAAAATTTTCCGATACTCACTATAATGCTAACTTGATATCACTTCTGATGTTCTTTTACAAAACAGTGCAGCAAGCGGCAAGGCAGACAATAAATGCAATGAGTCACATCTTTATGCCTAAAACCCTATACAAAAATACTCAAAATCGTGCTCAATGCTCATCATAACTGGGATGATGCAAAGATTTCGTATAACCACAACATCAGTATGACAAGATTAATGACACTAACTTAATTTTGTTCTCCACATCTCTCCTATAACTTTCCTTGGTTGTGGATTATCTGGTCCTCTATCTCTCTGTCCAGACGTGAAGTACAGCCACCCGTCCCAAAAGGCAGCTAGTGTAGTTTTGCATCGGAATGGAAGTTTCCCAACAACTGACCATTTCTGAAAAATACACAATCGAAAAAACCAAAATTCAGTCATTTACAAAATCATTTTTAACAATGACCAGTAATATACGTATTCCTTTATAACAATTTAGGTGATGTAGGTCACCTCTGTATCAAGATGAAACTGGAACACTTCTCCGACCAAAATCATCCTTTTAGTAACAGGATGTTTTTCTGTTGTGCCTCCCACGACAATAATGGAATTATTAACAACCACCCAAGAAGACTCTATATGAGAGTCAGGTTTAGGCATTGGAGGTAACACTCTCCATTTCATCTCGGCATCCAGCTTGTAAACATCAGTATAGACTACCTGAAGGAAATCATGCAATCAGAATCTGCAAAGATCCTCTAAATGCTTATTTTAAACCAGTCTATACATTTATGACTATGTTACTCGGACTCTTCATTTTACCTTGGAGTACCCGTGTCAAACACTTGACACTCGAACATGGATACTCGGACTTGGACTCTTATTCTAAGCCAAAAACATGTATATTTTTCAAAATGTTGCCGAGTCTGAAACTTGGACACGTATCAATGCCGGATACTTGTAGCCGAGTCCGACTAACATAGCATCTCTAAGATATAACACTAACCTGAAATTTACTTAGTAGACCATACCTCATGCCTGCGTGAGCACTTGAAGATAGGGGACCCAGGTTTAGCCATGAAATCACCCTCTTGACCACCGATTACTATAATTCCATCATCAAGTGCAACACAAGCTCTGTGAAAACAAGTTCAGATATTTATATCTAAAAGAAAAAAACACAATTACATGGCTTTATATCAGATTTTATACAAAAGCTACAGAAACGTCATGATGCTTACACCGAAGCCTAACAGTCAGTGAGTTGGTTGTATTCTGAACTAGCTATAGAGCCAATTTTGTCTAACTTGTTAAAAGACATGGTCTACGCTGTCCTTAGTTTGTTAAAACATGAGCGAGGTTTATATAAGTTTGTCAGTTCTACTTGTTGGAAAGGGCATAATGTGAAGGGAAATTTTGGATGGCTTCTTTGCAAACATAGAAAGCAGTGACTCCTTTCCATCCCCAGTCAGAACAGATGATTGTCATTGATTATTGTTTTGATTTATCAACTTGGAGATGGCAATCAAGGCTAAAGAAGAAGTTCAGAAATAAAATAACTGTATTAGTGGTGTAGTTAACTTACAAGGAATCTGATAAATTATTATAGATGCTGAGAATTAAGCCAACTTAAATGCTGCAGAAATGTATTCCGATTTCTCGGGGAAAGAATCATTGATAAGTATCCTATTCACATATCTAACCAAGAAGGCATTACAATAGACACAACTCCATCTGTTTTTAGAGATTTTTAACCCAAGACAAGGGCTTTCGACTATGTTAACTACTAAAGCTAATTACACTTGGACCGTGAATTTCATTATACTACAAGTTATACCCTGTCACCACATACTAGAGTAAGGCATCCTACAAAACAATTTAACATAACCTTGACAGTAGTCCAGTACCAAACAAGTAAAAAGAACCTAGAGAAAATTCAAATTGCCAAAGCATTTTGTCTCTATTTTGCTCAACACGGCACAAAATATGCGTCCATAAAATAGTGTACACCTTTAAGAGAATACATTGAATTCATATCACGCACGGAATAATAGACATCTTCAATTTACCACTTACTTTCACACAGAAACAGTATCAGACGACAGACATAGTGGAGAAGTAGAACCTTCATAAATTTTATCTTTAAATTATTTGGATACTTTTGGCTACTGACCTCAGTATCTATATAGAGTAGAACATAAAAATTGAACTACTAACCACAGAAAAATCTTCAGAAGTAGCACAATTTATGTAGATGAATGTATTTCAGCTTACCTGTGGGGTCCCCCCCGGGGTATGGGTGTTTCCGATAGCCATTCTTTCTCAAGTGCTTTTCCATTCTTTACAGCAAGGCTCCAGTGATCTACACCAGGTGTATGTCGATTCTCTTTGCTGCCACCCATCACATGAAGTCTTCCTCTCCAAAGTTGAGTGGCTGGAGCATACCTGATGTTCATCTGCACCTTTAATTTCAAGTTTCATAATATATAATATTTAGAATGCTGCTTCGAATGAAATATGTGATATATACTGGTTTTGAACTTCCAAATTTCGTGAATTCATGGCCTCTTAATATACGTATATCCTAATAGATAATAGAGCAAAGTAGCGCCAAGGATGTGACTCAAATAAGCTATTACAATGTGGATGCGTCAATCAAGAGTTGGTGCATTCATTTGGCCACTGATGTAGGACAGGCTTATATATCATGGTCAGATCGATATAAAAGGCCTTTAATAGCCCTGATAAAAATTGCAGTTGCAATTTCTTGTAATTTTGGTCATAGACATAATTTTGTACAATATCTATTAAAATTTAAATTTGAGGACCTGTTGAAGAGTTGTCAAGAATATGGGGAGAGGGATTAGCATTTGTTCCCATGAACTTGGGCCATGAGTGGAAGCGCGAAGAAGCTTTGCCACTAGCCTGCCCATCAAGAAATCCCCGGGATGTAAACCCTTCTTCTAAATCAGAGAACTAATAGCAGATCCTATGTGTATTAATTTTGTTCTCCTTTCGCTCATCTTCCGCAGTTCAGTAACTAATCCTAACCCTTGCAACTGCGCCATTACTCTTCTAACATTTATAATCCAGACTTGTTCCTCTATATACTGCAATTCTATCAATGCCTCTATGTTGGACTTTGAATACTGGATAAACCTGTAACACCTCACAAAGAGTAATCCTTTTTATAACAACTCAGAAGTATAAGAACGTAAATGATTCCTAAAACGAATAATGTAGAACATTTTTTCAATTAGCTTACGTTTTACATATTCACCACTATCAACGTAAGAAAATGCAACCTACTCTGTACATGATAAGCTTGAGGGTTCCAATTACAGTCACAACTAACAATCAAGTTTTATACTTTTACAGTACCACAGTTGAAATAGAAATTTATTTGATGTAACAATAATTAAAGTCCTTATCCACAACAAAAGTATCTACTAGCTTGATATCAGTTGCCAAGAAAAAAAATACAAAGGAATGAAGTAGAGAATGAGCATAAAGAATGCCAACTACGCTGCGGAAGACTGGGATCAGATAACATACCTAGGGGCTGGCAAGGGGGGCAATGAATTCCACTTTTTAGTCTCGGTGTCTAACACAAACGTCTGAGCCGTAGGACTTCTGCATTGTGGACCAGGCTGACCAGAAATAGCGTATATGTACCTACCATCAGTTGCCATTCCTAAATGTGAATTTGCCATTTCTTTAGGCATATCAAATCTGTCTACCCAAGTATCATCCGTAAAATTATAAACATCAACATGGGAGTGTACCTATAAAACCAAGAAACTCAACTATCAACTCCTCAAAACCATTCTTCCCTAAATTTTATTTTGCATTTAGTATCAAACTAATAAAGATACGAGCAAAGACTCTTACAACATCAATAGTTCCGTAGCCAGCAAAAACATAAAAAAGGTTCTTAATCTGTATCGCAAAGCCATCTAACCGCGCTACCGGAGCTGATGTCATCTTCTCCCATTCTAGTTCTGGTGCAGGTAGATCAGCAAATGTTGGAAGTATTAATCCCCCATCAGCCTTCTTTTCTCTAACGTCTAATTCCTACAATGTACAATAATATTAACAAGATCAGAGTACATACACATTCATTTCTATATTCAGCGGCGGAACCAGAATCGAAAATGAAACAACCAAGCTAAAACATTTAATAATAAAATTTTCACTGATAATTCAAAATTAGCCGGGACTTAAAGTAAAATTCAAACTAAAGAGATATTACCTAAGCCCAAGTTAGTTGCATTATATCAAAGCTTAAAGAACAGGTTAAAACTTAAAATAAATACATAAGCTAAATCAAGAATAATATGCGTTGATATAAATAATGTATGAGCTTAACAAAAAAAAGAGAGTGTTAAAATAGTAAAGGAATGAGAAACCTTAATGTTTTGAATGATGGGAGTAAAATTAGAAATGAGTACAGGATGGGGCTTAATGGGAGGCCAATAAGGTGAGATTGATGCAGAAGAAGAAGAGGCCCAAAGTAGATTAAAAATGAGTGCAGCAGCAAGAATGCATGTAAATATGAGGAGGAGATTGTTCATGTTCTTTTCTTGATTCTTGAAATCCAAAATCTACTCATCATCACAATAGCCTTGTATATATAGAGATATATTTAGATGTATAGAGATGGGAACGGTGGAACAAGGGTTGCCACGGGAAAGCGTGGGCGCCAATGGTTTCCCCCTGGTTTTTTTTATGCAGGTCTCGGTTTTGTAAAAAGGGCCTTGCTCATTTTTAAAACAATTTCCATCAATTACTTGAATTTAACTTGTAAAATATTTGGATTCAACTTAATAAAGTTTGAGCTGAGCTTCATTCGGGCTATTCAATTCTTTAATGACCCGACTTTCAATTTCATATTATTTATTTTATAAGGTTCGCGAGTCTAATCAAGTTTCTATTTTTTTTAATTATTTATAATAAATATACTTTTATATAAATATTAATATTTTATTTATATTTTATATTTTATATATTTAATCGAATTCAAAACAAATCGGTCATATTTTGAGTTTTTGTTAAACAATTGGTGAAATCGATTTAAGTTTTTGAGGCAAAATTAAACATATCGAGCTTTTTATAAATCTAGTTTTTAACATGAAATTAAAAAATAGGTCGAATTCGATCTCTGTCTTGAATTCAAATTTTTAATAAAGTTTGAATCGAGCCTAACCGTGTTCGACTCAATTACAATTACAGTCGTACGCTGGATATAAAAATCTCCCTCCTCCTACCCTGTTAAAGAAATCCTATTAATACATTTATGCTAGTTAATACATGATTTATATCAGTTAAGAAATCCTATTAGTTTTATAAAAAGAAGTAAAAAATGCAGGGAAAAATTTTAAATTTTAAATTTTAAATTAAATTAAGGAGTAATGTGGTTCGTTGAGCCAACAAAGAAGTCAGATTTTGACGGGTTGGGGCAGAAACAATGGTATATTGGTATGTACTCAACGAGGCCCAAGATGCAATTCACTATATGGACAAAGGCCGATATTGATACAACAAGTGAAAACGGACCCCACACACGCGCGTGTCCAAAGTCTAAACACGTACTCGTCTTTTTCATTTTTTTAAGCTTTCTTTTTTTGGATGTCTCATTTATTTTTTTACATTTCAAAACTTATCAAAAATAGTTGATGAGTCCCCTTATTTCCCATCAATGGGTGCCGCCACTTCACCCAATTTTCTTTCTCTTTTTCACTAATTTATACATATTTTTTAATCTTCCGTGTCCAATACTTTTGATAACAAATCAAAAGGACGGAGAGGAGGGAGTATATTATATTTCGCGGCATTTGTCTCGCTTCCGGTCAGGCTGGAGTTTCATTGGCGTCTACGGTTAGTTTTACATACTTTTGTCTTTCCAACTCACATAAAACACACACACACAGGATTATAGACTTTTCAAATGTGCTTTGTTGTGTTGATTGTTTTTGTTATTTACCTGTTAGTCTGTTACTACGAGTCTGCTTTTGCTTATTTAGGCTCTATATCCTATCGCATTTTTCATAAATATTAAAGTAGAATTGCATATCAGTCAAAGTAAGTGTAGCCTATGTATATATGTTGTTGGAACAATATTGACCTCTAGCGGAATCAGAATTTCAAACATTTGGGTTAAAATGAAATATTGCTAGTTGTTGGATGCTAGCTGCTAAGTAGAATTTTTTTAACTGATTTTTAGCTAAAAGTTGGGGTTTGAAAAATAAATCTCAACTAAAATTTTTAGTTAATACAGGGCTTCAGCGAGTGACCAATTGGTTTTTTGAATCTGTTGTAGTCAGTAATTGATTGAGTGTCATTGCTCTTTTTCCTATCGTACTTCTTCTACAAAAGATTAATCTACTTCTTAACAAAAACAAGGGCAAGTTGTTTGAATTTGAGCCATAGATCAGAAATTTGCTGCACCAATCGAAGTTCTTGTTTTACCTTTTATCAATTAATTAGATAACCGGGGATTAATAAAATATATTTTAATTTTTTAATAATATCTTTGGGATTATTTGGATATATTTTTATTTAATATAGTATCTTTGTATAATTTTATAAATATTTGTACTTAAATAATGAAAATTTGTTTAATTACTTAATATCATCTTTTGATATATTACATATTGTCATACTATTACATTGACAATATTAGATTCATCTGCGCAGTAATTAGATTAATATAAAATATATTAGATAATATTAGCACTATAAAATAGGGTCTGCATGTAAATGAGGACTTTTTAGCAATTATACAGAGTATTAATGGAACTAATAAAAATCTATATAGGCATAATTTTTTTTTAAGAAAAAGACGATTTCATTAATCAAATAAGAATATCCGACTAAAATGTCTCCAACAGTCACACTGGAGGAGATGAAATGATAATGAAGCTATTAAGCTTACAAGGAATTCTAGCCATGAGATGTGCTACCTTGTTTGCCCGTTTTCTAACATAAGCTATAGAAACCAACCCCTACCATGTAAGATATGTTTACACTGATGCCCTAAGGATCCTAGTTCCAGATAATTTAAGTAACTGTTGTTTATAGCATTGACATTGAGCATATAATCACTTTCATTTCAATGGTGACATTGAAGACTGGCAGTTCCTCAAGCCATAATAGAGCTTCCAGAATGGCCACTGTTTCAGCTTCCTGGAACTGTGCAGAGCCTGCAAATATCATGGTTTTTCCCATGATAAAATTCTCATGATGGATTTTAAGTACCAGTCCCACTGCAGAAGAATTCTGACCTTCCTTAACTGAGACGTCTCCATTCAGCTTAAATGTACCCGTAGCAGGCCTTTTCCACCTCTGAACTAATTGCTTTGTATCTTCCCTCTACCTTGTTGGTGTTTGACTTCTCTTTTTATTCGCAATACGCCATTCAGCAATTTGGTTCGGACTTCATCTCATAGTAATCACATGCGTCATTCATCTGCCTTCAAATATTCTCTTGTTACGTGCAAACCAAACACCCCAGAGAACGACAGCCACTTTCCCTAGATTTTCAACTGTATCACTACTCAACCTCATAAAAGCCATTCTGGTATACTTTCCACCTCTTGCATATTCTAACTGAGGCCCATTTGTCTCCAATAGTCCTGAGCAAACCTGTACTCAAAAAAACAAGTAA
Source organism: Apium graveolens (assembly GCF_009905375.1). Taxonomy (NCBI): domain Eukaryota; kingdom Viridiplantae; phylum Streptophyta; class Magnoliopsida; order Apiales; family Apiaceae; genus Apium; species Apium graveolens. Next base: position 35,426,722 of record NC_133649.1, on the reverse strand, counting down.
AAATGATGTCTTACTTCACCATTGCAGCTTATATAACCTGTAAGGACCGAGATTCCTTTATTTATAAGACGATCTCGCACTGAAATAGTGTCACGACAGAGTCTCCAAATAAAGATTTTAATCTTGTGAGGAACCTTAAGCTTCCAAATTCTGCTCCATCCCTTCGATTGTTGCAGACCTAATCCATCAATATGAGTTTTATGCCATTGCTGATAACCCATTTTCACCGTGTACTGACCATCCCTAGATGGGACCCGGGAAATCCTGTCTTTAGCATAACTTTATGAATACGAGTGTTAAAATAACCTCTGCATCAGTCTGACTGAAATTTCTCCGTACCTTAAGTTCATCCCATCCCTTCCTACCATCTCCAAAGAACTCACAGACCTTCATATTTTGGCCTACAGTCGTACTACCATGATCAACACACCAGTTTTCTTTTCCCCTCAACCACCTATCAGAGTTGATATTGATTGTTTGACCATCACCAATCACCCACCGTAATTCTTTCTTTATTTCCTCATTTGCTTCCCAAATATCGGATCAAGTATAGTTGGAACCCCCAGTTCTTCGAGCATGAAGAAGATGACGCTCTGGGTAATATCGAGCTTTTAAAAGCTCTAGAGACTAACGCATCTGGTTTATTAATTAAGTTCCACCATTATTTTTCTAAGAGTTCCAAGTTAAATCCATGGAGATCACGAAAACCTAGTCCCCCTCTCGTCTTTGACATGCTCATCTTATCCCAAGCTAACCAACGAATTCCTTTATTATTGGCTGAATTAGATTTCCACCAAAAAGCATCCATCATTCTTTTCATTTTCTGGCATAATGTCTTGGGGATCAAGAAGCAAGACATAGCATATGAGGGTATCGTTTGAGCAATGTTTCGTGTAAGAACCCAAATTTTTGACATCGGTAACAGACCTTTATGGATAGTAATATAATAACTTGAATTTTTGAAACCTTGTAAAACGCTAAATGAATAGTAA